>NC_139158.1:63853448-64271919 GCF_964270905.1 Leucopleurus acutus | reverse complement strand
GATAGGTACATGGGTGTTTGTTTTCTTGGTATAGTTCTTTTATATGTAGTTAATATTTAACAAAATTTAAAGACATAACAAGGAAGGAAGTCCTATCATATGCTGCAACATGGATGAAACTTGATGATATTTTGCGAAATGAAATAAACCAGACACAAAAAGATAAATATTGTATAATTCCTCTTTAGAGTAGTCAATTCCATAGGATCAGAAAATATAGTGATGGTTTCCAGGGGCTGAGGGAGGACGAAGGGGGAGTTATTGTTTAATGGGTATAGAGTTTCAGTTTTACAAGATGAAAAAGTTCTGAAGATGTTTCACAACAATGCCGATATACTTAACACTAACTGAACGACACACTTAAAAACGATTTGGATGGTAGATTTTTACTACAATTAAAACATTATAGTAATTAGAATTTTAATTTTAGACATGTGGAAGAACTGCTGATGAGTTAAGATATGCATGAACTCACCAAAGAAAGTTGCATGCTAGGGTAATAGCTTTCTAGCTATAGTAGTATTGAGATATAATTCACATACCATAAAATTCATCCACTTAAAGTACTCAACTCAAGGTTTTTTAAAACTGTATTTAGAATTGTTCATCCATCACTGCAATCCTGTATTGTATATTTGAATACAATACAGGATGGTATTGTGAGTAGATCTTGAAAGTTGTCACCACTTTAAGAAAAAATAATTTGTGACTTTGTGAGCTGATGAATGTTAAGTAAACTTATTGTGGTAATCATTTCATAATATAGACATATGTCAAATCTTTTTTTTTTTTTTTTTTTTGCAGTACGCGGGCCTCTCACTGTTGTGGCCTCTCCCGTTGCGGAGCACAGGCTCCAGACGCGTAGGCTCAGCGGCCATGGCTCACGGGCCCAGCCGCTCCGCGGCCTGTGGGATCTTCCCAGACCGGGGCACGAACCCGTGTCCCCTGCATCGGCAGGCAGACTCTCAACCACTGCGCCACCAGGGAAGCCCTGTCAAATTATTTTGTTGTACCTACTGATTTTTTTTTTTTTTTGGCCACGCTGTGTGGCTTGTGGATCTTAGTTCCCTGATCAGGGATTACTCCCATGCCACCACAGTGAAGGTGCAGTGTCCTAACTACTGGACTACCAGGAAATTCCCTGTACCTACTTATTAAGTGACTACAATGTCATATGACTATATAATTCAGTAAAACTGGAAAAAATGTCATTGAGAAAAAGAAAAGCAGGGATTTCCCTGGTAGCTCAGTGAGTAAGACTGTGCTCCCAACGCAGGGGGCCTAAGTTCAATCCCTGGTCAGGCAATTAGATCCCACATGCATGCCACAACTAAGAATTCACATGCCACAACTAAGGAGCCCGCCTGCCACAACTAAGACATGGTGCAACATAAATTAATTAATTAATTAATTTAAAAGGCATTAAGAAAAGAAAAAGAAAAGCAGCATATATTCATATACAACAGAGTTTTTTTAATAGACAAGCATTGAGATTTTTTAAAGTAGCCTACTTTTTAAAATAAATTTATTTATTTTATTTATTTTATTTTTGGCTACATTGGGTCTTCGTTGCTGCACGCAGGCTTTCTCTAACTGTGGTGAGTGGGGCCTATCCTTCGTAGCGGTGCGCGGGCTTCTCATTGCTGTGGCTTCTCTTGTGGAGCACGAGCTCTAGGCGCGTGGGCTTCAATAGTTGTGGCACATGTGCTCAGTAGTTGTGGCTTGTGGGCTCTAGAGTGCAGGCTCAGTAGTTGTGGCACATGGGCTTAGTTGCTCTGTGGCATGTGGGATCTTCCCGGACCAGGGCTCGAACCCATGTCACCTGCATTGGCAGGCAGATTCTTAAGCACTGTGCCACCAGGGAAGTCCTAGCCTAATGTTTTTGAGGGAAAATCAGGAAACTGTATTAAGAGACTAAAAAAACAGCCCATTAGAATGGTTGATTTTGCAGAAAAATGTAACAACATCCTCTTTTGTCAAAAGCTTTATTATTTGATGAAACAAACTTAATTGGAATTTAAAATCCAATATATCTTAGAGAAATAGTCAGAAATCACCAGTTAGCCAGTTTGATCTTGTATTTTGCACAAGAACTGATATTGAGAGTAGACTAAGGATAAGGCAGTTGTGGAAGTAGAGGTAGTGATACCGCATAGACTGGCTGGATGCTAAGCAAACCCATCTCTTATTCCTGAGGAAACATAAAACCGCATTCTCCAGGTTGTCTTGTAGTTGGGTATGGCAATGTAATTTATTTCTGTTCATTGTATGTGTACAGATATCTTGTGTACTATTTCCATTCCTGGTGTAAATATTCTCCCACATACAATTCTCTTTCTCTTCCCCTACACCCTGTTGTGTATTAATACCCATAAAAATCTTGGAATCCTTATGTTGAAGATGACAGAGACTCAATTATTATCTTATTGGAGGCCTGAATACTTCATAGAATAGAGACACTACCCTATTCCTATCTATTTTTAACCTATATGAATAAGAAATACATTTCTATTTAGTTGAAAAAATACTAGCCATTTGTAACTAGCTATATATGGCAGAAAAAGACTCCTGCCATAATGCTTACTATCAATAAAAAGATGAGAGAAAAAAAAAACCTAGAGAGAGAGAGAGATAGCCAAGCCAATATGCACTGTGATGAGAGAGAGAGAAAAACACTTCTTTCTGTTGGGAACAGATTCAAGATAGGCAGAGTGAGGATTCTGCCTCCCACGATGGAATCCAAAATGGGTCCAGTAGTTCTCCTTCCTACCCCATGGAGGCTAGAACATAGCATATGACCTATGAGGGTTCAATCAGGTGGTTATTTCATGAACTCTGAAACTTCACATCATGATCACAAAGTTTTCTCTATGGCTAGTGTGAACTGGGCAGGACGTCTGTATCTATTAGGTATTGCTTCATAATAAACTTCCCTTGAAACATAGTGACTTAAAACAACAATTAGTATTTATTGCAATTCTGTGGATCAACAGGGCAGTTTTTCTAATGATCTAACCTGAGTTCACATATGTGGCTGTTGATAGCTGGTTGCTTAGTTGAGACAATGGTCTCATTGTCTGGGCCTCATCTGGGATGGCTGGAGTTGCTAGGAGACTAGGCCTCTCTCTCCATGTAACCTTTCATCCCAGACTTCTTCATATGTTGGTGGAAGCATTACAAGTAAGAGGGGAAGCTGCAAAGCCTCTTAAGGCTGAGGTTATGAAGTCACATAGTGTCATTTCTGCAGCATTCCATTGGTCAGATCAAGTCATAAAATGACCCCAGATTCAATAAGTGGGGAAATGGACTCCTTTTCCTAATGGAAGGAGCTGAAAAGAATTTGTGGCCATATTTAAACTACCACAGTGTTCCACAGTGTCAAGGTTTCTGTTTCGGTAGCAAGAGTGGTGACATTCCAGGACAGCCATTCCTGGGATAGTCTTTGGCTACATCTTGTCTCCATTGGTTATAGCCTCAGCTTGGTTCTCTAGCTTTCACATCTATTCTGTAAACTGCATGATATTTAACCAGTGAATTGTTTTTCTCCTTAAGTTTACCACAGTCTGGTTTCTGTTTCTGAGACTAAGAATTCCAGCTACTACAGTTAACAAGGATCAAAAAATCATACTCTTGCCAACAGGAACGACAGCTAGAAGATGATGGAACATGCCTTCAAGCTTTGGATCTTTTTTTTTTAAATCTAGAATCTTTTATACCCAGCCAAACTATCGATCAAGCCCAAGGGCATTGTACTAGTTTCCTAGGGCTGCCGTAACAAATTACCACAAACTAGGTAGCTTAAAACGGAAATTTATTCTCTCACAGTTCTGGAGGTTAGTAGTCCAAAATTCAGGTTGATTTCCTCTGGAGGTTCTGAGGCAGAATATGTTCCATGCCTCTGTCCTAGTTCTGGTGGTTGCTAACAACTCTTGCCATTTTTAGCTTGTAGACACATCAGTCTAACCTCTGCCTCCATCTTCACATGGCACTCTCCCCTGTATCTTCTATTCCTAAATTTCCCTTATTTTATAAGGATAACAGTCACTAGATTAGGGCCCATCCTAATCCAGTATGAGCTCACTTTAACCTGCAAAGACCCTATTTCCAAATAAGGTCACATTCACAGGTACCAGGGGTCAGGAGTTGAATCTGTTTTTTGGAGGAGGACACAATTCTACCCACTATAGGCAGAATAATGGCTTTTCCAGACATAAAAAGATTCAGAAATTTCATTTCCTATATAGTATTTCCTAGGAAATTTTAATGAACAATAAAAGGAAAGTAGTCCTAGTTTACTACTAGATTTTATAGGAAACAATACTTACGTAGTTGCAATATTGTAAACATTGATAACAGATATTCGACTTTCAGAATCAGCCTATAGTCCCCTGCCATTCAATATGGTGGATGAGCAAGTGAAACGTATCTAGTGCAAGTGAGGAATTGAAATTTTAATTTAATTTAATTTAATCTAAAATTTAAGATGGAAACAATTCAGTTTTTGGAAAACTTTAAAAAATATATTTATTGATTTATTTGGCTGCACCGGGTCTTAGTTGTGGCATGTGGGATCTTTGTTGCCATGTGTGGGATCTTTAGTTGCGGCATGCAGGATCTAGTTTCCTGACAAGGGATTGAACCTGGGGCCCCCTGCATTGGGATCACAGAGTCTTAACAACTGGACCACCAGGAAAGTCCCAGAAAACTTCTAAGTATACTTGTTATAACTGGGACATGTAAATCTACTTTTTATTTTATTTATTATTATTATTATTATTTTTTTTTTTGTGGTACGCGGGCCTCTCACTGTGGTGGCCTCTCCCGTTGCAGAGCACAGGCTCCGGACGCGCAGGCTCAACGGCCATGGCTCATGGGCCCAGCCGCTCCGTGGCATGGGGGATCTTCCCGGACTGGGGCATGAACCCGTGTCCCCTGCATTGGCAGGCGGACCCTCAACCACGGCGCCACCAGGGAAGCCCTGAACTCTGATATTTTATGGAAGAAATTTTCATGTATTTTCCTTGGTAACAATCTCAAAAAAAAAGAAAAGAAAAGAAATCCAACCCCCGAGAGGTTTCAAGGGTTGACTACACCAAATATTCACTTTTGTCGGAATGGTAAATTCTCTCTGACCCAGGAGGTTCCAAGTGGCCCCTTCTTTCCCCTCTGGGTCTCCTGCTCATCCACATCAGACCTGGCACACAGCCACTCCCTCCTCACCCTCCTGTCCCCTTGAGGCTTAAATCCACACCTCCCTTGTCAGCCGGGCTCTGGGCTGGATGCCAGAGTGGGGGTGAGGCTTGCCAAGACGCCTGCGCAGAGGCGGTCACAGTGTGTTCTCTTGTGATGAGGCCTCTGGTAACTGGGCTGGTATGAAAGACCTCGCTGGTCAACAGTCTCCTCTGGGGGACCACAGGACACAACAATTGTCACCTCTTCCATCCTTTCAGCCTCCAGCCCAGGCCTGGGCAGAGTTCCTTCTAGTGGTTAGCAGGTGGCTGGGGAGGCAAGAGGTAAGGTGTTGGGAGGGGGTGCGGTGTGAAGGGTTGGGGGAGGAACGGAAGCTACCAGGACAGGGGGTGCTGGGGATGTCTGATGACCCCAGCCCTTCCTCCTTCCTAGCTCTTGGTGTCAGAGCCAATCTACTGCCTGCTAGGGCACCATCGTCTGGGCCAGAGATGAGGGTTTGATACCTGAAGCTGGGTCTGGTAGCTGTCTGTCTGCTTACATGTGGCTGGTGGCCTCCCTTCTGGACCAGGAGTCCAGCCAGAATGACTCTCAGGAGAAGCCCAGGATCCGCTCAAGGACCTGCCACTGCCCCAGGAACTCTAAGAAAGTGTATCTGTTCATCTGGGGCCCACGAGTGCTCTACCTGCCTCCACATTCCGGGAGAGTCTGTTTGGTTTGACGAACACTTTGAAATGCACATTGAGCCCCTGATGAGGTCAGAAGCGCCCATGTCCTCTGATGCTTTGCTATTGTGGTTGGTCAGTGCACAATCTCGGTCTCTGTCCAGTCCCCATGCCTAACCCCAGGCCCCGGCCATCTCTCCTTTCAAGGCCTCAGGCTCTAACCTTCTTCTACAGATGGTTGGGAGCCTAGGGTAACCCCCTAAATTTCTTCCTGTGGTCCTATGAACTTTAGGATATCAAGTCAGAGAAGGAGTTTGGGAATCAAAACCAGCAGTCAATTAAAGAACCTTTCACACACCCACTGGACCGTGTGGGGTGCCAGACCTGTGCAGTGGTTGGAAACTCAAAAGTTCCTACGGGGCTCTGGCCTCGGCTTCAAGATTGACCAACATGATATGGTCCTCAGTTGGGTGCAGGGTAAGAGGTGGAGACTAGGAAAGTCAGGCCAAATCCTCCTCTTCCCTCAGATGTCCATCCTGCCCTCCTTTCCAGGCCCCTGTCCAAGGCTTTGAGACAGACGTGGGGAACATGACCACTGTGCACATTACATATCCCGAGATAGACAGCCCTCAGGATCCTGGCGCCCAGCTGCTGCTGCTTCCTCTGAATTCATCTGGTCTGAAATGGGTTATGGAGGTACTGCAGAAAGAGGGCATCACGAGGAAGCCAAAAAATCCTGGGCATGGTGGGGTGTGGCATTGTAAGGGGTGACAGTGGGAACTCCAGAGAGACCCTTGCTAGATATCAGGGCACCACTCTAAGCTTGGGGGGCTGCTGTGTCAAATGACTCTGAAACTCCCCCACCCCCAATCATTTTTTAGTCCAGGTCCCTGGTGGAAGTAAAGAGAGCAAAGACAAGGTGAGGGACCAGGAGGGAAAAGGGGAAGGAGTAAAATGATGTGGCTTGGGCAGCCACTGGACAGACCTCAGGTCACCACCCTCCTCTGTTTCCCCAGGTCTCAGTGATCAGCCTCAGCTTCCTCCAGTATGTCCAGCAGAGATGGCTGGGAAAAAACGATCCCTTTCCATCCTTGGGGTTCATAGCTCTGTTGTACGCCTTGCACGCCTGTGACCAGGTAAGACACCGTCTGCAACTCACAGAATTTCATCCCTCTGCCACTAAAAATGTCCATTTTCCCAGGGACTTCACATTAAGTCTAAATCTTTCTGTCTGTTTTTCAAGACTCTGCATGGTCTGACCCCTCCCCCCACCACTCCTCTCTCCCAGGCTCACACCATGGGCTTCTCAGCGTTCCCCAAACACACCATCTGCCTCATGCCTTTTCACACGATGCTCCCTCTACCTGGAATGCCTTCCCCTTGTCTCCCCGAGGAATGCTCTCTTCCTCCAATATGAGAATCAGCTAGCTGGTGCTGTCTTTTCTGGGGTCTGGGGTCCCTCTGTGTGTTCAGAGTTTGTCTCCCCTGGGGAAGGTGAGCTCCGTTCTCCTCCCAGCTCCGGGAGGCGGCCTGTCACCCTTGATGTTAGTGAGTGTTTGCTGAAGGAATGGTTGGGGGGCATGGAAGCAGGGCAGGATCCAGCCTGCTGCCCCACAGCCCTCTCCTGTCTTACCCCATCTTCCAGGTATCCTTATTTGGTTTGCGGACAGACCGGCTCAGCAGGTGGTCCCATTACTGGGATGAAGAATATTGGTTCAAGAGCAACATGCACAGTTTTAAAGAAGAGCAACAGGTCATTCTTACGCTGCAGTGTGAGGGGAAGGTTGTTATTTACAACTGAGATGGTCCTCAGCCTATTCAGCCCACTGGAGGCCCCAGGAGGCTGACAGGTAGTCAAGGGGACCTTGGAGTGTCAGAGAGGGACTGGGGTTTCAAACACACCCTGGATGAAGGTCACTCTGCTACTGAATAAAACCCTACATTGTGGCATTAAACGGCTACATCCTCTTCTAGATTCTCAACAGAGAACATTTCATTGTTACTCATATATATATTTACCTGACCAAAAAATAAAATTAAACGAAAAAGAGGAAAAAGCAAACCCTAAAGTTGAAAACACATCAAATGGACTTAACTGTATATCAGATTGATAACATAACCACCAGGGAAAGAAGTAGTTCAAGTTCCTTTAGAATTCAATATACTGTGTATTCTCTGTAGGATAGATTCTGTGGACAAAAAGAACCACAAAGAAATTTTCAACTTCACTCAGTAGATTTATTATAATATTGTAACTTATTATAATATTTATAATATTATAAACTATATAATAAATATCACAGAATGAAATAAATAAGTAATTATATTAATATTATTAGGAACCAAATACAAAATCAGACAGGTATAATAAAAACCCTGTGACATTAAATTCAAACTGCAAATATCATTATGAACTCAATTTTTATGTTATTTTTATTGTGGTATATTATACATAAAATTTGCCATTTGAAGGTGTACAGTTCAGTGGCATTAAGTATACTCACATTGTTGTGCAACCATCACCATCTTGAACTCACAATTTTCAAAACACATTTTCTGCTAGTCTAAAAACCGTAACATCCCAGGGGCAATGATCAACTCTGGAACGCAGATTTCATTTTCTAAATATTTTTTTCCACCAAAAGATGCCAGGTCTGAACAAGAAAAGTACAAGGAAAACCTGGACATCAAATTTGGGACAATTTGAGCATCAAAAATAGCAACTGATGGGCTTCCCTGGTGGTGCAGTGGTTGAGAGTCCGCCTGCCAATGCAGGGGACACCGGTTCGTGCCCCGGTCCGGGAAGATCCCACATGCCGCGGAGCGGCTGGGCCCATGAGCCATGGCCGCTGGGCCTGCGCGTCCGGAGCCTGTGCTCCGCAACGGGAGAGGCCACAGCAGTGAGAGGCCCGTGTACCGCAAAAAAAAAAAAAAAAAAAAAGCAACTGTCATGAATGAATCACAGTGAATATATAAAAATCCTTGGGTCCATAATGATACTCGAAGAGAAATAAAAACAATCGTTGGAGAAGACTATTACATCAAACGAGGGCAGAGGGCAAGCATTTATCTTGCCTTCTTGGTAGAAACAGTAGTTCAAGGTAAGCAAAGAGCCTTAGTTAATGAGGGTTTTCAGTTGCTGGGTATCCAAAACAAATCCACTACATTTTTACTTTGGCTGCCCGACAAACACACATAACCTAACAAAATGTAAATATCCCTGGTACAGCTGAGAGCACATTTACCCGCCTCCCTAAGGGCACTGAGATGCCGGGTGTCTGGCTCAGAACCAGAGTCCAAGAATCCCCAAAGGTGTGGGCAATGCAACTACCTATCACCATCTTGTTCCAGATGCTGGGCCCATATGGCATTATATAAACACTATTTAGAGGAACAAAGTTACCCTCTACGAAAATAGAGTTTAAAAAATTGGAAAGGGGTTAAAAAAGATGGGGTGGTGGGACTTTTTTGGCTTTCTAGTGGTTAAGACTCCGTGCTTCCACTGCAGGGGGCGTGGGCTCGATCCCTGGTTGGGGAACTAAGATCCCTCATGCTGCGTGGCGTGGCCAAAAAAAAAAAAAAAAAAAAAGATATGGGGTGGGAAACTGCTGCCTTCTATTCTATTTTTTTTTTTTTTTGGTGGTAGGCGGGCCTCTCACTGTTGTGGCCTCTCCCGTTGCGGAGCACAGGCTCTGGACGCACAGGCTCAGTGGCCATGGCTCACGGGTCCAGCCGCTCCGTAGCATGTGGGATCTTCCCGGACTGGGGCACGAACCCACGTCCCCTGCATCAGCAGGCGGACTCTCAACCACTGCGCCACCAGGGAAGCTCCTGCCTTCTATTCTGTTTAATTTTTAACCATGTGCATGCAATTGTTTCATTTTAAATAAATGAAAATCTGGGGAATTCCCTGGCAGTCTAGTGGTTTGGGACTCAGCGCTTTCACTGAGAGCCCTGGGTTCGATCCCTGGTCAGGGAACTAAGATCCCTGCAAGCCTAAATATGGCCTAAAAACAAAGCAAGACAAAAATACCTACCCGCCCCCCAAGTTTGGTTGGATAGAAATTTGCTTTTAAGCACATCACAAAGTTTTCTCGTAGGCTCTTTTCTCAAGAGGGGCCAAAAGGCTCTTCCTTTCCCCTGTCTGCCTCATGCTTAACAAGCCTGCATCGGGAATAGCTGGCATCCCTCTCAGAGATGCACCACACTAGCCTTGGCATGTAGACCTGCCCTTTTCATTCCTGTCCCCATCATACTTGGTTTCTAAGCCCTCTCTCACCAGCTGGACCCTGGGCTGAATGCCAAGGTGAAGGCGATCTTACCTACAAAGGCTACATTCAGGAACTCACAATGTGACTTGTGTGGTGGGGTCCCTGATACAAATGGGCTGGCGGGAAGGACCCCATTGGGCATCAACCCCTTCTCCTCCAGGGAGGCCACAGGACACACCAAAAGGCACTTCTCCCCTCCCTCCCCTCATCCTCCAGCACAGCACGCTGTAGGGCTTAGCAGGTGGCTGGGGAGGTGAAGGGTGAAGTGCTATAAGGAGATGTGGTGAGGAGGGTTGAGGAAGTGATGGAGGCCACCAGGGCAGTGGGATGTTGGTGGAGGCTGTGACCACAGCTTCTTATTTTTTCCGGAGCCTGCTGTCCGAGTCAGCCTGCCACTTGCCCTGTGAGTTGTCCCACGGGACAGGAATGAAAGCTTAATGGTGGGTTTGAGGCTGGTGGGCTGCCTTGACACTCACCTGTGACTGATGCTTCTGTTCTCAGAGCGGTCTCACCTGACCAGGCTAGCTGGTACAACTCCAAGAGCTGCCATTGCTCCCGGGACCTGCAGGTGCAGCCCTTGACGCCATGCACCCAGTGTAACCAATTGGCTCGACAAGCACTTTGAAAGGGCCCTCAAGCCCTCTCTTCCTCCAAGATGTTCTGTGACACTTTCCCTGGCCTCATTACGAGTGGCCAGTGAGTCTCTTCCCAGCACCCAGGTCATGCTGTGAGTATTTCTTTACGTCCAGGGTCTGTCTCCCCTGGAGACGAGCTCCTCCTTTCAGTGCGTGTCATGGAGCTTTGTGACACATAGATTTGATGAGTATTTGTCAGATGAATGAAAAGCTGGATTAGGAGCAGGGGGCAGCAACCAGTGCATCTGACCTCATCCACAGGGTTTCTCTATTTGCGGTCGGGAGGACAAGCTGAAGAGATGACCCCTTATGCAGGGAAGAGAGTTACAGCTTAAGGCTCCAGCATGACCTGCCGAGCATCACGCAACAGCAGAAGGTAAGGGAATTAGCCAGCTGGGATGTGAGCCTACTCTTGGCCAGCAACAAGCCTTAGCCTCTTGGTAGGGTTGGAATATGCAGACACAGGAGAGGTAATGACAGGAAACCAAGACAGGAGGTGCAGGAGCGATGTATGGGTTACCAGGCACTGAAAAAAAGCCTTCCCTGATTCCATCACCCAACAAGTAGTAGTAATTAAGGAAGGACTAAACTTGAATACTAATTCTTACCGCTTTGTGCCTCCACACAAATGACCATGAGCTGGGAACAGCGAGCACCAGCTCTCAGATGGCCACCTCACAGCCTTTGCTCACGTCTCTCCTCTGACCCCTGACCCGTTCAACTTCTTGCCTCCAAGCCCTTCCACCTGCGCCAAGCTTCAGGCCCTATGAAGGCATTTCAAGAGCTGGGGGCATTAATGACAAAGGACTAAGAAGAAAGAGGTCATAATGTCCACTCCGTGACAGGCTACTGATGTGAGTCAGGTGAGCAACAGCAGGGCCGGGAGCACAGTCCTTTCTTCTCCGGAGAAGCCTCGCTCCTTGCCTTCGCCTCCGTCAGGGTCTAGGCAAACCGTGGTCTCAGGAGAGCAGGGGAGTAAACTGCAGGGCCCCAGACTTGAGACCCCTTGTTCTCTTTCTTCCTTCTCCCTTGCCTCCTTTCTCGGTGTGGTGAGCGGAGCGAAGCCTGAACGCCAGGACTGCGCAGAGGGATCTCATGGCTCGGGGCACACTGGTGGTCCCCGCTCCTTGCCCCTCCCTGCCTCTGCTCACCACTCCCCCGGCTCTTCAGGACTCAGCGTTTTCCTATTGCTCAGTTGGTCCCGTCCTCAGCCCCGGGAGCAAGTGCGAGTAGGTGGTTCATGGGACAGGAGGTAGGAGGTGCAGTACTGCGGGGGGAACTGCTAAAGGCATCATCTGTCCTAAGATCGAACAACTGAACCAACTCACTGCCCAAGGGACTTGTCCCATGGGCTGAGATGAGGCCTGCATGTGAAGTCTCGGGCTGGAGGATGCCTTGCTGCTTTTGTGGGTGGGGTCTCCCCACCTCCACAGGTACTTCTGGAAGTTCTGCTGCTGGCCCCAGAGCATCTACATAGCCTGCCTGCATCAGCAGGGTGTCTACCTGGTTTGCCTAGCACTCCCGATGGGCCCTGCAGCTCCTGATGGAGTTAGAGACCACCCTGCTAGTCCCCGGGCAGCAAGCAGATGAGAAAAGGTATTAGGTTGCAATGTGGTGATTGTCGCTCTAACATGCAAAGCATGGAGGCTCTTTGAGCGAGCAGGGTGTCATACCCGCCAGACCCAGCGCTCTCTGGGAACAAGAACGTTGCCCAGACTCTGACTCAGCTCTCGCCCCCTTCTGTTCTCAGGACTTTGGGGCCTGTAGCAGCCTCTATCAAAGCAGGAAAGAAGGCTGGAGGGAGGGGGGAGGATTTGTGGATGGAGAAGACCTGCGTGCTCAGCTCTGACCTCCTTTCCCCCAGGTTCTGGAGATCAATCACGCCACCCTCTGCTGTATCCGTGAGAACTGGCTGGATGGTGAGAGACAGTGCCCATCCGCTGGATTCACTGCTCTGGTTATGGCCTGTTGCATGTGACAAAGAGAAGGAAATGGAGCTCTGGCCTGATGCCTTGGGGCAAGGTTGGGTCCTGCCTGGAAGACCCATATTCTTTCCTTCGTGCTTCTCCAATTCAGGTCTCTCTCTTTGGGTTTGGAGCTGATAAGAAGAGCAGTTGGCTCTGTTACTGGTGGGACCCTCCAAACAGCTAATCCTACTATTGGTCAAAGAAAGTGTATTTTAGGAAGTTGGAGCAGAAAATCATCCACAAGCTAAGAATGTGAGAGCAAGAATGTAGTCTACACTTGAAGACTAACCCTGACCAATATCTGGTGGGGAGGGGAGGCCTTAGCCTGAGGTCTAGAGTGAGGGTGAGGGGCTACTGAGGGTTGGATGGGGAGTGAGGAACAGATATAGTTTATTACTTAATGAAGACCTTGCTTGGCTGCCTCTACAACGCCTTTCATCTGCTGAAAGCTCTCTCCCTGCTCCCAGAAGGTGTGTGGGGCTTAAGGCCTTGGCTTACAACCTACAGATAACGGAACTGAGAAGAAACTCCAAGGTAAACAACAGGGTCCCTCTGTCAGGCTCTAAGCTACAGAACCAGAGTTGGGGGACCAAAAAAGGTAAGGAACCCAGAGAAATCTCGTTTGTCCCTGAGAACTCCTAGCATCGTAAAGGCCAGGTAAGGATTCTGAGCCACAGGGATGTGACTAGAGGCAGGGACCAGCTGGCATCTTGGGGGCCTGATTTAGCTCTGGGGGGTCTTAAACTGTTTTATACTAAGCATCTGTGCAGAGTCCCGTGCGTGGGCTTTGGAACCAAGCTCCAGCAGCTGTGAACAGCCCCCTACCCACTCTGTGTGGTGTGACGGGGTATAATGGGGCCTGAGCTCCGGGTAAGTAGGTCTGGGGGACCGTGGTGCTGCTCCTAAACTCCCACATTCTTAGCCGAACTTAGCTCCATCCCCATGCCTAGGTAAGAGGAATCACAGATTACGTTTGGAGGGCTGGAAGAAGGTCATGCCTGCTTCTTTATTTAAAACATTTTTATTATCATTATTTTTTATTTATTTTTTGGCTGTGTTGGGTCTTCGTTGTTGCACGCGGGCTTCTCATTGTGGTGGCTTCTCTTGTTGCAGAGCACAGGCTCTAGGCACGCAGGCTTCAGTAGTTGTGGCTCGCGGGCTTCGGTAGTTGTGGCTCACGGGCTCTAGGGCACAGGCTCAGTAGTTGTGGCACACGGGCTTAGCTGCTCCACGGCATGTGGGATCTTCCCTGACCAGGGATGGAACCCGTGTCCCCTGCATTGGTAGGCAGATTCTTATGCACTGCGCCACCAGGGAAGCCCTATATATATATTTTTTAATTAATTAATTAATTTAGGCTGCCCCGGGTGTTAGTTGCGGCATGCGGGATTTTATTTTTTTTAGTTGCAGCATGTGGGCTCATAGTTGCAGCAGACTTCTTAGTTGTGGCATGCATGTGGGATCTAGTTCCCCGACCAGGGATCGAACCTGGGCCCCCAGCATTGGGACTGCAGAGTCTTACCCACTGGACCTCCAGGGAAGTCCCATGCCTGCTTCTTTAAAGAAAATTGTTCTCTCTTAGGCTTTGAGGAAGTTTCCAACAATAGGTCTTAAGCCTGTACACTGCCTAAACCAGGGCCAGGCCATAAGTGACAAGTCCTGCCACACTCCATCCTCCTTCCTGGCTTGACCTATGGCTGGACTACAGGGGGCCACAGTCGGTTGCAGCTGATATGCCCAGAAAGGGACACCCTGAGGCCTTTCACCCAGTGCAGAAGGGGAATGAAGCCAGATAGAACTTCTGAACTCAAGAGGCTGACTTTAGCCAAAAGCCAGCTCAGTGTTTTTGAAGTCCCCAGAACATGTTTTAAGTCAAGAACATATGATGTTCATCATTATCCATGAGTTCAAATCTAGATCCCAAGGCCCTCCTTCCTCTCCCTCGTGACTCATCCCTCAGCGCAAACACACCCTGCTAAGGCCGACCAGTCTTCTCACCAGTATGCTTAGCAACCCTCCCAACTCCTCTCCAGCCACCAGGGGCCAGTTCATACCTTCCTGCCTCAGCCCCTGGAATTTCTACAGCACTTCTAGGCAGCACACACAACTGTCTCTGACTCATCTGCCTGTTATTGTCAATTGGGCTCAAGCTTCCTGTGGGCAGGGGCTTTGTCTTGTGTATCTTCTGTAGCCCTTCTCTATCAGAATGCGGGTAGATGACAAATGCATGCCACCTGACAGGAATCTTCAGTGAATTCTTCCTTAATAGATGCCCTTGATGTACGGCTGTTGCCCAGCTACACAGTAGAGACAGCAGCAGAGAACAAATGCAAAGACCCAGGGTTTATTGCTGGAGGGGGAGGTGTCCGAGCGGGTGAAGTGCTGGATGATGAGTTCTAGGCGAGAGGCAGCAGACGCCCCTTGGCCAGGGAAAGGCGCTCTCTGGGTGACTGCAGGCCGGCAGCAAGTGTGATGTGCCTCATTCCCATGTGAGTCAGGGCCTTCCCCCAGCCTTGCAGCTTTCCCTCCCTCTTCCGGGGAATGCCAGCTGACCTGGGGCTCCCAGGCTGGGTAACAGAGTCAGAATTTTCTTTGGCAAACAGCAGCTGTGTGGAGGGGCCACGACCCGCTCTACGGCCTTCTGTCTGTCTGTGTGCTCCCAGGCTGGCCCGTGTCCTGCCCTTGCTGCAGCTGCTACCTGGAGGCGCCTTGAGCAGTGCTGGGGCTGGGGCACAGCAGGACCGGCCCAGGGGATGTCAGGCTTTGAGTCAGGGACTCATCCAGCTTTCGGGTCTCGGCCTCCAGGACAGTGGCCTCTGGGGCCTGGGCCACGGCGAGGAGGGAGTGAGAGAGGCTGTGGTGCAGGCCCGCCAGCTCACGGCTCGTCTGCACTGAGCGGGCGATGTAGTCCTGCTTCTGCTTCCGCTCCAGGGCCAGCTGGGCTCGCAGCAGGGCCACCTGGGGGGCAGGAAAACCAAGAGGGTGAGAGCAATGAAGGGCCTCGAAGCTGCCCCGACCCTTCCTGCTCGGCTCCTGTGGCTCCTGTCGGACCAGCGTTTGAATGAACACCTCACCCACGAATCTCAGGATGAGGCTTTACAGCATTTGGGGGAAGGGCTGCTGGCAATCGGAGAATCCAGTGATTGTCAACCCTGGCTGCACAGGAGACTCAGAGAGAGAGCTTAAAGAAACCAACCAGACTATGCACATGTTTACATGTAATAAAATGCCCAGATTGTAAGTACATTTTGACCAATTTCATAACATACACACCCATATATAACCACTATCTCAATCAAGATACAGAATGCTTTCATCCCTGCAGGAAGCTCCACCGTGCCCCTTTGGAAGGTTTTAAGAAATTTTCTGACCTAATTAGACAGGTGTGAGGCCTGAGCATCAGTATTTTTTTCAAAGCTCCCCAGGTGGTTCTAACGTGCAGCCAGGGTTGAGAATCACTGATTGATCCATTTCTCAAGATGAGTATACTGAGGGCCCCAGGAGGTGAAGTTTTTGGGAGGTCAGGGCACATCCAGGACTAGGGTGGGGCAACAGATGCTCCTAGGGTGCAAAATTTAAGGAGGAGCTCCAGGTCAACAGTGAGGCCTGTCTTGCCTCCCCCTAGTCCGGGCCCTGTCTCAGTGATTGCTTTGTGTGAGTTTAAGAGAATTCAAAGTAATAGCTTAGGGTTTCCCTGGTGGCGCAGTGGTTGAGAGTCCGCCTGCCGATGCAGGGGACACGGGTTCGTGCCCCGGTCCGGGAAGATCCCACGTGCCACGGAGCGGCTGGGCCCGTGAGCCATGGCCGCTGAGCCTGTGCGTCCGGAACCTGTGCTCCCCAACGGGAGAGGCCACAACAGTGAGAGGCCCGCGTACCGCAAAAAAAAAAAAAAAAAAAAAAAAAAAGTAATAGCTTAGGTCTAGCTGTATAGTCAGGGCCTGCCAGTAGTGACTACTGATTTCTGAAACAGGCTCAGAAATCAAAACTCCACAGTTCTAATTACTCCTGGGCCTTGAAAGACAGGGTGAACCTTTAGGGGAGGCCTAAGAGGCAAGAAGGCACTTTATACAGTTCCCCTGAGCTTGACCTGAGCTCTAGGGTATGGATCCTGGCGCTGGTGCCAGGCAACTTTGCCTGGTGTGCTGGGTGCACGCGAGGGCAGAGGAGGCCAGGATGCTTCTGCTTGCTTTAGTCTGTCCTCTTAAAATCTTCATCTGCTCCTCTGCCTTTCCCTTTTCTTTCCTAAGTAGGAGGTCTGGGGCCTGGAGTGTGCTTTCTTCCCCAGTCCCACCCTAAGCACGTGGGAGGTTAAGTCCACTCAGTGTGGGAGGTGGAGTTGAGACGGGGCTCTGCTTGCCTCCCACAAGGACTGAAGTTCTCTAGGCAGGAACTATTTCCCCTCTCCCTGCTGGAGGTGCACAAAGGGCCAAGCACATAGCAGACACCAAAGCCTTGCTGCCTGAGTGCAAGGGAGGGAAAAGGGGCTTAGAAAACGGATCCTTCCAGAACGTACCTCTTTCTGCAGTTCAGCCATGTGCCTGGTATCTGAGGAGCCCTTCTGTCCTCCTCTTCCATCCTGTGGAAGACAAATGCCATTCCTGTTGGAACAGGCCTTCCACCGGAGTTTGTGCAGGCCTCCTCACAATCCTGGGGACCAGGGCAAGGGCTATGGGCCAGAAGTGCCTGAACTCAGATTGAACTCTCTGGGGCACCATGGCCCTGGGGCAAGGAGAAGCCCCAGAGGGCCCAAACCAACGCAATGGAGACCTGAGGCCAAATGTCCCAAAGGCTTGTATGGGACTGGCTTCTTTGAGGTACCGCTTCATTTAAAGTTCAGCACACACCTGCTTCGTGCTAGCCCTGGTCCGTGAGCTAAGGATGCAGAGGGGAAGTAAGACAAGGGGCCTGTCCCTTGGGAAGCTTTCCTTGAAGGAAGGGGGATGGAGGGTTAGGAGGTGCTCAGACACCAGAAACAGTCCCTACCTGCCAGGCCCCAAGGCTGTCTACTGACAGGCATAACTCAACTAAAAGAGTGCCGGTTTGTGGTGTCTTCCCCCAGATCCTTCTGGCCCCAGGAAATACCCTGGACCCATATCTTGTAAATTCAGTATTGCAAAGGGCAAGGAAGTCGAAGAGGTCCACGAAGCTGCTATCAAGCTCCTAGGAACATCCAGGTCTGGCAAGCACCACCCAACACCTACATGCAGGGAGAGACCAGAAGCCCCATGAGGCCTGCTCCTGGGGGCCTGAAGCACTGGTCTGGGGGGCAGGTGGACTGTGTATCAGTGAAGGCTGAGTGCCTCAGAAAGCAGGGCTGACTCCAGCCCCGCCCACTGATGTTGGGCCTCCCTTCCGGGTCAGGGACAGTGCTGGGTGGGGCAGAGCCCGGTCAGGAGGGGCCCTACGAACTGGCTGGAGTGGTCCTCCCCTTGCAAGGGGAGCCTGGGATACGCACTGCAGAGGGCTGTTTCTAGTGGCTGGGCTTGGGCTCTCCTGAGGCTGCAGTCGATGAAACAGACAAACCTGCTGGGTGGGTGACGGTGCCGTGGCTTCACCGCTCTCCAGGACGCCCGCCCGCGATGCTCGCAGGGAATCCCTCTTCAGTTTCCTCCGCTCTCGCTCCACCTGCCGAGATGCGAGTGAGACGTCAGGGCTGGGCTTGGCTCTGGGTCTGGAGCAGAGCCGCCTTTTCTGAGAGGAGGCCGGTGTGAGGGTGGGGCAAGTATAAGGGGCCAGCAGCCGTGGGAAGCTGAACTGGGCTGAGGAGAGCACTTGCTGGGGCAGCCCTGAGTGCAAAGTGCTGCTGCGGCAGAGGAGGTGGGGCCGGCCTCCTCAGCCTTTGAAGCAGGGCCAGCAAACCTTCTCTGTAGTATTTTAGGCGCTGTGGGCCATTCGATCTGTGTCACAACTACTGCAGTGTCTCCAAACAGCTTTATTTTCAGAAACGGGCAGTGGGCCGAATTTGGCCCCTGGGCTATAGTTTACTAACCCCTTCTCTGGGGGCTGCATGAGAAGTGGAGATGCATGCCCAGCGGACCGGGGAGGGAGCTGAGGACAGGAGTCCCCCACCTGCTCCAGGGTGGTCCGCAGCTGGGCATTGTGGTGCTGCAGTCGGCTTCGGTCAACCTCCAGCCGCGCCACCGCTCGCTGCAGGTGTTCAAGCCTCTGCTCCCAGAGCTGCTTCTCCTCCACCTCAGGACTCGGCTCAGTCTTCGCTCCCGAGACCTGAAGGAGAGACCTGTCTGTCTCAGCCGGGCAGCCCCTCAGACAGGTGGGGAACAGATAGAGGGCAAAGGACTAACCTGGCAGGTCTGGGTTCAGGGACCCAATTCCCAGGGGAAGGGGACAAGCCCCTGGACAGGCGCTCCCTCCTGGGCCATCTGTTCCCACCAGGCCCCCAGCTCACCTCTCCCAGCTGGGCGCCGGGGTCTCCTCTGGGCCCCCGTTCTGCTCGGCTGGTCAGGCCTGGGTTGTGGAGTCGCTCCTTCTCCAGAGCTTGTCTGCTGAGCTCCAACTCATCCTGGGGTGAGTCACACCATTATGGCCTCATATCAAGACCCACTCCACCCTCCGTCCTCAACAATTTTCTCATCAGGTTATAGTCTTACTTTTCCTGGCATCTCTGAGCTATTCTAGTGGATAACTTTCATTTTACAGGTGGATAAAACTAAGGAGCAGAGAGGGATCTTCCCAAGGATACATGGTGGACTAGGACTAAAACCTGTCTCATTTTATTTATTTATTTTATTTTTATTTTTATTTTTTTGGCCGCACTGCGTGGCTTGTGGGATCTTAGTTCCCCGACCAGGGATTGAACCAGGGCCACGGCAGTGAGACCCTAACCACTAGGCCACCAGGGAACTCCCGTTTTAGATCTCCCCTAAGCTAAGTGACAATTGGGAGCACTAGGTGTTGTGGAAAGAGCATGGACTCAGGAATCACATAGAGCCGGGTATTGTGTCACCACGTATTTGCTATATGACTTGGGTAAAGGTATGAGCTCTTTCCAAACCCCAATTATCTCGTTTGTAAAATGACCACAGTGAGGACTTCCCTGGTGGTCCAGTGGTTAAGACTCTGCACTCCCAATGCAGGGGGCGTGGGTTTGATCCCTGGTCAGGGAACTAAGATCCCACATGCCGGGAGGCGTGGCCACACACACACACACACACACACACACACACACAAGACCACGTGAAGCTTAGATTAAGCCTCTGGGATTAAACCCCTTTAGATAAATGGGAAGACTAGTGCTAGATATTTTCTAGGCACCCTAGGGTTCATAAATGGTAAAGGTCAAGAGGACAGACAGAGTAGAGGAACGGAAGGTACACGTGTGGGTGGAGGCTGTCTGGGAGAGAGAAGGAGCTTAGTAGTATGAGGCCAGCCTGCTTAGGTCTAACCCTAGTTCTGCCCTTTACTAGCTGGATGACCTTGGACAGGTTACTTAACCTCTCTTAACTGCCGTTCCTCAACTATAAAATGAAGATAATAACCATTCCTACTTCTCTCCTGGTCAGTCTCCCCAGGTCTACAGTTGCTCCCCCGGCAGCCTGAGCCATCTTTCTGAACTATATACCTGATCGTGTCACTCCCCTGCCCCAAACCCTTCATCCACTTCGCACTGGTCACCCAGGTCCTTAACATGCTGACAAGCCCTAAATGATGGCCCCCTGCTGTCCTCTCTTCTCTTGCCAGAGCCTCTTCTCTGTCCCTGGCAGCCTGAACTCCCTCACAGATACTCCACGCTCTCTTTCCTCCTTCTTCCTCTCCCTCCCCCAACCTGTGCTTGGCTCTTTCCTTACTGGTCCCTTCAGATCTAATCTTAAACACCACTTCTACCAGGAAAGGTGGGGTGGTCCCTCCGGTATGCTCAGAGCACACGAAACTTCACGTGTCAGGCACCAACCCTAATTAGGCACTGCGTTATAACTGCTTTTCCACTAGACCATCAGCTCTAGGAGGGCAGGGACTGTGGATGCCACATCTTCCCCCACCACACTAGCACAGTAACCTGGATTCCACTCTGTTGAGGTGCTCGTGACCTCAGCTTTCTCACACCCTGAGGTGCAGGCAGCCCCGGAGCCCAGGCAGACCGGGCTCTGCCCCAGCCCTTCCCACCCACGGGGTGACTCACCTGCAGCCTCTGCTGTTCCAAGTCCCGCTCCCGGACAGAGGCTTGCAGGAACAGGGCTACCTCCTGCAGACTGCTGACGCTGGCCTTGCTCTGGGCCAGGGACAGTGCCAGGTCCTGGGCCTTCTCTCTCCACTCGATCTCCCTGGCCTCTGTCTGCCTCAGGGCCACCTGTAGTCGCTCCAGCTCCCGCTGCAGCCTGGGACCTGAGGAATCAAGTGTGGAAGACGGCTCCTCTCCTGGGGAGGCTCTGTGGCTGGGGGGCGAGTCCTCCAGACCCTTCCTTGGCCGGGCCTCCCTCAGCTCCAGGATCTCCTCTTCCTTTTGGGCTAGAGTCCACCGTAGCTGCCTTAGGCTCTCACGAAGGCCCCTTATCTCTTCCTCTTCTCTCTCGTGCCTTGGCTCCTGCTTCTCTTGGGTCGCATCCTCTAGGCCCCGCTGGGCCAGAGCCTTCTCCAGCAGCTGTCCCTGCCTCCTCTGGTGTCTCAGCTCTTCATCCCTCTGGGCAAGTGCCTCCTGGAGCTGCCGCACGGCCTCCTGGTGTCGGAGGTCCTGGTCCTCGATCTCACCTTCCCGCTTCCTCAGGGCCTCCTCCAGCTGCCGGGATTGTGCCTGGCAGGAGTCCAGGGCAGCCTGTAAGGTGGCCGTGCTGGCCTCCAGGCTGCGGCTCAGCTCCGCCTGCCCAAGGAGATGCTGCTCTTTCTCCTGCAGGGTGGCCTGAGCCTTGCTGAGGGCCTTCTGCAGAGCCTCAGCCTGGACCCTGGCAGCCTCCTCCCGACACTGGGAGGACTGGCCATCTGCCCGGAGGGCCTCCCGCTCCCGGTCCCGTTCCTGGAGCATCACCTCTGCCTGCAGCCAGCTGTCCCGCAGGGTCCTGGCCTCCGCCTCATGCTCCTGGGCCTGTGCGGCGCACTGTTGCTGGAGGGCCAGCAGAGCCTTCTCCTGCTCCCGAGACTCAGCCCTTAGGTCACCCAGCACCTCCTCCAGGGCCTGGACCCGCTGTCTCTCCACTGCCAGCTCTTCCTGGAGCCTCTGCGCGTGTTCCTTGTGGCCCTCCAGCTCAGCCTGGCACTCCTGCAGTGTGGCGTGGGCCTGCTCCAGAGCTTGCTGCAGCGAGCCCGCCTGTTCCTTCACGCTCTCCTCCTGGCCCTGGGCCTGCTGCTGCTGCTGGTGCTGCAGGGCCTCGAGCTCCCGGGCACCCTGGGCCAGGGCCCTCTGGGCCTCGTCCAGCCGACCCTGAAGTGCCTGCTCTTTCAGCTCCCCCTGCTCCCTGGCTTCCTGCAGGTGCCGCTGCAGGACCACTATCTCCTGCTCCTGCTGGGTCAGGAGTAGGCTGGTCTCCCCCACCTTCCTGTGTAGGCCCTGGAGCTGCTGCTCCAGCTGGTCCTTGTGCTCCTGAAGCTCCTGGATACGCTCCTGCTGGCATTCCAACTCCTTCTCCTTATCGCGCAGGATCAGCTTCATGTGCTCCAGGCTCCCTCGCTGAGCTTTACTCTGGCCCTTCCCTTCCTCTGCCCGCTCCTGCATCAGCTGCCTCTGAGAGGCCAGCTCCCGGCCCCGTTCTCTCAAGGACAGCTTGATCTGCTCCAGGTCCTCCTCCAGGATCTTGGTCTGCAGGGTCCTCTGATCTTCCAGGACCTGAATCCTTTCCTTCAGCAGCACCATGTCCTGCTCCCTCCTCTCCAGGTCCTGAGTCAGATGCTCTTTCTGCCTCTGCAGCTCCTTGATCTGGTCTTGCTGGGACGTCACCTCCTGGTCCTTCTCCTGGAGTTCTCTTGCCAGGAGGGTGCTCTGGCTCTCCAGCTCCTGGATCTGGCTGCCCTGCACCTGCAGCTCCTGGCTCCTCTCCTCCAGGTCCAGTGTAAGGTGGGTCAGAGCCACCCTCTGCATTTCCCTCTGGCCCTCCAGCTCCTCGATCGCCTTTTGCTGGCATTCCACTTTGTGGTGGTTTTCCTCTAGGTCCAGGGCCAGGCGTTCCATGGTAACCAGCTGCTTCTTCAGGTCCTCAATCTGTCCTTTCTGGGACTCAATCACTTGGGCCTTCTTCTCAAGTTCCAGAAGCTGATGCTCCAAGATGTTCCTCTGCGCCTCCTGGTCCTTCTCAAGCTCCTTGATCTGCTCCCGCTGCAGAGTCAGCTTCTGCTCTTGCTCCTGGACGGCCACGGGGAGATGCTCTAGAACAGACCTACACTCCTCCAGCTCCCGGATCTGTTCTCGCTGCAGGTCCACCTCTTGGGTCCTCTTCTTCAGGTCCAGGGACAGCACTTCCAAAGCAGCCTTTTGCATTTCCCATTGCTTCTCCAGCACCTGGATTTTTCCCTGCAGAGTCTCCACCTCCTCTTCTCTTTCAGACAGGGTCTGGGCCAGGCGAGCCAGATTCTCCTGCAAAGCCCTCCCCTGGGCCACCTTCAGCTTGCCCTGCTCCTGCAGGGCCTGGGCTCGCTCGCGCTCACTCTCCACCTCCTCGTTTTTCAGTTTCAGTGCTGAGCGCACAGTTCTCAGGTCTTCCTCCAGGACCCCAGCAGCGCTTGCCTGAGCCCTGGCTTCTGCCACAGATGCTTGGAGATGTTCCACCTGGACAGTCAGGTTCTCCTTGGCTGCCTGCAGTAACTCTCGCTCATTCTGAAAACAAGATGCAAAACCACCTTAAACTATACTTCCCTGAAACTGTCACTCTAACACAGGCCCTTCCTTTCCTTCCTCTGCGGCACCAGCATTGTCAAGGATTTGGGCAAAAGGAACTGCGTGTTCCACTTAGGCTGTTACTGTAAAAGAATATCCCTACCCTACCCCGGGCTCTGCTGTGCTCAGAGGGGAAAAACTGTTGCAAATGAGTCATCCCAGACTCTAGTCCTTCAGGGAAAGGGACAAAAATCTCAACCTCAATTCAGAAAAAGTAATTAAAGGAGGATTCACTAGGGCCTTAATAATGGCCCTCAGGGATGTGGGGAGAGCCAGAGAAACAGAGACACTGCTGAAGGAAGCTGGGCACTACATATGGATGGGGTATGACCATGGGCCAGGATGGGCTCGATCCTGGGCCCTGAGGGACTACTCCTGAAGCAACCCCTCCCCCAAACCAGAAACACCTTACCTGGGCTTCTATTCCCTGGAGCTCTGCTTGCCGTAGGCGACTCTGGAAGGATGTCACAGTTTCACGCAGCTCCCTCAGCTCAGATTCTAGGGAGTTCTGTTTTCCTTCCCACTTGGATTTCTCTTTGGGAAGACAGGTAGTGGAGGAAGAACCATGATTGGAGGAAAGGAGGGACGTAGAGGCAGATGGAAGATGGGGAATAGAATCAAAGGAGGAAAAGGCCAAGAAGGAGAGAATTACACCCAGTTTCATAGAGGCATCACCCATCTGCCAGCTGCTCCTGTCTGCCTAGGCTCCCTGCTGCTTCCAGACTCGTGTCTGCATCTGCTGCCCAGCTTCAGCAGTGCCTGACAATCATCCCAACACTTCCCATCCCGATCACAGATTCTCAACCTTGGATTCCAGACAGGGTTGAGCTAGATGATGTTGGAGGTCCTTTCCAGTCCCTAAGTCTATGATTTTGCAGAGGTTCCTAGAGACCAGGGTTGCTCTGCTGGGTACCCTCCATTTCTGTAAAATGCACCAGAACCCAACTGTATGTGTGTGGCTCTCAGGGAGCCGTTTGGGATAATTTTAAGACCCAGACCCACTCCCCACGTTGTCTTCTTCCCTTCTACAGTTGAGCCTTGAGTCGCAAGACCCTCCCCTCTCCTTTCCTTTCCTAGTAGTCACCACCCTTCCTAGCCCTTGGCTGTGGCACAGATAGCTTCTCCCCAGATTTCCCCCTCTTCCTATCTCCCAAACAAGCCCATAATCCTTCTGCTGTCAAAGGTTAATCATTTGAGAACATAGTTGGAGATAACAAAATAAGTAACACCGATAAATGATGAAAGACAGAATTTTACAGAGTTCTTACAGACCTGACCTTAGGGTGCCAGTTTTTAAATCTTCACAGAAAAAACAGAAGCCTAGCTAGCAACTTCCCTCAGTTCACCAAATCTGTTCCTCCTAATCCCTTCTTCCAGGACGGCTCTCAAAGGCCAAGCAAAGTACAAAAAATAGTTCACGGGGGTCATCGCCCCTTTGGAGACGCCTTTAGGTAAATCTCACAGTTGTGGGTAAGCAGTAAGGAGTGGCTCCCAGGCCTGATCCCGCCCCACTGGGCTTCCTGCCTTTCCTTTCTTCTGCCCCAAACCCACCCCTGCCTTAAGCTTCTCACCTTCCTGGTTCTGGGAGAGCTGTCTCTGCAGAGCCTGCAACTCTGTGTGGATCTGGTTCTTCTCTGCCTCTGTATCAGTGAGACGCTGTTCCAGCTTCCTGGCCTGATCCCTCAGATCATCCTGGGAAAGAAAGGGTGTGGAACTCAAGTTCCTCATCTTCCAAAAAGCCGCCCCAGTTCAGGGCCCGATCCCTCTCTTCCCTCAGCCTGTCAGGGTCTGCCATCACGGACCTACTCTCAGATTGCTGGGTTATTTACCTCTGAACTCATGTGCATTTGGCTCCTGGAAGGGATGACAGGCTCTGCTCCAAATGGCTGGAGCCTAGGGTTCCCCTTCTGACTCGTCTGTCTTTGAAACAGAACTCCTGCTGAAGTCTTAGCCCGGGATCATCTCTCCTCTCCCCAAACTCCTACTTCAAAGCTTAGCTCAAAGGTCACTGCTTCCCTCCTTCTGACCCTCCCAATTGTCCCTTCCTCCTATTATTATCATGTACATCTGTTATTGATCCAATTATTTCTATCAGTTCTGCTTTATCTTAGGATGCAGTCTGGCTGCTCAGCCCTGTCACAAGTCTTCTTGAGGGCAGAGAGCAGGTCTTTCTCCTTTTTGTATCCCTAGCTCAGAGCGGCTGGCATATATATAGGTGACACTCAATTTTTACTGACTGATGGGTTCACTGTGAGGTGGAATTTGGGGGACATTTAGTTCAGTCTTAGGCCTAGAATGTTCCTATAAATGGCAACCTCAAATCTCAGCGATACCCGATTTGTCAGGTTTTTCTTGGAGGTCTTGACACCAAGGACAATTCATGGCTAAGAGGAAAATGATGCAAAACGGTATCACAGGTCTATACAGAGTATCACGTTTTACAGGGCTCACTCGAGTCCCTCACTCATTTATTCCTCACAGCCCTTTGAGGCAGGCACGATTTGCCCTACTTTACTAGCGAAACCAAGGCCCAGGACGCCAAATGCTTTATTCACAGTTGCCGGGTAGTAAGTGATAGAGGTGGAACTCATCCCAACTTTACGTCAGAAATAAAACAGGTCAAAGTGCTTCACAAGTCTTTTTCGGCGTAGGTGAAGAGCCTGAGGAAGGAGAACAGAGACACATACCCGGGCCCGCTGCGTCTTCCACAGGTCTTGGTGAAGCTTCTGGAGGGCAGACGCTACCGCCTCAGCTGAGAGAGCCGTCTGCAGGGGCCATCGCTTAAAGAGGATCCTAGCTCCATTCTGGTCTGAAAAAATGAGGAAACACCTCCTGACCTGGCTGCACTATGAAAAGAAACAGCCATACCTCCCAGACCTGGCCTTGGCCTTCCCACCCATCCCTCTTCTCCTCAAAGAACCCCTTCTCAGCAGTTTGTTCATCATGCCCTGTCTGCATACCTACGTGCCAGGCACTGTGATGTGCCTTAGAAAATGCTATCATTTGTTAGGCATTTAATAAGTGCCAGGAACTGTGTGAACGATTTTATTTGTCATCTCATTAACTCCTTAAAAAACTCCCAAGAGGTAAGTACTTCTTAAAAAAAAATTATTTATTTTTGGCTGCATTGGGTCCTCGTTGCTGTGCTTGGGCTTTCTCTAGTTGCGGATGGAGGGGGCTGCTCTTCGTTGCAGTGTGCAGGCTTCTCATTGCGGTGGCTTCTCTTGTTGCGGAGCACGGGCTCTAGGCTCATGGGCTTCAGTAGTTGTGGCACATGGGCTCAGTAAGTGTGGTGCACGGGCTTAGTTGCTCCATGGCATGTGGGATCTTCCTGGACCAGGGATCGAACCCGTGTCCCCTGCATTGGCAGGCGGATTCTCAACCACTGCGCCACCAGGGAAGTCCCGGTAAGTACTTTTAACACCCTCATTTTATAGTTGAGAAAATCAAATTCAAAGAGAAGAGGTGACTTGCCCAAGGACACACATCTAGCAAATGGCCGAGCTGGGGTTCAAACTCTGATTGAATTAATCCCAGAGTCTGTGGCCTTGGCCTTGATGAGTATTGCCTAAGGAACTGCATTCCCTTCCCTTCTCCCCTGGGAGCTAGGCCTGGCTTTGACCAAAGAACTGAGTTCCTGGGTGGCTGCCTCACCTGGCTCAGGGCCCCAGAGGGAGGAAGCCGAGTCTCCCCCACCACTCAGCTCAAGCCCCCTCTCATAAGGAGACCCCAGGGCCTGCTGCAAAACAGAACAGAGGCTGGCCAGCTGGACCTGGGCCTGGTGCCCAGGCTGCTGTCCCGCTGCCAGGGCATCCAGGTGGCTCTCCGTGCTGCGCAGTCGCAGCTGTAGTTGGGCTGCCTTGGTTTCCTGGGCCCACAAGGAAGCTTGTAGCTGCTGTTCTGTTACTCGAGCTGCCTCTAGCTCCTCCAGCAGCTGTGCTTCCTGGGCCAGAAAGTCAGCCTCCTTTTCCTTCACCTCCTGCTTCAGTAATTCCACCTGCCAAAGAGGAAGTATGGTCACTCTGGGCAGGGAATGGATACCCTCTCCCCAGACCCTCCCGGGCCTGACCCCACTCAATCCCTGTGCAAACCTTGACTGGGGCTGGGAGGATTTCAGTAGGCTCAGCTCTCCAGCAGGAAGGGAGGGCTCCGGAATGAGTGTAACCCTAGGTTTAACCTACATGCCCACCTACGGACTCCTGACACATGGGCCTGGGCTATGCAAATGGGCTTTGGCCCTGGTCCCCCTGGCAACTATGCCAGCTCCCTGCTATGATTAGAAATCTGCTTGAAACACTGACACTGAGCCTAAAAAGACCAGTCACGATAATAATGGCTACCATTTATTGAATGCTTACTGTGTTCCTGACACTTTATATATTCCTATAATGATTAAGAATTATCATCCTTGTTTTATGGTTGAATAAAGTGATGTTCGCACAACCAGGAAGCAGTAGAGCTGGGAGTCACACCCAGGATCGTCTAACAGGCAGACCTAGGTCCTCATCTGCCACAGTCTACGTCTAGCTCTCACTTCCTCATTATTCTCCTCCCAGTTCCATCTTTCCTCTGTGCACAAGGTCTGGGGTCCTGCTGTGAGCAGACTGGGTCCCTGGAAGCAAGAGGCTGCCGCTGACCCCGTCTGGAGTAATACTTGTTCCCCCTTCTGTGTCTTGCCAGGCAGACCAGGCACACTTGGCAGCGGCTGGGCTTGAACCAGGCCTGTGTGAGCTCTGCCCCTCTGGGCACTGTGTTCTGGGCCATCAGGTTCCCCACAGGGTCTGTTCTCAACTCTGGGTCAGGTTCCCAAGCCCCACCCAGCCCGGTCCTGGCTTCCCCCTACTGCCAGGGCTGCTGAGGTCTCAGCGTGACTGAGAAATCACCTGCCGACTCCAGAAGGTTTCCACCAAGGAAGAGGGCTCTTAGTGGGGTGGGAAATACCTGGGCGCTGAGCTCTTTCTGCCCTGCCTGGGCCTCCTGCATGTCCTGGCGCAAGGAGCTCAGCTCTTGCTGTCGAACAGAGTCAGCCTCTTGTAAAACAAGGAGTCTCTGTTCCTTTTCCGCCAGCGACAGAGTCAGGCTAAAAAGAGAGGGTTCAGAGGGCTGGGTCATTCTCTCAGGGAATGAAGAACTACCTTCTCATCTGACTGCTCTAACACAGCATTAATAATTAATAGAAACAGTGATGATAATGATTCCAGTATAACAATAAAAGCCTCCATACACTGAGCACCTACTGAGTGCTCCTAGGTCCTTCATGCATATATTTCATTTCAACTTCACAGTTTATTCTTCTCTAGAAAAATTCCAGAAATATCTATACAATACCTCAAATTCAACATGTCCAATTCTTCCCAACCCCTCTGCACCTCCCCTCCCACCAGTCACCCCTACTATGTTCCCCAGCTCACTGAATGGCACCTCCATTCACCCTTAGAAGTCTTGACCACATCACAGCATCCTCCCCTCATCCCACCTGGGTCCACTTTAAGACTACAAATAACTGATTCCAACTCCCCTAACACCCCTTAAACCCCTTCCCTCCTCCCCTTCCCTACGACCCTACCTCGGTTCAGCTTTGGTTCTCTTATTGGACAATTGTACCAGTCTCCTACCTTGTCTTCCTGCCTCTAGTTTCATCAACAAAAGGATTTCTCCCTCCTCAGACTCCAGGTAACATAACCTGCAATACTTTCCTTTGGGGGTTATTTGATTAACTTCTTCCCCACAAAACGATAAATTCTACTGAGGCAGAGACTCTATTGTCTTAATATATCCCCAACCCCTGGCATAGTGTCTGGTGCGTGCTATGTGTTCTCTAAATATCTGCTAAATGAATGAAGCATGAGCTTGGGAGACAAGGACCATGCCCTCTCCACACAGCTACCTGTACAGCCCAGAGCTGGAGACGTGAGAGGTTAGGTGCCCTGAGCAAACTGTCAACCTCACAGTGACCCCTGGACCCAGACAGGCAAAAGCCAACTCCATGGCCTGTCCAGCCTACCTGGCTTTCTCTCTCTCCAGCTCCTTCTGAATTCGGCAACACTCCTGGGCCTCTCTCAGCTTCTCCTGAACCTCCTGGTCCACCAGCCTCTGGGAGTCTTCCTTGGAAACCAGCTGAGACTTCAAGTCCTCCACCTGGAAAGTCAAGGGCATGAGGACCAAGGGCAGGAAGGTTGGTGGGAGGATGCTTCCCACCTAGGGCTTTAGGGTCCTTCAAGGTTTACCAGAGTCACCAGCCCATTTTCAAAGCTCTGGAGGTCCTGGCAACCCTTACATGCTGTTCTTATCCACCTCCCTCTGCCAGTACCATCCAGCCTAGTCCCCTGTCTCCCCAGCCTCACATATGCTGTATAGCAGCAGGCACAAATAAAAACCTTGGTTGAATGTAACTCTGTCCAAAGGCCAAGTGATGGGCAAGTGATTGTATTTTTTTAAAAATAAACAACCCGACCATCATCTGATATAGGATTTTGAGAAGGAAAAGCAATCTGGTATAAAAATACTGGATCTATGGGGAGGCTGGATCTATGGGGCTGCCAAGAAAATATGAGGTCTGTGGTCCCCACTGAGAGAGGTTACTAACTACCCCAGGGATCTGGGAGGCACATGCACAGCTCTGAGCACCCTTCACTTTTCCACTCAGTACTGGGGCTTCCCCTCCCCCTCCCAGGCTCAGGCAGCCAAGGTTCCCCCGTCCTGCCAGAGGGAGTGGGAGAGCCTGGCTGTGCTGGGGAAGGGTGCTGGGCTGGGAGAGAGGAGCAGGGACCTGCTTCTGCAGGTCTATCTTATCCCGCAGCAGGGTGCCGCCCTCTTCCTGGAGGGCAGCGAGGCTGTCTTTGTGCTGCTGGGCTGCCTGCTCCAGTGCCCGCTGAGCCTCCTGGAGCTGGGTCTGCAGCATCCCAGTGGTCTCCTGCGAAGGGAGAAGACAGCAGGGAGCAGAAGAAAGCTTCCTTGGTCTTGAAATCCATGTTACAGAAATCCGTGTTGTATAAATACTGGTGTTTTGGTTGGGTTGCCAAAAGCTGAGGCAGGGCCCAGCTATCCACGTTGTTTCCATGATACCCTGTCACCTCAAGTCCTCACCTCCTATTCCCTCTCCTCCCTCACCAAGTGCACTGCTCACCCAGGCTTTCTCGGCCAGGGTCCCTCACCCAGACCACTGCAGCAGCCTCCTGCCGGGTGTCCCTGCTTCCACTTCATGCCACCATGCCCACGTGCAAGCAGGCAAACACAAACACACACAAAATTCTCCCCTCAGCAGCTGAAGTATTTTAAAATATGTATGTAATAACTCACGTCCCACTCTGCTTTTTAAATACCATCCAACATGTTCCCACTGCCCTTAGAACAAAGTCCAAGGTCCTACCATGGCTGACAAAGGGCTCCTGCCCCCAAGCTTATCATGCTGCCTCCTGTCTGTCCTGAACTGTCCCAGGCCCTTTCTGCCTGTCCCAGGCCCTTATGACAGCTATTTCCTCTGCCTAAACTGTTCTTCAAATGGCTGGCTTCTTTTCTTTTCCTTTTAATGATTTTATTGAGATTCAGTTCACATACCCTACAATTTACTCATTTAAAGCATACAATTCAATGGTTTTAGCATATTCACAGAGTTGTGCAACTGTCACCATGATCATTTTTTTACCATTTTCATCATCTCCAGAAAGAAATCCTGTACCCTCCCCATCCCCCATCCTCACTCCCAACTACTCGTCTACTTTCTGTCTGTGTAGATTTGCCTGTTTTGGATATTTCCCACAAATGGAATCATACACTGTGTGCCTTCTTGTAACTGGCCTCTTTCACTTAGCATAATGCTTTCAAGGTTCATCCTTATTGTTCTACGGGTCTGGTCTTCAACCTTAATGGTTCAGCTCAAATGTCATTTTCTCAGTGAGGCCCTCCATGACCACCTTGTCCAAAGAGGCCTCCTTTGAATCACTCTCAATTACATCGTCCTATTTATTTCCTTTACAGCCCTTATCACAACCGGTAATTATCTCACTTATTTTGTGTCTGCTCTGCCACTAGAACTCCATGACTGTCATGTTCACCGTTGTGCCACACCTTTCTGTTGGTCAAATGTCAGCACCTAGGCAGGGCCCGGTGCAAAGAAGTGCCAAAGAGCAGGTCAATGTGAATGAATAAATCAACGCTGCCTCTTCTTCCTTGCCCAGAACCACCCTCCGTACCTGCTCCTTTAACTTCTGAACCTTCATGTCCTGCCTCAGCCGCTCCAGTTGTTGGCTGGCATCTGCCAGCTCCTTCTGGGTCTGCAGCAGTGTCTCCAGGAGGGACACCCTCTCCTTCTCTGTTTCAAGCTGCATCTGTGGAGGGGCAGGAGGGCGAGGGCTTGTTGGGTTAGGGGTCACCATGCTCACCCACTAGGCCACAAGCACACGCCAGCTGCTCTAGGGCTCTTCTAGCAAATGGGGTGGGGGCTGAGGGCGAAGGAAGGTCTGGACCCACTGACTGAGAGCCAGGAAGTACGAAGATTGCTGCTGGTTTGCAAGCTGACAGGATGTGGTAAACGACAGGCCTCCCTCAGGAAGTAGGACATGCCGCCAGCCGTGCAGCTAACGGTACTGATCACCTGCTCATGGGGAACAGAGTGGGAAGCTACATTCTCTTCTGGAAGCCCCTGCAGCACCACCCTCGGGAGTGGGAAAGGAAATGGCCCAAGGTAGGGGGATCACAGGGTGGACGTGCAGCCCAGTCCCCCCAGCTGCCCACCTGGCACAGGGCGCTCTCGGCCTCGGCCTGTTCTTCTGCCCTCTGTGTCCGCATGGCCTCCGTTTCTGCCTGCTGTTCCCTCAGCCTCGTTTCCAGCTCCATTTTCTCCCTCTCCAGGCTCTCCAGAGCCTTATCCAGTTCCTGCTGGTGGCAGGAGCGCTCTCTCTCCTGGTCGTACGAAGGAAGCACCGTTAGAGCCGAGGGGGTGAGGAGAGGAGGCAGAAGGAGAACCGGATTAGGGCAAGAAGCCTACTGCTCACCAGCTATGTGACCTTGGTGCCTCACGTGACAAGCCTGCTTCCTCATCTGCGAGGTGAGGCTAATCACCCTGCCTTGCCCATCTCGCCAAATTTTATGAGGATCAAATGAGATTCGTTAAAAAAAAATCAAATGATATAATACATGGAAAAGTGTTTTCTAAAGCGCAACTGTCCCTCATATAAGCTACAAATATCTGCTATTTTAAAGCAAGCACATCATGGTTGGTGGTTGTAACAGCGAACTGAGGGGGCGGACTCGCTCTCTGCTGTCCCCACTCCCCTGCTCAGGGTGACAGGATTAGCCTCCCAAAAAGCCAGGCCGAGCCTGTCTCCTATACGATACAAGAGCGTTAGGATGGGGCATCCGGTCCTCCCAGAGGTCCATCAGTGACCGACACCCTCCCTCATCTCCTAGACGAATCCAGCCCCTCTATTAGGATCTCAGGATGGTGGTGAAGGGCACTGGAGCCAGGCTGCCTAGGTTACAGTCTTTACCCCAGTACTACTAGTGTGACCTCAGTTCATTTCTATCGCATCTCTGTGCCTCAGTTTCCTCATCTATAAAAACGGGGACAGGGAATTCCCTGGCGGTCCAGTGGTTAGAACTCTGCGTTTTCACTGCTGAGGGCGCAGGTTTGGTCCCTGGTCCGGGAACTAAGACCCTGCAAGCTGCACAGCATGGCCTAAATAAATAAATAAATCCTGTGTAAAAAAATAATAAAATTAAAAAAAATTTTTTTTTAAATGAGGATAACAACAGGGTCCTCCTAGGGTTGTTCTCACGAGTGAAGTAAGTCGTGTAAAGCACTTTAAATGGTGCTGAGCACCCAGAAAGCATTCAGTAGCCAATAGCTATCATCATCTTCATCACCTTTCCTTTAAAATGTTTGTAAGTCGTAGTTATCCACATTTAGTGGGAAGGCCTCTAGTGTTTCACCCCTTTCCAACATCGTCTTGTGCACGCTCCCTTCACTTGCTACACTCTGGCTGCACTGGCCTCCTTTCAGGTCCTGGAGGACACCACGCACCTCCATTCCTTAAGGCCTTGACTCATGCTTTCCTTCTACTTGGACTGCTCTTCCCACCCCCCCGTCACTCATGGCTTAAATGACACTTCCTCATAGATGCCTTCCCAGACCATACGCTCAAAATGGTCCCCCTTTGTTCTTCTTCTATCACCCAGTTCTTTTTCTTCATAGAACTTCCGTCATCAGTTACTCATTTATGTATTAATTTATTTAATACCTATCTTCCCCCAAGACTTGAAGCTCCATCAGGAGAACCATGTCTACTTTGCTCTCTGCTGTATCCTCAATGCCCAGCATCATGCCTGGCAGACAGTAAGAACTCAGCATTGCTTGAATGAATCACATTTCAGCTACTGGACTATTAAGATGCTTAAGAACAGTGATCTATAATACCACAGTTAATAGACCAGCTATGAATATCAAATCATACACTCTGGTTCAAAAAGCCAACTGTAAGAATATGGGAAAGATGAATTTAATAGTAGTTACGAGTCAAAAAAAACAAAACAAAACTGACCTATTTGCTCAATATGAGTTAGAAGTGTGTTATGGCTACCAGAAGGGCTAATTCTGTGATGTCCAGAAGTAACAGTCAAGCGTTGCTGCCTAGTTTGTGGATCAGAATACTCTGCAAAGCAACCATGTTGGTGAGGTATTCCAAGCAAATCTAAGGCTGATTTGTTTCAGGTAATAGATTTTGGCTCAGCTTAAGGAATAATTTTCTAATAACTAGATCTATCTAAAAATAAATGGGCATTCCAATGGATGGAATACAACAGAAGCTAAGCAATCCTTGGAAGGGATATTGTAGAAGTGGACATAGCATAAATGCTACGAAATGGTTAATCCCTGCTCTACCACTTCTTAGCCAGGTAACCCTGAGTGACTTCTCTAAGTCTCAGTTTCCTCACTAGGTGGTTGTGTAGGCTATCTGAAATAATGTGACTAGCATTCAGCATGGTACCTGCATGGGAAAGTGCTCAGTAAGTAAGTATCCACTATCACTGCTATTAAAGGGGATTCAGACACTAGATGGAAGAATGGAGAATATAACCCCTAAGAGTTTTTCTAATTGGTAGGATTCCAGGACAAGGCAGGCACTGTTAAAACTAACAGACTCTCTGGGAATTCCCTGGCGGTCCAGTGGTTAGGACTCTGCCAAGGGCCTGGGTTCAATCCCTGGTCAGGGAACTAGGATCCTGCATGCTGTGTGGCGTGGCCAAAAAACAAAAAACTAACAGACTCTCGAGAGTTACGCGGGCTTTCAACCCTTTCAATCAGTAGGGAGATCATAAAGTCAGACAATCAGAAGTCAGGGGGATTATCTGACTGAGAAGAAAGGAAAAGACGGAAGAGACTTTCCCATGATTCAGGTGTGGCCATGAGATGGTCAGTCCTTCCATGGATACCAAGTCTACATCAGGCAGTAACACATCATTCAGAAGTTTTATAGCTTCTTTTACTTGTAGGGTTTTCAGCGGGTGGTATGACTGATTCTTGCTGGGAAACTGAACTGCCTCCGGACACTGGTCATTCAATAAATATTTTGAAGTACCTACTATAATCTAGGCACATAATTCTAAAAAGAGGCAAACTTCTGGCTACCATCTTGCCAGCAAGTCTACCTTGTAATAACTATCAAATCACAAATACACACAAAGCACAAGTCAACTTCCATTTCCAGAAATCTGACAAACAAGCTCTCTGAACCCTCCACCTGTAAAAGGGCAAAACAAACTAACAAAACAAAAAAAATGCCAATTTAACTATTAAGTATATATTTTAATGTATCACTGAGCCAGCAGGAAAATAATGAAAATTTCACTGGAGCCAAAATCCATGCAATACTTGTGATCTAAAGAGGTAAATGAGCACAGAAGAGGCTTTCCACTGGAGGTATTTACTTTACCTAACAACCTTGAAATTCATTTTCTGGCAATGTGGGCAAAGAAAACAGAAAACAAAGGGTGGGGAGCCTGACAGGAGACATAAGGCTGGACCTCCAAAGGGCTATCTGGGGTCAGGAAACTATGGCATATGGGCCAAACCTGGCCCTGTGAGCTAAGAGTGGTTTTTATGTTTTTAATGGTTGATAAGAAGTCAAAAGAAGAATAAGACTTTGTGACATGTGAAAATTATATGAAATTCAGTTTCAATGTCCATACATAGAGTTTTATTGGAACACAGCCATGCTCATTTACATACATGTCGTTTACAGCTGCTTTTGCACTAGAGCAGCAGAGAAGAGTGAGTGTGACAGAGACTGTATGGTCTGCAAGGCCCAATGTGGCTCTTCAGAAAAACACCCACCCATCCCTGGACTACAGTCCTCAGTAAATGGATAAACCTGAGAGAGGGAGAAAAGGGGAAGAAAAAGGGAGAGAGAAAAAGTGGGGGAGAGAGAAAACAAAACACTGTACAGAAGGGAATAGCAAGAAAATTTGTCTTAACTTTCACAAAGGGCTATATATATATATCACTTGAGAATTCATAACCATAGGCTGGTGTTCATGTGGGTTCAGGGCCTGAATGTGGCCCAAAAACTTTAAACAGAAATTGTACTTTAAGGTGGTCCTGGGATGCTAGTCCTTCACCTTCCTCAGAGAAGCAAAAGCAAATCTCTGAGGAAAATCTCCTTTGCCTCAGGCCTAAAAGGATTCCCACAGAAAAATTTCCAGAGAACATGAGTTCAGAGTCAGGAATCACAAAACACATAGGGGCCAAGGTCATCAGTGAGAGCCAAGGGAAACAACATATAACAGAGATCCAAAAAGATTTTAGGTGTTGGAATTATTAGACAGCATAAAAGTATGTTTCATGTGTTTAAAGAATAAAAGAGGGGACTGCAAATATAAATTAGGGAGAAGACACTAAAAAATGACCAAGAAGATTTGAAAAAATAACCAAACAAAATGTTGAGAAATAAAATATTTAATAAATAAAATTTAAAACTTGGTGAATAGACTATAAAGCAGATTAGACACAGGTGAAAAGGGAAATTAGTGAATAGAAGAGGGATCTGAAAAAATATCACCCAGGATACAGTGTAGAAAAAGTACACATGAAAAATCTAAGACAGAAAGTTAAGATACCTGAAGGTTACACCAAGTTCTAACATACAACTAATTAGAGGCTTCTCAATACCAACAACGGAACAATCAGTATGCTGACAGAAAATAACGGTTACCTTAGAATTTGTACCTGAATTTTATACCCAGTGAAACTATCTTTCAAGAATACAAGTGGGAGGGATAAATTAGGAGATTCGGATTAACATATATACCTACTATATATAAAATAGATAACAAAGACCTATTATATAGCACAGGGAACTATACTCAATACTTTGTAATAACCTATAAGGGAAAAGAATCTACAAAATAAAAGACATAATATATATATATAACTGAATCACTTTGCTGTATACCTGAAACTAACACAACATTGTAAATCAACTATACTTCAATAAAAAATAAAATTAAAAAAGGAAAAAGCTATAAAAAATGATAAAAGTAAAATAGACATTTTCAGACAATTAACTACCAACATACCCTCACCAAAGGAAATTCTACTTCAAGGAAAACAAATCCAAATAGAAAACCTGACACGCAAGGAGGAATGGTGAGCAAAAAAAGACCTGGTAAAATTTTCAGTGTATCTAAACAATTATTGACTGTATAAAATAATCAAAACACATAATGTATGGTGTTAACAACTAGTAATAACTAAACACAATGACTAATACAGTTGATAGGTTGGGAGGAGTGAATGCAGGTAAAATGTTCTCTGGTCCTTGTGTCATTCAGGAAAAGGGTAAATATACTGATTAACTTGAGATTTTATTAAGTATGTATTTTAAAATATTAAAGAACAACTAAAAGAATAAAAAATAGAGTACATATCATCCAGAGTAGTAGAGAGAAAAAAAGAAGTGAGAAAAGAATACAATTTAATAATCCGATATAACCCTCTAAAAGAAGTTAAGAAAGGTGAATTCCCCTCCCCAAAAGGTGTAAAAAGGCAAGAGAGGGCTTCCCTGGTGGCGCAGTGGTTGAGAGTCCGCCTGCCGATGCAGGGAACATGGGTTCGTGCCCCGGTCCGGGAAGATCCCACATGCCGCGGAGCGGCTGGGCCTGTGAGCCATGGCCGCTGAGCCTGCGTGTCCGGAGCCTGTGCTCCGCAACGGGAGAGGCCACAACAGTGAGAGGCCCGCGTACCACACCAAAAAAAAAAAAAAAAAAAAAAAAGGCAAGAGAAATAGCATAAGATGGTGGAAATAAATCCAAATATGCCTATAATCACAATAAAAGCAAATGGACTAAATCAAATAATTAAAAGACAAAAGAAACACAGTTCTGAATTGGGCAATAATAGGTCCAAGGCATTCCTCTGCTCCCTTTACACCCTGGGGCCAGTTTATCGATCCTAAATCCCAGGATCCACTCTTAAGTCTCTATACATACAGAAACAACAACAACAATAATACCTAACACAAATATAGAGCTTACTGTATACCAGGAACTATTATTAGTGTTTTCCATACATTAACTCATTTACTAGCTAGAAGCTGGATTTTGCACCATGGTGACCAACCAGACTAGTCCTGTTCAGATTTCACTTTTAGAAGCAGGAATATCTGCTGCTGTCTGTCTCTCCCATCCCCTAGCCACAACCACCACCTACCCATTTCTCCTGGAGCCGGTTCACCTCCTCCTCATGGGCTGACTTCAGCTGCTGCAGGGCAGCCTGTTCCTCTTGCTCAGCCTGGGCCAGCTGTCTGGCTGCCGCATCCCGTGCCTGCTCTGCCCGGCTCCGTTCAGTGTCCAGTTCCAGCTGCAGGCACTTTACTTCCCCTAAGATGCCAGGGACAGGATCTTGTCTCTGAGCCTCTGTCCTCCATCTTTCACCCCTCTCCCCAGACCTCATGAGGAACTCCCATCTCAGAGGCCCTGGGCCTGGCTCTAATAGCTTCCCACTGTCTTCCTAGCTTTCAACATCCCTGTGGAATGAAGTGCGCCCATCCAAGTTGGGTTCTTACCTTGGATTACTTCCTTGGCTTGAGTGACGGTTTGAATCTGGACCTCCAGCTGCCCCTTGGTGACCTCTATCAGAGAATTTTGTTGCTGGGCCTCAAACAGACTGCTCTCCAGTAGCTCCTTGGCTGAGCTGTCAGGTTCAGGAATCGGGAGAGTTCTTACCCATCAAGCCCCTTCCTTAAGAGGAACTGGGTTCTAACTACTGGTCACCAAGAGAGAATTTGGGGGCGGGGAGGCAATTACAAATTCATAACTCATTTAGGCCCCATATACTTTGGGCAAGGAACTTAGGTTGGCTCCCCCTTGCCTTGTAAAGCTCTCTCTGCCCTTGGCAGAACCAGGTCCAGACCCTACCTGAGTCCCCGCAGTTGTTCAGAGAGGTCCTGCCGGTCCCGCTCCACAGCCTGCAGCCGCACCTCGAGAGCCGCCTTTTCCCGCGCTAGAGCCTCCTTCTCCTGGACTTCCCGGGCAAGCGCCTCTTCCTGTCGCTTTGCCTCCTGATGCAGCTGCTCCACCCGAGCTAAGGCTGCCTCCTGCTGGTGATGTGCCTGAGAGGAAGAACTGATGGGATACAGAGGGAGGCAGGATCCCCCCAGGGCTGCTATCACCAGATTAGGGCCATGGGCTCCTCAGATTCGGACCCAGCTCTGTGAGCCTTGAGCACTGCCCACTCACACCAAGTACCATTTATCTATTCCCCTGATCAACCTACAGAGTCCCCAGCCCAGGAAACAGGCTCTCCTTTGAGCAATACCCTGTGCTACGGCTGCAAGAGATCTACCTCTAAGGAGCTTTTAGTCTTAAGGAGAGGTAAGACACACACATAATACCAGGAAGAAAGTGATCAGTGCCCTGAGAAAAAGGCTCTGAGAAGGGAGATTATGTATAATTACTAGGGCAATGAGAATGCTTGGTAGACAAGAAAGATGACCTTTGAGTTGGGGCACTGGTTCAGAAAAAACTCAGAGCCCCTTGCTATGTGTTACACACTGGACTAAAAGCTGGAGTTATAAAAACAAGTAAGACATAGTCTTGCCTTCAAGGAGCTTTTGGTCTAATGGTGGAGACACATAAACACAGATAATTATAATATAGTACGAAGGGAGTGGTGGTTGAATAAATACAATGTATTATCAGAAAACACAGGAGAGGCATCTAATTCAAACTGATGGATGTGAAGCAATGAAGAATCAGTGAAGGATTCCACTAGGAATTCTTTTAAAAAAACTGGAAGACATACCCCAAACTAGTAACACTGGTCATTTCTAGGAAGTGAGATTTTCCCTTCCTGAATCATTTCTGTAGTGCTTTCATTTTTTACAGTGAGCATGTATGTACAACGAGCATGTACAGCAAGCATCCTTAATGGGATGGTAGCAGTTTTGTCTTCTCACCTCGCTTAGTTTCTCTTGAATTTCTTCCTTCTCATCTTGTATGCCCCTGAGATCTGCCTGCAGCTCAGCCCTGGTCTCCTCCGCTTTCTGCAGCTGAGCCTCCAGGTGGGTGTTCTTTTCCCACAGGGCTTCCTTGTTCCTCTCGGCCTCTGTCAGGCCCACCTGCAAAGTGTTTCTCGCCTGCTCTGCTGCTTCCATCCTCCTGCACACAGACTGGTTCTCCTGTTCTAACTACTGGCCAAAAAGGGAAGGACATCAAAGACAAAGGGTTACGGTTTAGAGATGAAGTGCTGAGACAGAAATCCAAGAGAGATATGAATCTGTTCTCCACAGATGAACACAGGAGTGCTTACGAGAGAGGAGGACTATGCACACATTTGGTCTGGGGTCTTTACTCCAGGTACTAGATGGGTTGATGCTGGGGACAGAGAGAAAAAAGGCAAAATCCTGCTCTTAAAGAATTCAGAATAAGGGAACATACAACATTTCTGGGGCTCAAGGGAATGGGGTAGTGAAGAGACGTGTTAAATTTGTAACCTCTAGAGAAAATTCTGAGACTTGGGCTCTTCAACAGATCCTTTTCTGTGATTGCTGTTATCTCACACAACAGGATTAAAACCCAGTCTTCCTTCCAGAGGACATGGGCCTAGCCCTGATGATTTTACCCTAAAGCCCAAAGGTAGTTAGTTCTGCTGCAGATGTGGGAGGGGTCTATTTTTAATGGCTGAGCCCAGGCCTTGTAATCTTTGCTCTCCTTTGCACTCTAAATGTTCCTTTTGCTCATTCCAGGACTACATTTGGGAGCTGATCTGTCTTGGGCTGATCCATTTAAGAACTGTTCCTTGTTACAGGCATCAGCTTTGTCTGTCTCTCCCTTGCCCTCGGTCGGGGCCCAGCCCTACCCTGTGGATCAGAGAAATCTTTGCTCACCTGGAGAAGCTGCTGGTTCAGCCCAACTTTATCTAAGGCCAAAGCCTCATTTAAGGCACTGAGTTTGACAGCTGCAGCCCGAAGATCAGCTACCTCAGCCTTCAGGCTGTTCTCAGAACTTGACAGCTCCACAATAGACTGTTCTGCCTAAAAGCAGAGAGTTAGAGTTTCATTTTCCAGTTTTCCTGCAACAGTGAACAGCTCACATCCCCAACATCTGCTGCTTTCCTTGTACAGAGATCAGTTAACACTTCATTCCTTCCCTTACATTCTGAACAACTTTTCCCTTCATTTCTTCATTCACTTACCCATTCATTCATTGAAGAGTAAGAGAGGAACTCACATTACAGAGGCACAGACATCAGGATGTATAAACAACTACAACTGTGATGACACCATAGCCAATGTAAGCACAAAGTGCTCTGGGAACTCAAAGAAAGCATTAATTCAATTTGAGAGAATCAAAAATGTTTGGTAGAAGAGTCGACAGTTAAGTTGGGTACTGACAGATGAGGAACAGTTTGCGGTTAAAAGGGGAGAAAGAAGCAGTCCAGGTAAAGGGAAAGGTACATACAAAGTATTAAAATCACGAAAGAACGGGTAAAACTGAGAATGCAATTAATGCTATGTGGCAGGAACGAAGGTATATGAGGCGTTAGGACAGCGAGCTGGAGTGAAGAGGAGGCTAGAAACAGTTTGGGGCAGGTGGCAGAGGGCTTTGCATGTGGTACCAAGGAGCTGGGAAGCCAGTGAATGGTTTTAGGAAAGAGACTGACATGACCAGACTGACACTTTAGAAAACCATTCTAATTGCAATACAGAGAGTCTGTTTGGAGGGACAGAACCCCAAAGCAGTAACTAGGCATTGAGGCAAGAAACAGGAAGGGCCATGACTTGCAGGATGAAGAATGAGGCAGGCTGCACGCCTTTTTCCTGGAGACACAACTTTCCAAGCCGCCCACCCCACCCAGCCAGCGAAGGGGAGGACCACGCACCCTGGCCAGTGCGGCGGTCACTTCTGTTTGCTCTTGTCTCAGCAACTCCCCTTCCAGGCGACTGGACTCCAGGGCTTCCCGAAGGGTGATGACTTCACTGAGCGACTCTGACTGTTTGGCTTCTAGGATCGCCAGCGTCTCCTGACTAAGATGGAAAACAGAAGGGGGCTAGAGGAAATCTCAGGGAGTGGCCACACCCCAAAAGATAACAGGAATGTAATTGCTTTTGCGATGCAAAAGAATGAAGGTGGTCTCCAAAAACTGGTAAGGAGAGGTCTCCAAGACACATAACATGAAAAAAGCAAGGCGCAGAACAGTATACATGGTGCACTATCTTTTATGCAAGAAATTGGGGGAAATAAGGATATATGCATATATTACATAAAGCAGCACTAGACATATTAATAAGAAATTAATTTAAATGGTTACAAACAGAAGGAAGGAATATGGGATGAATGAAGCCGAGGGAAGTAGTACTTTCTATTTGCATACCTTTTAAAATAGTTTTGACTTTTGAATCATATAAATAAGTGTATTATCGAGTCACACAAATTAAATTTAAAAACATAAAACTATCTTTGTGGATTGTCTCTCCTTTTCCTTAGTAGAGGGGAGACCACTCCTTGTGCAAGTCATGATCCTTAGAGCAGTCATTCAAGATTCCATTATTCATGCCTATTAGGCAGAAGGAGCTAGGGAACAGGTGAGGAGGGGATGCATCAAAGATGAAGAAGAGGGCTTCCCTGGTGGCGCAGTGGTTGAGAGTCCGCCTGCCGATGCAGGGGACACGGATTCGTGCCCCGGTCCGGGAAGATCCCACATGCCGCAGAACGGCTAGGCCCATGAGCCATGGCCGCTGAGCCTGCACGTCTGGAGCCTGTGCTCCGCAACGGGAGAGGCCACAACAGTGACAGGCCCGCGTACCGCAAAAAAAAAAAATAAAAGAAAATAAATAAAATAAAAAAAAAGATGAAGAAGATACAGGGACTTTCCTGGTGGTCCAGTGGTAAAGAATCCACCTTCCAATGCAGGGGACGCGGGTTCGACCCCTGGTCAGGGAACTAAGATCCCACATGCCGTGGGGCAACTAAACCCGTGCGCCACAACTACTGAGCCTGCGTGCCTCAACTAGAGAGCCCACGTGCCACAAACTATAGAGCCCACGTGCTCTGGAGCCTGTGCGCCACAACTGGAGGGAGAAAACCCGCACACCACAACTAGAGAGAAGCCTGGGCGCCACAACAAAAGATCCTGCATGCTGCAATGAAGATCCCGCATGCTGCAACTAAGACACGATGCAGCCAAAATTGAAAAAAAAAAAAAAAAAAGATATAGCCCCTGCTACCAGGTACTGAAGACTTACCATATGTCAGGCTCTGTGCTGGCATTTTGCAGAACACTGCTTTAATCTCCCCAAAGACTCTTCAACGGAAACATTATCAGCCCCGTTTTACAAATAATCTGTCCAAGTGGCAGAGCCATAATTTAAACCAAGCTTCTGCCCAGCTCTAAAGTCCTTGCTTTTTCTATGACATGGTATCGGGGAATTTACAAATGAGCTGGGTCCCTGTACTCTGGAATTCCCTTCCTTGACCAGCTCATTTCCCATTACTTCCCAGGATCAGTCCTACCGTTTGGCCAGCCTGGCCTCCTCTGAACATGCCATGAACGTTCCTGACTCCTTTTCTTTGCTAATCTGTTCCTTTAGCCCTTGTCCCACTCTCTACCAATCAAAATATGTCAAGGCCCAGCTCAACGGCTACCCTCTCCTCCATGAAGCTTTCAATAATTAACTGTTACTCCTATTCTCCCAGAGGACCTAGCTTGAAGCTCTTTTTTAGCTCATACTTCATCTGGCCACGGTTTACTTGTCTGACTTCCCCATTACACTGCAAACTGCTTGAGATCAGAGCCTGTGTCTTATTTATTTCTGTACCCGCCACGGGGCCTCGGCCCTCCTGGGTGTTCAGCAATGCTTGGATGAACTTTCTGTTTTCATCCTCCTGCAAAGGACGGAGCAGTAAGCTAATCTGAACCCACCGAACACCAGGCTTCAATTTACTCCACTTTCTAAGAGCGGGGAGGGGCTGTCACACGCACGCACAGGCGCTCCCGTTCACGGATGGCCAGGTGCAGCTCCTCCCGCTGCTCCTCCTTCTCGCCCTGAGCACAGTCGCCCTGCAGCTGAAGCTCCATGTTTGTCCTCCGCAGTCGCCACGCCTCCTGCTCCAGCACCTCCAGCTGCTGCTGCAGCTCCTCTCTGGTCTTCTGCAGGAGCTCTCGCTCCCTGGAAGGAGACCAGACATGAACAGAAACCCTGGAACCTAAAAGCCCTCCTGGAAGCAGATAGCACAGGGTCAAAGGAGAGAGGTTTACGTTTCCTTTAAATATCTCATCTTCCCTTTTGAGCAGGAAACTGTTTTTTTTTTATCACAAAGACCCAAAACTGAGTGAGCAGGAACCAGCAGAACACAAAGCAAGGAGGCCCTGAGCAGCTGTGGGTCTAGGGAAGAACAGGGTCAGCCAACCAAACACATGGGCTGGGCGGGGACTGAGCCTGGGAGGGAGGGGGGGATGAACAGCTCCCGCTCACCTGCTGAGAGAGTCCACCTCCCCCTGCAGGTCCACAGTCTGCCCTGCCAGGGTGTCCCGCTCCCCAGTGAGCTGCTGTAGCCGCTGTCTCAGGGCCTCACCCTCTTCCTCCCACTGATGATGCTGCTGCTGCAAGGAGCTCACAGCTTCCTGGCAGCCTGACAGCTGCTGCCTTAGGTCCTGCGGAGGGAGAGCATCAGAAGTGAGGTGGTGAACAAGAGCGCAGGGCAGAGGAGGGATGTCATAAGCCTGAAAGTAGGGCTGGGCAAGGGGGTTGGGGGCTGGTGCAACAAAGGGGAAGCTACGAAAAGAGATGAGACCAGTCGAGGAGACAGAGCATCAGAGATGACTGGGTTCTGTGGCTTCCAGAGTGTCAGAGTCCATCATCTTCAAATGTAAAATGGTGGGGGTGGTAAGTGTGGCTGGGACCCTTAGAATTGGGGAACGCTTACCCACACTCCCCTGGGGCTCCACTTTGCACAGTGCTGTGTAAAGACTGCATCAAAGTGGAGCGTGCCAGTGGCACGGAGAGTGTGCCTGCTCCCCACGAGCACAACTGGGCAGACACAGAGATTCTAATGGGCACTTCGGGGTGTTGACAAAACACCTTGTGACTGGTCAACGTAGCAAAAGGGGCAGTCTGGGCTAGGAGGGTACCTGGGGCCCAAGTCAGTTTAGACACCCATCCCTGTGGCTGAGGAGGAGTGCTGGGGTTCTCACCTGTACAGCCTGGCGTCTCTGAGTCAGCACTGAACGCACCAGAGAAAGAACCTTGTCTGGCTGCTGGGAATCAAACTGGGAGGAGAAGCCACTAGGGTCCAACTCCAAGGAGCTCTCATGACCAGAGGCCTGGGCCATATTGTCCTCCTCTTCTACCATGGCCTGAAATCCAACACAGCAGGGTCACCATCCTACTGACCAAGGCCTAGAATCCATGTAGAGGACTAACATGCCAGCCTGGACAAACCTGATGTTTTCTCTCTCAGGTCCTCTCCCTGGGGGGTGGGAGGAGGGTATCTTAAGAGCCAAAAAGGTTGGTTCCTTCAACTCCTCAAACCAACTCTTCCCCTTCGGTCACCCAAACCTAGAATGAGCAACAAGACTAGCACCCCTTGAACACCCAAGGAATAAATGAAGGAAGAAGAGGTTGCTGAGGTAGCAAAGGCCAGGATCCAGCCACTGCCGGAGAACTGCAGCTAGCAGTAAGAGAGAGGGCGTTTCAGCAGGCTGTGCCAGCACATGAAAGCTTAGCTACTCCTCAGGGTTCCAGTCTTCAAATGTACTCAGACAATTCCTCCCCACAAGACCCTAAGTCCAGACTCCTCTAGGCGCACCTGAGAGGACAGGGAGGTCTGGGGAGGGTGAGGCTGGACCGGTTACTGTGAACCGGAGGCTTACCAGTACCTGGGTTATGTCCTTGATCATTTGCTGTAAAGACAGCTTCTCCTCTTGGGCATTCCTACTTAGAGATGCCTCGTGTTCCATTAATTCTGCGTGATTTGCCTCCTGGACAGGGAACCAAATAGAGCCTATAAGCCAAACTCTCAGAAGAGAATTTATCATTCCAGGCCCCAAATTAACCAGAGTCTCATTCTGTCTATTCTGTTAATCCCACTTTTCCCCTGACCACACGTGAATGCTAACACTGTCCCAGGATTCTGAAGACAATGTGATGTGGTGATTAAGAATTCAGATTAAGGGATTAAGAGCTCCAAATTAGACTGTCTAGATAAGATTTCTTGCTCTATCACTTACTAGCTTGGTAACCTTAGGCAACTCCTTCTTTGAGCTTCCTTCTCTTTAAAATAGGACTAAGGGACTTCCCCGGTGGTGCAGTGGTTAAGAATCCGCCTGCCAATGCAGGGGACAAGGGTTTGAGCCCCGGTCTGGAAAGATCCCACATGCCGCGGAGCAACTAAGCCCATGCGCCACAACTACTGAAGCCCACGCACCTAGACCCTGTGCTCCGCAACAAGAGAAGCCACCGCAATGAGAAGCCCGTGCACCACAACGAAGAGTAGCCCCCACTTGCTGCAACTAGAGAAAGCCCCTGCACAGCAACGAAGACCCAACGCAGCCAAAAAGTTTTTAAAAATGGAAAAACTTAAAAAATAAAATAAAATAGGAATAATTAACAGCAACTACTTCATAGATTTGTTTTGAGGCTTGAATGAAAAAACTGCATGTAAATTACTCAACACAGTGTCTGTCAGAAAGCAAATGTTCATTAAATGTGAGCTATCATTGGATGAAGGATGGTTGCTGTCTCTGAACAGCAAATTGGCACTTGAGACTTAAAGCCAGAGGAACCTCTAGCCCCAAGGTCAGCAATAAATTTGAACTCTCAAAATGTCCCCTCCTCCTTCTTACCTTATTGTGCTAGTGAAGGCTTAAAGACGCAGATTTGCAGCTATGTTTTTTTTTTGGCCTATATAAAATTTGAACCAACATTTGTAAATTGAGAGATTTTTCTGAGCTGAGAAATTCATAAAAATTCATAAAAATCTGAATTTCTGGCTTCTCTCAAAAAGTTAACATATGGGCCACACCAGCCCCCATCCCCACATGGCAATAATTTACTGAAGTTGAATAGAGGATGCCTCCTCCAGATGGGACATATATTCTTCAGGGTCCTGCAGTCCTCACTACTCCTCACTGTTTCCTTACTATTGAGATCAAGGGTTCCCTGTTATACTGAAAACTAAATATGACAGCACTGGAAAATCAGAATTCTTATAGCTGAACCCACTTCATTCATTTATATTACCTGGGCCCTGCAGACATCTGAATTTGCAAATTCCTGAACAAAAAGAAACCAAGGGCTTCCCTGGTGGCGCAGTGGTTGAGAGTCCGCCTGCTGATGCAGGGGACACGGGTTCGTGCCCTGGTCCGGGAAGATCCCACGTGCCGCGGAGCGGCTGCGCCCATGAGCCATGGCCGCTGAGCCTGCACGTCCAGAGCCTGTGCTCCACAACGGGAGAGGCCACAACAGTGAGAGGCCCGTGTACGGCAAAAAAAAAAAAAAAAAAAAAAAAAAAGAAACCAAAAAGGCATAAGCATGTCTAGCTCCCAGCTGATCCTAGCTTGGATGAGAAGACTAGGGATATGTATGTGGATAGGGGTGCAGGATTTGCCTAAAATCAGAGATCTGAAAATTCCCAGAGATGAAAGGAAACGTGCAATCAAGCCAGAGGTTCTAACTTCCAACCTTAGAGAATCCCTTTGATAACAACCCTGGCAGATGTTAAGCCAGTGACACAAACCTCACTCCTTCATTAGACAGGCTGTTCAACTACCGAGCAGCTCCAGCTGCTCTACCACCCTGTAACTTCCAGTCACTGGCAGTGATTGTGCCCCCCTGGCAAACATTAAACAAGCCAACTCTCTTCCCTGGTGTCAGTCCTTCAGTTATGTGAAGGCAGCCATCATGTCTTCCTCAAGCCCTCCTTCTCCAGGCTAACCACATTCATGCTCCTCAGGTGTTTCCCGTATGACTAGGTTTTGAATCTCTCCAAACATCCCCCCCTCCTACTTGGCTAGTGTGCCTCTTCATGTGTGTCTCACTCTCTCAGAGGAGGACACACTGCATGCATGCACTGCTGTAGTTTCCCTAGGAATATAGTAGGGACAGTAGACAGCTAATGTTTATTAAATGGATAAATGAATGAGTTAAATAATTTTCAGATTCAACCAAAATTAATTTTTTAGCTTTAGGGGATTTCATCAAGGAACATTTAACTGGTATCCTGCACTCTCTGTCCATAAAGGACAGGAATCTACAGGCCCACTCCCAACTCTCCCAGAACAAAGGATCACGTACCAGGATCTCCATCGTCTCTCTCAGAGCCTTTACCATCTTTTCATAATCTTCATTTTGCTTCTGAGACTGCGTCAGTAGAGCAGAGAGCTCGGTCACCCTGAAGAGAAGAGCATAGCACAGTTACCTGGGAACCCACTAATGTGGACAGAGCTATGCAGCACACCCTAACCCAAGCCAGACACCCCCACTGCCACCCCCCCCAGAGTCCCTTGGGTGCCCCCAGCCCCTGCACTCCCTGAATACATGATGCTGTAGCCTTGAACTTGGGGAGGGGGAGCCAAAAGCCACTCAGACGCATGCAGGGATTTACCACATCTCAAGACTGGAACACGTGTTTGGGGGCCCAAGAGCTGAAGGAAAGCCCTGGACCAGGCCCTTCCAGACCCCGCTTGATCTTGAAGTCAAGCGCCCTGAAGCCAACAAGAACATCAGAATTGCCACATGGGATAGTCCCAAGGTCCCTCAAGCCCAAGGTTCTAACTCTGATAGAGAAAAAGGAGGGGCGAATTGGGAAAGATTATGGTTAACCTCCCTGATACTAACCTCAAAGTTCAGGGAAATCACCAGGCATCTTTACCACCTAACACCATATCCTGGAGCTCAGTACCTGGTGTTATATAAGTAGCTAAATAAATATTTCTTGAATGAAGTTATCAAGGAGCTTAATTTTTTATTTCAAAGTCTTCATAATTTTATTCTGTATCATCTTTAAGAGCTTTAACTCACTGTATGGTCATTCATTTAGTTATTGTATGATTCAACAAACATTTACTAAGTGTCTACTATATCGCAGGTGAAGTGCAAAGCACTAGAACACAAAACTTACTAAGACATGGTCTCTGTCCTTGTGCTTCCCCAGTGCCTTCACAACCCAAACAAAACAAACTGCAATTTACACACACCACCAATAGGTGGTGACACAACCCTAGCCATGGGGTATAAACTGAACTTTGCCCCAAGATTCAAACGGAGCTCTTTGTTTATGTCCCTGCCCTTCTTATCATTTTTTAAAAATCTATTTTATTATAATCCAAAAATTAAAAGAACCTAACCAAAAAAACCCAAAACAAAACTAAATAATCAACGAGATCAATGTAACAAGCACGTCAAAAGACCATAGGGGGGACTTCCCTGGTGGCGCAGTGGTTAAGAATCTGCCTGCCAATGCAGGGGACACAGGTTCGAGCCCAGGTCCAGGAAGATCACACATGCCGTGGAGCAACTAAGCCTGTGTGCAACTACTGAGCCTGCGTTCTGGAGCCCATGGGCCACAACCACTGAACCCGCGAGCCACAGCTACTGAGCCCACGAGCCACAACAACTGAGCCCACATGCCACAACTACTGAAGCCCGCACGCCTAGAGCCCATGCTCTTCAGCAAGAGAAGCCACCGCAATGAGAAGCCCGTGCACCGCAACAAAGAGTAGCCCCTGCTCACCGCAACTAGAGAAAGCCCGCGTGCAGCAATGAAGACCCAACGCAGCCAAAAATAAATAAATAAATTTATTTTTTAAAAAATGTATATAACAACAAAAAAAAGACCATATGGGGGCACAGTAATGTAACAGGCTATCAAGGTCATAGAAGAGGTGACATTTAACTATGCCTTAAAGGATAAGGCAGAGAGAGAAGGGAGAGAGGCATTCCAGGCTAAGGCCAGCATCTACAAAGGCAGGGAATATGGAAGAACTTGGCTGTTCTGGGAATGGCAAATAGTTTGGTGTTGATAGAGGAGAGTCACAGCCAGCTCTGTAAGTCAAAAGGACAGAAACTGAGCTGCAAGATAGTCTGAGGGCAGAGGGCAGTGACACAGCCCCAGCTGTGGCACTGGGTTTCAAACTAGACTCCCTCTGGCACATCTCCTTCCCCTTTTGTGGGAGGAATGCTCTTCACATCTCCCCCACCTATCTTGACTCCCTAAAGGAGTCAAGTTTCTCTTAGCGAACCCCTCCTAGGACCCAGGCCATCTCACCGATCCTGAAGCTCAGCCTTCTCCAGATGCCCTTGACTCTTCAGCTGTGTTAACTCCTGACTCCTTTCATGGGCTTCCTTCTCCAGCTCCTGGGTCCTGGTTAGTAGCAGCATCAACTGGGATGGCTCACTCCCATTCAGTCTCCCAGATCCATCAGATTCCCGGGACTGTGGTGCTCCCACAGTCAGGCGCAGACAACAGGTCAACAGGGAACCTGAAAGCCTCACATGCTCAGCCTTGAGCTCCGTCAGGTCTCTGAGTACAAGCAAAGAAAACAGCAGACTCCAACAGGGACCAGGAACAGGAAAGGGAGCGTGGAGGTCACGCCCAGGGAAGACTGAGGAGCAGGTCTGGGAAAAGTCATCTCAATCCAACAATCCAACAATTCCATCCCTCCCCACCAACCCTTCCACCTCTGCCTTTCCCCCACAACCTGATTCCCTTCTATAGCAGCCCACTGTCATGCGAATAGAGTTGGTAGGGGCAAACCTCCTCCCGTCATACCTCCACACTGACCTGTCAGTGGCTGACTTCATTTCCAGGAAGTGGCGACGGAAGGTCACCACCTCCCGCCACAGACTGAGAAGGCGACCATGCTCCCCTTTCAGGTAGCCCTTGAAGAACTGTGTGTTCAGAAACCCAGGTCATATCAAAGGGCAGAGGACATCTTTTGCCAACACGGGAGTCTTGGATTCCTCCTGACTATTGGGGGGGGAAGTGGAGGGCCTTAAAGGAGATAGCTTATGAATGGGTGTCTATGTTCAGGCGATGCTGAAGTGTTTAATAAAGTTAGCAGTGGGATTCAAGAGGTCAAAGGGCCTAGGATGGTATATGGCCTTCTTTGAGCTAGATTAGAAAAGGATAAACAGTAGCTGCTCAACAAATGGGAGCTATTACCATCATCACCACAGACTTATAATGATGATTAAATGATATAACATATGTAAATCATCTAACATAATGCCTAACACAGAGCAACAGCCCAGGAAACATTAGTTTCCTTTAACTGGGATCTGAAAATTTCTTCCCCATTCAATTTCAACAGCTACCTCCTTAGCATCTAGATTGCAGACTTCCAGATGAGGGGGGTCAGTAAACTTTAAGATCCATCTAAAACCTATGCAGGAACAGAGTTGCTTTGAGTGTCATGCTACCTGCCAGCAAAACCTCGACTGGGCAGGTAAGAACAGAACTAAGGTGACAGCCCAAGCAGGGCAGAGCTGCCAGCATGAGCAGTAAGGACGGCCAGAGACTTTAACAAACAGCTCAGTTTCCATCCAGGTCCTGAAGTTAACCCCTTCCAGCACTGACCAGGCAGCGCCCAGACTGCAAGTCCTCCTCTCACCATTCCCGCCCACTGTTTCTCTTACCTCCTGCTCCATCTGCCACTGGCTCTCCTTCCTCATTAGCTCATCCCGGGCCCGGCTCCAGTCTACTGTCAATTTTTCCACATCTTCCCGAAGCGCTTTATTCACCACGTCAGCTTTTTCCATGTGCAGCCGAAGCTGGGTGTTCACCTCCGCTAGACTCTCACACCTGCACTGGGGAGGGGTAGGAGCAAGTACTAAACAAAGGTCTGAGCCAACCCTTGGACCTCTTGGAGTAAGATGACAACCACTGGAACTTTCCACTGCCAGGAACTGGAGGGCTAAGGCTGAAGTCCTTGATTCTAATCCATGTTAGCCCTCGAGACAGAGGTTTTCCATCAACCTTCTCTACCCGCCTGCCAACCACCCAGGCCAGAAAGTTGGGGCCCATCACCTCTGTTGCTCCTCCTCCAATCGGGTTAGCAGCTGTTCCAGGTTTGGCTCCTCCACACCTTCCCACCTCTGAGGGACCGGTCCCTTAGCCAGACAAAAGCAAGCTTTCATTTACCTCCAACGAGAACATCCCGCAGACCAATTCCCTGATGCCCCCTTCTACTGCAGCCTGCTTATTGTTTTTAAAGTTCATCCGTTTATTTTATTTTTATTTTTGGCCACACCGAGCAGCTTGTGGGATCTTAGTGCCCCCAACCAGGGATAACCCCACCACCACCCCCCAGCAGTGAAAGCGCAGAGTCCTAACCACTGGACTGCCAGGGAATTCCCCAGCTTTTTTTTTTTATTCTTTCTCCCCTTTGTTAGCAATATGTCTCTTTTCTCAATCACTGCATTCCTCAAGTAAACCCACTGCATCCCTCTCTCCAAACGTAAACCAGTGACTTCTTGTGAAAGATGGCATTTGGTAGTGAAAAGAACTTTTGACCTAAGAAGCATAAAATACAGCTTTCACTAATGGTCTTGGCTTCTACTACACTAATTTTTGGACCTTGGGAAGTTATAACTTCTCTAAGCCACAAAGTCTTCAGCTCCAAAATGAAGGTGATATCATTCCCCTGAAAAGTTGCTTTGCAGGTTAAGTGACGTAATTCTATGACAATGCCTACGGGTGTCTGGCCTACATAGAACGGTACATAGTTAAGTCTCGTCCTTTCCTTCCTCTGAGAGAACTCTTCCGAGGGTAATGTGAGAAGATGCTGAGAGGGAGCTGGAAGAAAGGCAGATAGGTTTTTGAAAGCCAGTTCTACCCAGCGCACAGCACAAAGAAATCTCTCTGTCACAAATATGGTTTTTTCAGGCCTGCAAAGGCACACATCTCTCCAAGACAGATAAACACTGACACCTCCTGGAGGAAAAATGCATCTCTTCTCTCGGATTCCACACCCCTTCCAATCTGGTAATATTAAGTCTCCTAAAGCTCATTTTGTCCTTAGAGAGCCTGGGGTTGGAGTCTGATGGGGCAGGAATAGCTAGGTCCTGTGAAGGTATCTGATGAAGCTCTCAGGGGCTGACGAAAGAGAGGCTTCTTCCAAACACCGCCTTATCACACCCCAGCCTCCCTCAGTCGGCAAATGAGGCCTAACTATACTCCCTGAGGGCTCAGGAGGAGCACAGAAGAGCCTCACTCACTCCAGTGGCTTCCAGCCGCTTCTCCAGCTCTTGGCACCAACTCCGGTACTGCAACACCTGGGGCAAACAGAGCAGGACACAGCAATGGGCACGGCTGGTACCAACAGCCCAAAGCAAAGGTCCCCAAGGGTCGTGGGCAAATGCGCTGTGAATGAGGGACTGGGTGATGACAGTGAAGTGAGGCCATAACATCTTAGTTTCCATTTGGTCATTTAATCATATGTTCTCTACAGCTCTTGTATTGGAGAAGGAAGTTCATGGGCTTTGGAACCGGAAAACCTAGGATCAGGTCCTAGCTCTAGACTAGGAGAGCAAACCTAGACAACTAACTGACCCCTCATGAAGGTCACCTTTGAAAGGGACATCGTAGATGGCTGGTGGAGAAGTTGTAGACATCAAAGGAGAGCTGTTTAGGACATTCCCACCACGTGGCTCCATCTTCTGCAAACCTCATCCCGCTTCAGTCCCCAGCCCCAAGTGTTCTCCTCCTTCCCCTTCCTGAAAGGGCAGCTGCCTCACCTTGGCCTGCAGCTTCCTCACGAGGGTTGCTTGCCTTTGCTGAGCCTCCTGGGAGCTCTTCAGCTTCCGCCAGGAAGCTGCTTGGTTCTCTGCCATCTGCTGCTGTAGCGCCAGCACTTGCTCCTCCAGCACCAGCTGCAGTGACCGGGGCTTCATATTGTTCAACCCAGGGCCCCCTGTCTCCATGGGGGCACCAGACAGTAAGTCCACAGGTCCCTATGCAGCCAGAGGCTGTTCGCTCCCAGCAGGCTCTCTAATCATTGCTGTGTCCCTTGGACCTCCTCTTGAGCTGGGGACTAAAGCACACAGTGGAGTTGAAAGAACTCCCTAGATGACTCAAATTTATTCAGCAAATACTCATTAAGTTCTGTAAAATTGGGTTGGACAAAGTACAGTACTCCTCAAAGCTTTTCAAATACTAAGATGGACCTAATCTCTAAAGGGGGGGGGACGTGATGAGCATCATTTCCCAAATTTATTGGACCATGACACAAGCTCACAGGACTAGTGTTTCCTGGCATGACTTTCGTAACTCTGCACTCGACCAAGAGCTCCTAGTTTACCATTGCATCCCTAGTGCCTGGCACAGTGCCTAATAAACATCTGCTGAATGAATCACTGAAGGTGATTTTAGGCTAGCAGGGGAGATGGACACAATTACAATACAATGTGGTCTGTGCAGTAATAACAGAGACATCACAGGATAGTATGGGAAGACAAAAGAAGGACATTTAACCCAAGCTGTGGGGCTGTGAACAGTGCGAATCATCATCATCATAATTAATACTTGTTAAGTGTTTCTATGGGTCAGTCACTTGAAGTGCTTTACACATACCATGTCATTTTGGCATCACAAGAATCTTGAAACCTTCCAATGCTTTCCTATCATACTTCAGCATTGGTACTATTTTAACTTTACACATGGATGAGGAAACTGAGGCTTACAAAGGCTAAGCCTTAGCTGAGAAATCAGAAAGGTTAAACAATTTGTCCTAGTTCATACAGTTGGCATTTGGTTGACTAGGGATTTGAATACAAGCAATCTGACTCTCTGTGACAGAGAGTAGCAGGCATTTCAGGCAGGGGAACCAGAAAACAGAGGGAAGAAGGAGCCAGCTTCAGCAGGATGGCAAACCCTCCCCATTCACCAGGAGATGGGCCAGCACAGGGCAATGGGGGCAGGTGAGGGAGGCCAGCCTAACCAGTGACTTCAGAGACACCCAGGAGACGGGGAGGCAAGATGATCAAGAGTTTGGGGTGCTAGTCCAAGTTCTGTCTCTAATGGGCTCTAGGACCTCGAGCACGCCACTTCCTCAGGCTCCTCATCCAAAAATGAGGGTGCCCAGCTCCATGACCTCTGAGTTTCTTAGGCCTCTAAAACACACGATAACCTGGGGGCAGAGGAGGGGGGTAGAGTTCTCTCACCTTATCAGCCCTGAGACACCCATCAGCAGGTTTGAGGAGTATCTGTATTTCCAGCTACCTATCAAGAAAATGGTCTATTAGAGCTGCCTTCTTGGCAGCATCAGTCTCATAATCTGAAGAAAATGGCATATACAGCAAATGCCAATGTAACATTTGCACATACAGTGGGAGTTTCAGGGGCCCCCTGTCCCTTTAATGCACCAAACTGTTGATCTTCTACATCCTGGCTCAAATGCCACTTCCTATCAGGTCCTCCCAGATGTATCCAGGAATAATTTATCAGTTTTATAGCCATATATACAATATATATAAATTTATATTTAATGTATAGAGAGAATGTCTATGTTACATCTTATCATTACTATTTGTCTATCTTATCCACTAATTTGTGAGTTCCTCAAAGGCAGGAGCTAATTCATTTTGGTCATTAGTAGCTTGTCAACAATGCATAATGAAGAAATGCATGTGGGCCTCACTCCTGGCAGATCTAAACCCTTGGCCAGAGGTTACAAATGTAGCCTGAGGGTTCTTTTCAATCATTGTGTGGCCTATACGATGGTTTTTAAGAACTTAAGTTAGGTGCCAACATTTACCATTGGCAAAATACATATAAAAATTCATATTTCTGGCTCATTTGGGTAATCAGCATATCTAGTGACCCCTGACCCACATTCCCACAAGGCGACAACAGGCTGCAGTGAAACAGTGTCTGCCCCCTTTAGATAAGGCATATGCTCTCCAGTTCACCTTAGTCTCAGGCCCCTGCCCTGGCCTAGCCTCTCCCTCACACCGAGAGCAGATTTTAGTTGTCATGTCACTGCACTTGTGCTATTGTTTTTCTTATAACAGAGTTACAGAGGAAAACTCAGCTTACTAATCACCTCCTGGGCAACTGCAGATACCCGGGTTTGCTGAGCTTGTACTAGACAGTAAGGAAAGGGCATAAAGTAGGAAGAGTACAGTGGCACCAGTAAAGGCATAGTGGCACCTACACTCCAGGATGCCTCTTCCTAGCTGATCAACTGGGTTAGTACTTCCAGTGTCCTCCCTTTCTGCCCTTCCTTTCCACCACAGCTGTGAAATGCTGGCTCAATCTCTCTCTTCTGGTTGGAGGCACAAACCTGCTGGGGAGTAACTCTTACCGACAACACGACTAACAACAAGAGTAGCTCTGAGATGCTTCAAGGGACTTGAAGAGCCTTTTCTCCCCGAACACTGTGAGGGATGGGCCAGGCTTTTGCAGAGTCTCAGAGGCCCTAAAGGCTCCCTAACACTCCTTTGAATCCCTACCCCCAAAAGCATTCGGTTAAACCTCATGAAATTGCCGATATCTGCCCTTTTTTTAACCTAACAAAATGATAATTTCATGTAATTCAACCTAATATAATAATATTATATATATTTATAATCATATATTTATATATATTATACAAACCTAATATATAAGCAGCCCTCTCATAGTTCCTGGAATTCTCCTATTAAATCCTCTTTTATTCTTTTTATTTATTTGTGGCCACGCCTCTCGCAGCTTGCAACATCTTAGTTTGATCTGCGCCCCCTGCAGTGGAAGCTCAAGAGTCCTAACCACTGGACCGGCAGGGAATTCTCTAAATCCTCTTTTAGAATAAGGCTGTTGTTAATGTGTATACATTATTTGAGAAAATGATAGTAACACCTCAGTAAAAAAATGGAATTATATTAGAATTATATGATTATTTTACTTTAGCAGATAATTTAAAAATTTTAGAGCTATTTAAAAATTTAGTCCAACCCTCTCATTTTACAGATAAGGAAATTGAGGCTTACAGAGATGAAGTAACTTCATTTTGTTCGTATTTTATTGGTATGCCCCATTTACTTCAAAAATGATGCGAAATTGTAGCAAATGTACCATACTAATGTAAGATGTTACTAACAGGGGAAACTGGGTGCAGGGTATATAGGAGCTTGCTGTACTATGCAAGTTCTGTAAATCTAAAATTGTTCTAAAAAATAAAGTTTATTTAAAAAATGACTTGAATTGTTTTATGATTAACGCACCCCCCCCCCCCCGCCAAAAAAAAAAAAAAAAAAAACAGGACTAAAAAGATGGAGGGAACAGAGAAAAATTACACCAGGAATTTTTCTGAAATTGAGATTCAGTTCTGAGCTTCCTCAAGACACAGTTCAGCACCTTTCATTAACACACTGTCAGATCAGCCAGAGAATAAACAAACTAGCATAGCTCCAAAAGAAAGGTAGGTTTCAATGGCCCTCAGGAAAGGAAAAGGTCAGTAGCTGGCAAATGGTAACAGACTGAATTGCATTCAATGAGAATAATGGATGTCAGTGTGCTCTGTAAACTGTAAACCACTGAATAGATGTTATCATTACCACAGGAAAAGGAAAAAGATTCACTTCTTTTATACGTTAATTTATCCTGTAAACACTCATGAATTCCAGCTTAGCATCAGGTAACTGGCCACAGTGATACAGAAATGAGGAAGACTGACTTCCTACTTTTGCTAGGAACCAGACTGGGAAGGGCAGTGACCTCTGAACCTAGGGTGAAGAGTGAGACAAGAGTGACATAAATTATATATTTTGTCTCATCTCATCCAAATTCTTCCAAAAGGAGTATTTAAATAAATTTAAAATAGCAGCAACACCACCTAAACTTGAAGTAGAGGTGTAAATGTTGCAAGGACTAAGAGGAGAACTGGTATTATTAAACAGAATTTGTCACTTAAAGCAAAAAAGAAAAAACACGTGAGGGCACAGACATTTTATTTCCTGAGAAAAGAAACTATATATATATATATATATATATATATATATATATATGTCTGGAGAGACAATTTGTTTCTTATTCCAGAAAAAAAGAAATTAGCACACAGCTCCTTATATAAATCTCATATGTGGGCCTCTCTCTCCATCCTCCTCCTACCTCTAAGGCCTCTCTCCCTTTAGTCTCCTCTGCTGGCTCCTCCCCACCATCTCAAGGTTGGAGGCCCTAGGGCTCAGGCTTCAGACCTCTTCTCCACCTACATTCATTTTCTAGATAATCTCATCCAGTTTCATGGCTTAAAACTGTACCTATACACCCATGACTCCCAGTGTTACATCTCCAGCCCATCTGGCACATCACACTCCTATACTAAATCCAAACATTTATTTAACTTCTCCATATAGATGTCTAACAGGCATCTCAAAGTTAACTCATCCAAAAGTGAACTCCTGTTCCTCCAATCTTCCCCATTTCAGTACGTGCTAATTCCATCCTTCTGGTTGCTCAAGCCCAAAGGCCTTACAGTTATACTGACTCCATTCTCCCACAGCCTATAACCAATCCATCAGCAAATCCTGTTGGCTCTACCAGTTCCTATTGCTTCTGACCCACCCCCACCATCATCCTGAGCAAAGCCACTCTTGGCTTTAAGGTATGCCCACAAATTCTTTGATACTCCTCCCTTCAAGAGGTGGAGCCTAAACTCTCTCCCCTTGAGCATGACCTGGAATAAAGTTAATGAAGCTGAATAAAGTAGAAATGACTTCCAAGACAAGGTCATAAAAGGCCTCCCCTCTCTCTAGCTCTTGCTCTCCTCCCACTCTCTCGGCTGTGTCCTGAGGACACCCAGGCAGCCCTGTGAAGAGGCCCAGTGGTAAGGAACCACATCTTGGGAGCAGACCAGACATCAGTTTGACTGCAATCTCCTGAGAGATCCTAAGCCAGAAACAGCCAGCTGAGCTGCTCCCAGATTTCAGACCCACAACTATATGAGAAAATAAATGACTGCTGTTTCAAGCTGCTAAGTTTTGGGGTAATTTCTTGCATAGCAGTAGATAACTAATACACCTGGATAACTGCAAAAGCTTCCTAGGTGGTAGCAATGCTTCTACCCTTGCTTTCAAAATTTGCTTTTTCTCAGCAGAATAGTCAGAGTGATCCTTTTAAAACAGTGACAGGGACTTCCTGGGTCATCCATTGGTTAAGACTCCGAGCTTCCACTGTAGGGGGCATGGGTTCCATCCCTGGTTGGGGAACTAAGATTCCCACATCCCACATGGTATGGCATAAATAAGTAAATAAAGCAATAAATAAATAAATAAATATTAAAACAGTGACAGATTCAGTCACTCAGAACCCTTCAGTGGCTAATCAAGAGTAGAAACCACAATCACTATATTGGCTTACCTGGTCCTAATTATTTGATCCCAGCCTCCAATTGTTTTAATTCCATTTCTTACTCCTCTCCCCTTTGCTCACATCTCTCCAGCCACACAGCCCTCCTTGCTGTACATGCTTGGCACACACCAAGCCACACACTCATCCAGGGCCTCTTCTTCTAGTTATCCTCATGATTGGCTCCCTTGCCACCCTCTCTGTTCAAATGTCCCCTTCTCAGTAAGTTGTTCCTTAACCACCCAATATAAAATACCACCACCCCTCCACACAAACTGGTATTTTTCTTTTCTTTCTTTCTTTTTTTTTTTGGCCGCACCATGCGGCACGCAGGATCTCTTAGTTCCCCAACCAGGCATTGAACCCATGTCCCCTGCAGTGGAAGCGGGGAGTCTTAACTACAGGGCTGCCAGAGAAGTCCCTGGTATTTTTCTACTTACTTTACCATGCTTCATCTGTCCCTATCTGAGTATTATGTGTACTATATCTAACCCAATGTACATTTCCCAAGTGCAAGAATATTGTTTTGTTGACTGCCGTATTCTCAGCTCCTAAAACAGTGCCTGGTATATAGCAGGTACTCATTAGATATTTGACTAAATGAATGGATATAAGAACATTAGGCAACATGATCCATATCGAAGGTCTTACAAAATGCTGACAGTTCTATAATCTTCTAAAAGGTAAAAACAAACAAAAAACCCCAAAAGAAACAGATCATGTAGTTTGTACAGCACTTTACTCTCTCACAATTATTTGCAATCTTCATAAAAAACTTAGAGAAGAAATTATTGCCTTCATTTTATGGACAAGAAAACTAAGGCTCAAAACACGGAAGGGGTATAACTGGTCAGCGGCAGAGCAAATACTGAACCCCAATCTGCTTCGAAACTCTACACCCTTCCATTACAAAATGCTGCCCCCTAAATCATGAAATATGAAATCACAGCTCTGGGAGGGACACTTTCTAAAGGGTGTGAAATGATGAGGTCTAAGTCTTCGGCTCTCTGATGGACAAGGACCAAAGAAAGGTAGAGTGTGACTGAAGGAACAAGGGCTAGCACCAGGTTCTAGTTCCTCATGAACTCACTCTGTACATTTGGGAACATCAATTCTCCTTTCTAAGCCTTCTCATGTGCATCACAATCTTGGCCTCCATAACTCATGGAGCTAATGTAAACACCAATTCAACAGACATTTACCAAACCCAAAGGCAATCCAGGAATTATTACATGCTCTGGGGATGGATAGCCTAGAATTCGTATCCCGGCTCCACTCACTTATTAGTTGTGGGACTCTACGCAAATTGATCTAAGAGTGCCTTAGCTTCTTCACGCATAAAATGTGAAGATATAGAACCCACCTTATGGAATCGCTCTGAGGATTAAATGGGCCTTTACAGGTAATGCATTTCGTAGCACCTTTGTGGCTGTTCAATAAATATTAGCTATTATTATGATCATCACGTGCTAGACCCTGGGATACAGATGAAAAAGGCAAGGCATAACGCCCCAACAAGTGCACGGCTGTAAAAGAGATGCAGGAAAAGTAACTCGGTGCAATGAGTGCAAAACCCCAGCAGCGAGCTAACTGCGCCTTCAGAAAGCGGTTGGAAAAGGTTTCCGAGGAAGTGCTATTTAAGGTGGGTCCCGAAGAATGAGCGTTCCAGAGTAGGGTGGCGAGTAGGACTGGACTTTCGGACAGATCACATGCAAAGCCCCAAAGGCAGAGGGAGCCGCAAAATTCTGGGAGCCAGGAGCGGGACGCTTAGGAGAGCGCAGCGCCTTATCGGACAACCCCGGGCTCGGGAAGATCCCTTTTTACGCGGACTTGGAGCGCAGAGTGTTGGCGGCAGCAGCACGCGGACACACCCGCCTAGGACAGGTCCCAGCCCCTCTCTGGGCCTCGGCCGCTGCCCGAACGGAATTCCCTAAGGCGCTCTAAGAGGGCCGGCCTCTGGGCCTCAGACCGTTAACCCGGGCACCTCCCGCCTGCCCTTGAGGCCCCACCTCACCACGCTCGGCTCCCGCAGATTCCTCGGGTGCTCCTCAGCGCCGCAGCGCCTGAAGTAGCAGCTAAGGCCCGGCCGGGGGCGGGTGCCCACCAAGGGGCTGGGGCGCAGGCCCCGCCCCTCAAACTCCCGCCCTTTCGGAGGGCCCCCGCCCCTCCGTGCAACAAGCCTAAGGACGGACTGCGCCACCTAGGGGCCTCCGCCATGTTGAGTACTGGCAGCCGACTTAAAAGTGTGGCCCAGAAGAAAAAACGGGATGATATTAAGAGATATTAAGATTCCCTCGCCAGAAATGCGGACAGACAGGCTTGCTGGATTCGAGTAAGGGAAGTTTTAGTAACAGGAAAAAACTTGCTCTCAATCATACCTCTTTTGGCTTCGGGATTACACATTGCGCATGTGTGTGGTCACCTGGTTCTAGGTGCGCCTGCGCACTGTTCCACCTACAAACCCGAGTACAATTAACAAGGGCGCTTCGTCGGGATACAGCTTTATCTTCAGACCCCCGAAGCCCCAAACGGCTTCAGGCAACACAACACTCACAGCATAGTTATTAAGTGTCATTTGAACACACATGGCTTTGAACAGGGTGTTTTCTTTGCCTGAATGTCCTGCATCCGTCCGGAGAACCGCAGTTTGTCCAATTTTATGCGTGAACCTGATTTTCTCTAGAGGACTCTAGAGGCGTTTTTTCCATAGCGTTTTGTGCATAAATTATCAATGCACTTTCATTCACCTGCCTCCCTTCTCCACTCAGTGGGTCTAAAGTTTTAGTTGGGATTTAAAAAAAAACAAAACTGGAGAACTTCTTAAAGTGCAGACTCTCGGATTCCCCCACTAGAGAGTCAGTAAACCAGGCGTGGAGCCCGGGACTCTGCATTCAAGCAAATACCTTGGGTGATTCCCGATGCGTTGGGAACATATTTTGAGAAACACTGTATAAGATTGTGTATCTCTAGCACCCAGCACAAGGCTTAGTACAAAATAGGAGCTAAGTAAGTGCTGAGTGAATAGATGGATGTATGAATGGATAGCAGGAGTGAAACAGGCAATTCACAGCCAAAGGGAACCGGAGAAAAGAACACTTTGATAAGAGTATCTTTGTATTTTTCTCCTATAAGAACAAAACAAGTTCTTAATAGTTACTGAGAAAAAGAGAAAGTAAGTGAGGGGTGGGGGGAGGACAGTGATTCTTAAAGGCAAACTATGCTGAGAGGGAAGAAGAAACATCCCAGACATTGGACAGACAAAAGGATGCAAAGACTCAGTTGTGTGGGAGTCTACCCCAGGGAAATATTCTCCCAACAGGTTGTGTGCAAGAATGTTCACTACAGTGTTTGGAATGTTACACCAACCTCAGGGCATTTGCAACCTCAGGGAGATGGCATACTTTGCCATCTCCTAAACCAGTTTACCCCAAACTCTTGGATTACCTGACAACTTCCCCTCCTTCAGGTCTCAACTTAAATGGTACTTCCTCAGCTAGGTCTTCCCTGATCATGTTATGTAAAGTAATACCCTATCATTTTCTATTGCAGTACTCTTTTCATAGTACTTTTTTTTTTTTTTTGCGGTACGCAGGCCTCTCACTGTTGTGGCCTCTCCCGTTGCGGAGCACAGGCTCCGGACGCGCAGGCTCAGAGGCCATGGCTCACGGGCCCAGCCGCTCTGCGGCATGTGGGATCTTCCCGGACCGGGGCACGAACCTATGTCCCCTGCATCGGCAGGCAGACTCTCAACCACTGCGCCACCAGGGAAGCCCTCGTAGTACTTTTTACTTACTTATTTTGGTTTACCTATTATCTTTCTCCCCCTTGAAAATTTAAGCTTCATGAGAATAGGAGGCTATCTCTGACTTATTCTTAGCATTTAACACAGAGCCTGACACAGGGTAGGTGCTAAATAAGCATCCATGAAATGAATGAATGGAGTCAGCCTCAGTGTTACAAAGGTTAATGACATAAAATCTATCAACAAACTACATAATACACTTTAAGACCATGAAGAATAAGCAAAGAGGATTAAAACAAACAGTAATCTTTGATTTTTGTAAAAGGGAATTCATTCATTCATTCCCTTATTGATTTACTCATTCATCCAACCAACATTTATGGAATATTTGTTATGTGCTAGTATTGGATAATAATACAATGTATTAACAGCAAGTTGGAAATTGTATTAAAACATAATAAAGTAGTACAACTGGGTATTTTGTCTGGGCCAGAGAAGAAAGTGGAGTTAGCTGATGTGTGAGAGTGGGTAGCATCCCCCCTAGAGATTCTGTAGGCTTTGAGAGTACATCAGCCTTCAGACATCCTATGAAGTGCCAGGAATGTTTGGGACAAAAAAAAAAGGTGTTCATGTACAGCACTTGAATTGCTTGGGACCCAAGAGCCCTGTAGGGAAAGACTTAATCCAGCCACAGTTAGAGTCTGGCCATGTTCAAACCTGTCTGATGAACTAGAGTGGGGAGAAGGCCTCAAAGGAGGCTGGATTGGAGGGAGAGACAACGAATCAGTTGAGAGAAAACCAACCCTAGTCCCCTCCAAGTGAACTGGAGCTCTTTCTTTACGCCCTAAATTCCATCTCTGGGAACATGCTTTTTATCTCAACCCTTTTTCAGGACTGTAAAGTGGATCCCGCACCCCAGGCTTGCTCATTATTTATAGATATTCCCCTTGCCCCATACCAAGAGGCTGCCTGGACTGACTGACTTTCTTTCTTTTTAAACTTACATATGTGAAATTTCAAAGTGATGGGCTAAAAACCCATATATATATCTCTCTATATATTTATTTTTCTAATAGCTTAAAATCTGTTTTAACGTTCTTAAATCCTTTATGGTGTCAAGAGAATGGAGGATAGAAAATTTGTGTGGAGATATTTCTGGCTGTGAGTCCCCACCCTTCTCAGGGAAGATGTAACTGCTTGAGCCAAGTGATCGGAAGAGGGGCGTTCCAGGAGGGTTGGAGGTACCACATCCAACCCCATTGCAGTTGGGGAGCATAATGACCGGATCTACCTCCTGCCCAGGAAATCTATCAACAAGAGACAAGCCTGCTAACTGATTTGGCGGCAGACCCAGGAGAGTGCTGCTGTGTTGGGGTTGTCCTGCTCTCCCAGAATTTGTCAGGGAATGTTTTCTGTAGGCTGGATGGGGACTAAGTAAAAGAAGGAGAGCTGCATAGGCCTATCCTGTGTCCTGTTTGGTAGGGCCTCCTAGAGGGGTAAAGGGCCTCCAGAAGTGAGAAGACAAATGACCATTGGCAATAGAGATGCCTTTGCTAAGAGGAGTGCAGGAGAGGGCTCCAGCAGGGAATCCCTGAAGAGCCCATAAAAGCCCTCCATGATGTTTTGTTGATGGACAGAAACAGCTAAAAGCATCTGCCAAACCCAGAAAACACAAAGCCAGCTACGACACGAATTCAGAGAAGACTTTTCCCACCCCTTTCTCCATCTTCCTCTCCATGTCAGCACTCTGAGTGACCAAGGTGAGCTGAGGATGACAGGGGAAAAATTGAGGAAAAAAAATAACCCTCAATCATTCCCCTCTTTCTCACTGCAAGCTAACTGCCAGAAGCAGAGCTCAAGGCACCAAAAGAATATAGCATCTTGTAGTAGATTGTGAACCACTCGCTGCTTTCCATCAGAGTCCATTTATTTATCATTAAACAAATATTGATTAAGAACCTACTATGTGTCAAATCCTGTGCTAGACACTGGGAGAGACCCAAAGAACAATAACACATGGACCCTGCCTAGAGCCTCAGTCCACAGACTTAAGTAGAGCAGGTGAGTAATGCATATTTCACACATTTACAGGGTGGTAAATTCTGTAAAGAGGGAGTGGCTGGCTTCATAGAGGTGGTGACAATATAACCTAATTATGAAGGATTAATCTGCTGAGCAGACAAAGTCAGGAAGGGCATTCCAAGCAGTGTTCATGGAACAGTGATGTGCAAAAGCATGGATGTTTGGGGATTGCCGGGGATTTCCTCTGGGCATTCCTCTGGCTGATTCTGCCACTTGGTTGTATCGTATGAGTCTCCTTGAATTATAATTAGAATAACACAATCCCCTCCATCAGCTGGGTATTCCCCCCGTGGCGCTGACCCTGTCTCAGTGGGCAGGTCTCTTTCCAGTCCTTGCCCCTTCCCACTGACCAAGTCAAGCTCTAAATACCCACTCACCCAAGCTTGACATTTCTTTGAAGTGGGTGCCATTTGCTCACCACCATTCAGGGCTTGGGCAGTAAAAAGATGTATAGGGACAGCTCCCATAGGACTGGGTCCTCTCTTTCCTCAAAAAATGAGCCCTTAGACTTCCCTGGTGGTCCAGTGGTTAAGACTCCAGGCTTCCACTACAGGGGGCACAGGTTTGGTCCCTGGTGGGGGAACTGAGATCCTGCATACCATGAGGTGTGGCCAAAAAAATAAAAAAAAAAAAAGATGAGCCCTTAATTATATTCTAACCTGAGACTCTATCTGCTGCCTCAGGTGACACAGAAACTAAACTCTAAGAATCTGGACAGGAACCAGGTGGAGGAACATGGCAGGAAGAACGTCGGGCTTGGAGGCAGACACACTCACCTGAGTTTGAACTCCTGGCTCTGCCTTGTGTTTTGAGCAACCCGCCTCGCCTCCCCTCTCTGAGCCTCAAATTCCTCCGCTGCAAATGGGGATAATAATACTTACCTCTTAGAGTTTTTACGTGCAAAGTGGGAGATAAAGTAGATGAATGGAGAGAGGAGTGGAAGGAGTCCAGCAAGAATCTGAGGTTTCTGAGCTCAAGAATGACAATAAGGTTTCCAGGTCCCTAACTACTAACAGTGGTTACCTCTAGGCGGAGAGATTGGGGAGTGGCTTCTTTTAATTTAACACCCTTTGGTATTGTTTCACTTCTATTTTTTTTACAGTGAAAATTATTTAAGTTTGTAATTTAAATATATTCAGTATAGAAATCATACTTCAATAAAAAGGTTTTTTTCAAAGCTTATATTGCATAGAAAGTCATCCAGGAGACGGATAGAAATGGTTGTTTCTGAGAAGGTCTGGAAAACTGGGGGTCTGGAGTGGGAGGGGGACTTCCTGTGTATTCTCTTGTACTGTCTGAACTTTTTTTCATCATGAATTTGTATTACCTTTCTTTCTAATACACATTACTTTTTAAATTTTTAAAAAACATTTTTTAAATATTAAGAAGCTTTAAAATAAAAATACTTTAAGTAAAGAATAAAAGTGAAAATGTGTGGTTGCTTTGTTTGTGCACCACACCTGCAACAGGCAAAAACACAGATACACCCACATGCAGTTTCCAGATTATAGTATCTGCAGGGAGTGGGATGGACGGACCTCACTGGAGCGCCCACATGCTCTGACAAGGTGCAGTTCCCGAGGAGCTCAGCTGGGGGAACCATTGAGAGCTTGGTGGAGAAGATCCCAGAGGAGTGGCAGCTCCTGGGACGTTTAAAACAACACAAACCAGAATGATGATGGGGATGTGGGGGAGGATTAGGCGGCTCTGCTCCTGCTGGGGTGCTCTGGGCTCCCTGGATGGGGATGGCCCATGCCCCACAGATTATAAAAAGCACAGATGGAGGTCCAGGGGCTGCAGGCCCTCCTCCCAGGCAATCCCTTTCACATAAGGTGATGCCAGGAAAGATCAATCCTTCCTTGCTGTAGGGAAGAGGACTGGATTCAGAGTCATGAGTTTGGGTTGAGTCCTACCGTGATCATTTCTGGTTGCGTGGCCTTGTGTCAATCACTTAACTCCTCTGAGACTCAATTTCCTCATTTGTGAACAAGGACAATATTAACAATTGACTTTTTTTTTAACCATAATTTATGGAGTACCTACTATATGATAGTTACTGAAAGAAAGGTGCTCTACATATGTAAATACATTTAGTTCTTATAAGCAGTCTGTGAAGCAGATATTTTTAGTCTAATTTTACAGGTAAAGAAACAGGTTCAGAGAAGTGATTTTTTTAAAAGATATCAATAATAGGTAACATTTATATAGAGCTTACTTTGCATAAGACACTGTTTTAAGAACTTACAACAAAAATTTGTAACAACCTTGAGGCAGGTATATTATTATTAACCTCACTTTGTATATGAGGAAACTGAGGCACAGAAAGTTTAAATAATTGGCCTGAGATTACACGGCTGGTAAATTAGGGAGCCAGGACTTAAAGGCAGATAGTCCAGCTCTTAGTCATTATGTTAGACAAATCTCCTGCTTAAAATTCTCACTGCACTAAACATAAAATCCAACTTCCTTTCTCTGGTTTCCAAGGCCATTCTCAATGTGGTCCTGGCATGATCTGACCTCATCTATCACCTCCCCCATGCTCACTCTGTTTCAGTCACACCAGCTTCTCCCGGTTCCTCAGATATGCCAAGCACATTCATGCCACAGGGCCTTTGCATTTGCTGTTCCCTCCACCAGGAATGATCTTCTCCCAGACCTTTGTACAGTTCATTCCCTCACTACATCTAGATCTCTGCTCAAACATCACCCCCTCAAAGAGACATTCCTATCTAAAATAGACATCCCTTTGACCTTGCTTAATTTTTCTTCACACACTTAGAATTCTCCGAAATTATACATTTGTTTGCTTGTTTGTCTGTCTTTTTCACCAGAATGTGAGCACAGACTTGGTAGTCAACTGTTAGATACAGTGCTTAGGCCCAGGATGTAACACATGGTAGATACCCAGTGTATAGTTGACGGATAATTAAGTACATAAATGAATGAATACCCAAGGTCACCCAATTGGTTAGTGGCAGAGCCAGGACACAAACCAAGTTGTTTGATCCTGGAACCCATACTCTTAGCCAGCTCTCACCCATGCTGAACTGACTCCGAGAATTAGGAGATTCAGATAGCATAAAGAATGTGAAGCCACTTTGAAAATTGCTGAGTGCCTGAAAAATGATGTTGCTGCTGCTGCTGCTGCTGCTGATTCAGTTAACTGCTCATCTGTGAAATGGGTATAAAAAATACTCTGGCCTGCCAACTTTAAGAGGATGTTTTGTGGAGTGCCTATGAGATGGATAGGGAAACACGTAAAAAAGTTAAAGGCTCTGCATGGTAGAAAGGACTGTAAAGGTTGTTTCCATGCCAGTGGCTTCCCAAGACTCCCATCTTCTACCTCGAGTTTGACATTAATATTGCTGACAGGAGAGGGGGAGGTAGGGGGATATGGGGGGGGGGGCGGTGGGCGAGGGACTCTCCGTCCCAGTAATTAAACATGTTGGGACTGAAGTGCTGCCAGCGGCAGCATCTGGTTGCAATTACCAGAGGGGACCGAAGTGATTAGTCACCTTTATAGTGAGAGCCAGGCCAGTCCCCTGGGCTCCTCCCTGGAGAGGGCCTTCTAAGCAGGCCCAGAGTCCCCTTCCCCAACTCACACCCCATTTCTGGAGTTCCCTGGTCCTCAAATAATAGCCCTGCTCAGAGACTCCTCCATGTTCCCAAAGTCCCAGCCCATTGGATGAGACCTTGACTAAAAGCCAAGAATACCATAATTGCCCCCTACCACCCTTTCACTTTTCGTGTTTCTAGAAGCTAGGTTAGGATTCTTTGGTATAAAATGTGTCAGAGAGGGAATTAGGCTTAAAAAGTAATTTAACCTTTCTGAACTTCAGTTTCTTCATCTGCAAAATCAGGGTACGGAGAGTATCTTCATCATAGGGTTCTTGTGAAGATAAATAAGATAAAAATGCAGTGCGATACAAAGGCCAGAGTCTAGTTTACTCCAGTATATGCTCAATAAATAGCAGCTATTATTATTTGCTGGGTACCAGGCTAATCACTTATTTTTTTTAATGAATTTATTTATTTTATTTATTTATTTTTGGTTGCATTGGGTCTTCGTTGCTGTGTGCAGGCTTTCTCTAGTTGCAGCAAGAGGGGGCTACTCTTCGCAGCGGTGTGCGGGCTTCTCATTGTGATGGCTTCTCATGTTGCAGAGCACAGGCTCTAGGTGCGCAGGCTTCAGTAGTGGTAGAATGCGGGCTCAGTAGTTGCAGCATGCAAGCTCAGTAGTTGCGGCACACGGGCTTAGTTGCTCTGTGGCACGTGGGATCTTCCCGGACCACGACTCGAACCCATGTCCCCTGCATTGGTAGGCGGATTCTTAACCACTGTGCCACCAGGGAAGCCCAGGCTAATTACTTTTTATAGTTTATTTAATTGAATCCCCACAAACACCCTGTGAGGTAGGTACTGTCATGATTCCTGTTCAGAGTTACAAAAAGGTTTAGAGGCTTCCAAAGATAATATAATATACTAAACCATATAGCAGAACTAGAATTCAAAACCAGGCCTGTTTGTCTCCAAGAGCCCTTACTCTTTATAAAACCATGTTCAAGGGCATCTTGATTGTTTGATTTATTTTTGTTCATTTGTTTGTTTGTTTATTTTGGCCACGCGGCTTGTGGGATTTTAGTTCCCCTGACCAGGGATTGAACCCGGGCCCCTGGCAGTGAGAGCGTGGAGTCTTAACCACTGTACCGCCAGAGAATTCCCGATGTTTTTGATTTATTCATCCCTTCATTTATTCACTCACTCAGGCTTACAAAATACCTAATTCGTGGCAAGACAAGAATCCCGTCCTTTCAGGAACTCAGAGTCCAGCAGGGAAGGCACGATATGTCTGTAAGTAACTATACCTTAAAGTAAAAATGATGGCTTTTGTATATAAGGGCCGGTTAGAGATTCATTCATCCATACGACACACTGAGAACCTGCTGTGTGCTGGGCCCTGTGCCCAGCCCTGGGAATAATTGAAAGATAAATATGGTGCCGTCTAGTCATAATCTCATGGGGGAGACAGGTATGTAAATAAATTATTACTGCTATAAGGAATTACGTTATGATTTTTTAAATATGAAAAAAGTACACAGAGTAGAAGAAATGAACTGTGTCGGAGACAGGGGGGCAGAGGCAGAACTGGATAATCTTGGAGCTGCCAAAATGGAAAGAGGCACAGAAAATGTGTGATGGCAAATCAGGAGTGTGTATTTTCTGGTGAATGAGGGAAGGCTTCATGGAGGAGAGGGCACATGAGTTGGCACTTTTCAATGCGCAGGTTTTAGAGAGAGGGAGGATTGGAACAGAGAGATCCGGGAGGCTTAGAAGCCAGTTATAAGGGAATTATATTAGGACAGGCCGTGAGGAGGACTGAGACAGTGAGGCAGTGGGGATGGAGAGGATGAAGGAGCCCCAGAGATGACTGCTTAAGTGGACAAGTCAAAAGGGAAGCCAAGTGTTGTGAATCTGGGCAACCGGAGGGATAGTTAGGAATTCAGCTCTTCCTTAAAGCTCCCCCTGAACAGTGTCTGGTAGTGTATTGATACTTTGAGATGGGAAGGTGGAGCTCTCCTGGGGTTTCTGACCTAGGGGCACCAGATGAAGCTTGAAATGGCCAAGTTATGCAGCTGTGCTCTGAAGATCAGCAAGAATCTGGACGTATCACCATGAAAAGGCTGGTCGAGCACCTGGACAACCGGGCTGTGAGTTTCATCTTCTTTCATTCATCAAATGCTTACTGAGCTTCTACTCTGTGCCAGGTTGTGCTGGGAAACCAATCTGGTGACCTTAGAGTAGGAATGGATCTCTATCAGGCAGGCTCAAAGAATCTCGGATTAAGAAGGAAGCCTACCTGACTGCTTCTGCTGCTGCTATACCTCTCACAGTGTGACAAGTGTTGTAGCAAAACGTTCAAGAGGGGTAATTGGCTCTGTGTGGGGATCTGGGAAGGCTTCCTGGAGGAGGTGAAACTTTTTTTTTTTGACTGCTTTGGGACTTCGTTGCTGCGTGTGGGCTTTCTCAAGTTGCGGCGAGCGGGGCTACTCTTCGTTGCGGTGCGCGGGCTTCTCCTTGCGGTGGCTTCTCTTGTTGCAGAGCACGGGCTCTAGGCGCGTGGGCTTTAGTAGTTGTGGCTCGCGGGCTCTAGAGCGCAGTCTCAGTAGCTGTGGCGCACAGGCTTAGTTACTCCGTGGCATGTGGGATCTTCCCGGACCAGGGCTCTAACCCCTGCCCCCTGGATTGGCAGGCGGATTCTTAACCAGGGAAGGGGGAGGTAAATTTTCAGCTGAAGCTCTCAGGATGAGGAGGACTACCTCCCATTGTGGGAGTGAAAGGAGGGTATTCCAGGTAAAGGGAACAGTTTTCCCCCACAAGTCCAGCTGGAATTGAGACTTCTTCCAGAACTACCAGAAAAGCACTGTGTGGGAAATCATTTTTCCAGCCTCCTGAAGGGGCCGCTGCTGCCCCAGGCAGGGGCTGCCACCTCTGGACTCAGCCAGTCCCTCCCAACAAAACTGAGTTTGTCTTTGCTGGGGTGGCGGTGAGGTACACTCTGGATCTGCCTCCATCTAAGGAGTAGGCTCAGGGTGGCAGCGCCCCCAAAGCCTGAAGTAACAATCTGAGCTCAGTCAACGGCATCTGGGGGGAGGGGTGTAGTGGGTACTGATACTTTTCTGTCTCTGGGTCACCACAAGTTTAATAAAGTAAAAGAAACTGTGGGTAAATGCTGCCATCTGTACTGCCCACCCCCCAACAACAAATCAGGTCCCAGACTAGACGCAAAGGTTGCTTTAAAAACACCCCAAGGACTTAACTGAAAACCCACACTCCTCATGTTTCTGGGGCTTAAGATCCTTGAGTTCACTCCTCAGCATCTCTCCTCAGGAAGGTGGGGTGGGCTGCCCCGTGACGTGGAGGTAAAGACCTGAGAGTCTGCTCCGTGGGACTGAGAGGCCCCCCCCAAGCCTAGAAGCCCCCCTCGGGGCTGTGTGCCAAGAGTCCCCATGAGCCATGGCCTCAGAGGGCAGCAGTGATTTTTTTCACATAAATATATCGCACTTAAATGAGTTTAGACAGCATGACATCAGAGAGTAATTAAATTGGTTTGGGTTGGAATTCCGTTTCCAATTCCTGAGTTCAGGTTTGTAAAAGATTTTTCTGAGCACCTGCAGGCATGTGTGTGTGTGTGTGTGTGTGTGTGTGTGTGTGTGTGTGTGTGTGTAAGTATTTTCACTGGAAAGGATTCAAAACTTAAAAAAAAAAAAAAAAAGAACTGGAGCACACAGGCAGCATTACGCCATTCTTCCTTCTTGGAAAAATCCCTCAGCCTTATACAAGCCTCCTTCAAGCCCTCAGTCAGTTGTGCAGGAGAAAGGGGGCGGTCGGCTTTCTCCTTTCAAGAACGAGTTATTTTCAGCTGCTGACTGGAGACGGTGCACGTCTGGATACGAGAGCATTTCCACTATGGGACTGGATACAGACACACACCCGGCAGACTTCAAGAGCCTCAGACTGAGGAGAAAGCCTTTCCTTCTGCTGCTACTGCTGCTGCCGCTGCTTTTGAGGGTCCACTCTTTTCATGTTTTTTCCTGCCAAACCAGAGGCACCTCCGCTGCTGCCACTGTTCTCTTTGGTGTCATTCAGCGGCTGTCCAGAGGATGAGACTCCCCAAAGTCCTCACTTTCTTGCTTTGGCACCTGGCTTGGCTGGACCTGGAATTCATCTGCACTGTGTTGGGTGCCCCTGACTTGGGCCAGAGACCCCAGGGGGCCAGGCCAGGATTGGCCAAAGCAGAAGCCAAGGAGAGGCCCCCTCTGGCCCAGAACATCTTCAGGCCGGGGGGTCACAGCTACGGTGGGGGGGCCACCAATGCCAGGGCAAAGGGGGGCACCGGGCAGACAGGAGCCCTGACACAGCCCAAGAAGGATGAACCCAAAAAGCTGCCCCCCAGATCGGGTGGCCCTGAACCCAAGCCAGGACACCCTCCCCAGACAAGGCAGGCTGCAACGCGGACTGTGACCCCAAAAGGACAGCTTCTTGGGGGTAAGGCACCACCAAAGACAGGATCTGTCCCCAGCCCCTTCCTGCTGAAGAAGGCCAGGGAGCCTGGGTCCCCTCGAGAGCCCAAGGAGCCATTCCGCCCGCCCCCAATCACGCCCCACGAATACATGCTCTCGCTGTACAGGACGCTGTCCGAGGCTGACAGAAAGGGAGGCAACAGCAGCGTGAAGTTGGAGGCTGGCCTGGCCAACACCATCACCAGCTTTATTGACAAAGGGCAAGGTGAGGGGGCGGGGGGGGGGCAGGGGCACGGCTCAGAGGGAGGGGCATCTGCATGCATGGAGGGGGCTCTCAGAGCCCCGCCACTGCACTGGTGGGAGACGGTGTGTGCATCTGGCCTGGGTGGTATCTGGGACTTACCTCACACACTCCAGGTCCCAGGCTGTTGGCATGTCAGAGCTGGAGGGCACCTGGGGATCACCAAGTGCCATTCCTGCAAGGTGCAGAGGGGGTTACTGAAGCCTGGGAAGGAGATAAGACCTGCCTGTTGGTGGCAGAGTTGGGGACCAGCCTCTAAGACTCTTGATTACCAGGCCATGCTCTGTGCTTATGTGAATTGGCCAGACTTTCCAGGCTGCAGAGGGTTGTAGGTTTTCTCAGATGGCAGAGAGAGAAATTAATCTCAGATACCCATGGTTCTCCCACTTTGCCTTTGGGCTGGGGGGCAGAGGGGACAGGATAGGTGACGACAGTAAATGAGGCATAGTGGAGTTCTGGAACAACCTCTAGATACACGAGGTGGGACAGGGTGGACAACAGACCTAGGGTCTAACTCACCGTGTGACCTTGGGAAAGCCCCTTCTCCCTTTGGAGTCTCAGTTTCCCCATCAGTACAACCCTATGGAGGTTAGATTGGCTGATTTCTGAGAGCCCTTCAAATATGAAAACTTTTTGTCCTGTCCTAAACACACATCATTTTTATCATGAACCCAGGAGACGATCTGCTCCCTTCACTTCTCCCTCTGCCCACCCCACATCACTGTCTTGGCTTTTCCTCTCAACTTGCTGTGTGATCTCAGCAAGTCCCTTCCCCTCTTAGGGCCTCAGTTTCTCCATAAGTGTGAAGAGGGAGGTGGACCTGATTGCTAGAGTTGCTGGCAGCTCATACGTTCTGGTTCTGGGAGTCTTGGGACTTTGGCTGGCAGGGTGGGGGAAGGGTCAGAGAGAGGAAGAGGCTCCTCATTAGAGCTGGCCAGTGGGGGAATGACAGAGGTGGGGGGAGGCACAGAGGCAGCAGGTCTGGCTGAGGTTGGGGGAGGTGGCCTGGCTGCCTGCCCAGCCAGAGCAAGCTGTGACCCCTTGGGGAAATCATAAAATAAGTCCCTGTGCCCCCCTGCTCTAAGGGAGCTTGGAGGGGGGAGATGGGGAGTTTAAAGGCCTAATTAGCTTCTAGAGCAATATTATGAATGTTTCCCAATGGCAAATTGGTATTTAGGAAGGAAGGCATGCTGATTCGGACATACTACTGAGCTTCTTATACACACACACAGCCTTATATTTATGCGTACATGCTGAATCACACACACACGTACACACGTGCACACACACCTTACATATATACAAGGAATCTTCTTACATATATATAGACACATATACATACATACCCTTCAAATATTCACACAAGCCCAATCATACATGCATATAACATGTCACTCACATATGCATTACTTTTCATACTCACATGTGAACTGAACCATACATACACACACACCCCAACTGTCATTCACACACACACACACACACATTCACGTACCCAGCAGGGTAAGAAACATACACAACAAAATCATTATACTGGGAAGCCAGGAAAATTGGCTTATAGACAGGCTTTTTTGTTAACTTGCTGTGTGACTTTAGGCAAGTCACTCCCCCTCTCTGTCCCTCAGCCGTAAAACAAGAACACTAAGATTTTCTTTAAGGCATGGTATAGTAGAAGCAGCTCAGGATCCGGTGTAAAAAGTTCTAGGCTGGAGTTCCAGCTCTGCTTTTTCCCAGATGGGTGACCATGAGAAAGTTACTAACTTCTCTGAGCCTCAGGTTCCTCCCCTGGAAAAACAGGGGTCATTATAATGCCCATTCCACCTATCTTACCAAAGAGAAATCATATTGGATAACAGATGGGAGAGGGGCAGGGAGAAGGCAGTTCTAAGGCTGATGGACCTCTGCTATGCATCTCATTGACACAAACACCCAGAATCACTCAAATCAGCTACAGCCACATCTACAGATCAACAATCCTACTTGGTTGACTGTATAGGAAGCTCCCTTATTTTGAAAAAGGCTCCCAGTGGTTTGGGTCTTGCCCTCTGTCAGAGTGGGGAAGAGGTTAAAGAACGTTCTCTCGAGGGGAGAAGAGCTGTGGTCCTCCCCTGAGGCCTTAAGGTGACCAGCTCCCTTGGTGAGGTTGTAGGGAATGACTTATGGGTGTTCTCTCTAGATGACCGAGGTCCTGCGATCAGGAAGCAGAGGTACATGTTTGACATTAGTGCCCTGGAGAAGGATGGGCTACTAGGGGCCGAGCTGCGGATCTTGCGGAAGAAGCCCTCGGACACAGCTAAGCCAGTGGTCCCCGGCAGTGGGCGAGCTGCCCAGCTGAAGCTGTCCAGCTGCCCCAGCGGCCGACAGCCGGCGGCCTTGCTGGATGTGCGTTCCATGCCAGGCCTGGATGGATCTGGCTGGGAGGTGTTCGACATCTGGAAGCTCTTCCGAAACTTTAAGAACTCGGCCCAGCTGTGCCTGGAGCTGGAGGCCTGGGAACGGGGCCGAGCCGTGGACCTCCGTGGCCTGGGCTTTGACCGGGCTGCCCGGCAGGTCCATGAGAAGGCCCTGTTCCTGGTGTTTGGCCGCACCAAGAAACGGGACCTGTTCTTTAATGAGATTAAGGCCCGCTCTGGCCAAGATGATAAGACCGTCTACGAGTACCTGTTCAGCCAGCGGCGAAAGCGGCGGGCCCCACTGGCCACACGTCAGGGCAAGCGGCCCAGCAAGAACCCCAAGGCCCGCTGCAGTCGGAAGGCGCTGCATGTCAACTTCAAGGACATGGGCTGGGACGACTGGATTATCGCGCCCCTGGAGTATGAGGCCTTCCACTGCGAGGGGCTATGCGAGTTCCCCCTGCGCTCCCACCTGGAGCCCACGAACCATGCAGTCATCCAGACCCTGATGAACTCCATGGACCCTGAGTCCACGCCACCCACCTGCTGTGTGCCCACGCGGCTGAGTCCCATCAGCATCCTCTTCATTGACTCCGCCAACAACGTGGTCTATAAGCAGTATGAGGACATGGTCGTGGAGTCTTGTGGCTGCAGGTAGCAGCACTGGCCTCTGTCTTCCTGGGTGATACCTCCCAGGATGCTGGTCACAAGAGCCCCTCCACGCACTCCTGGAATCACAGAGGGGTCGGGAAGCTACAGCCAGGAGCATCTACACAGCCTGCGTGAAGGGGGATTTCAACAGCCTTGTTCACTCTCAGAGTGGGAACTGGGCTGAAGGTCTCTTTCTATCCACAAGTCCCCCTGTCTGAGGATCTCTGCCCTTCTGCTGCTCTGACTGGCGGGGACAGGCCCAGGGAGACAGACTCTGAATGGGACTGAGACCCAGGAGGCCTTGTCTTCCAATGAAACTCAGCCAACCACCTCTCCTTACCGGGACCTTCTCGATCTCTGGACTCTCCAGGGAGGGCTCGCCTTGGGAGAGGCACAGGTGCCACCTCCTCCTTGAATTACCATTGTGCTTGATGACTTTCTGCCCCTGGGGCAGATGGATGCTGGTTGGGCAGGGGTGGGAAAGAGGGGGAGCGGGTTTGGGCATGGGTGTGAGGCTCTTAGACTGTTAGATTAAAATGTACATTGATGAGATAAAGAACAAAACCATGCCTAAAACTGTGGCAGATTTCTTATTTACCCCAGGGGACCCAGTGACCCTTCAAAGAATGACTGTCCCAGAGAGGGGAGGTGGGCTGCCCAGAGCAGAATGGGACAGAGAGCACAGGCTGAGCAGGGCCAGTGCTACCTCTAACCCCATTCCTGGTTTTCTTCCAGAGCTCCATCTATTCCACTGAGGCATAGCAACAGAGTTAGGTTTCCTTTTTGACATTCCTTAGTCAAGTTTGTTGCCTCCAAAATGGATCCCTTAAATGGGAGGGAAACTGGGGATTTCATTTCCTCTAAAGTCATCCCCACTTCATTCACCAGTGTCTGCTCTGTCCCCTCTCATCCCCACATCATACTCACAGAATCAACTGGTCACCATTTAAAGGGCCCTCCACCTCTCACTGGGGAACGTGGGCTGCCACGATCTCCTCTTCCCCTATTGGGGCATCTCTCTTCTGTCACTGACCACTGTTCATCACGTAATCTTACCTGTGATCTTATCTTACCTGCTACCCTCCAGTTCGGCACACATTCCACCCCTTCACTCCAGCTCTAGAAACAACTGGAGCTCCTCCTTTATATTATACCGTATATAATCACATAATTATACATTAGTAACCTCCCCACTGACCTTACTGACCTTAGACGGACCAATGCCAGACACATTCCTGCTTGGGGCTTGGCCCAGACTAAATGCCCACTTCCCTTTTCCACTAGAACCTATGGGGAAGAGCGAGGCATGAGCTCTTGGGAGGGGAATACAGCCTTCTGGTAGGGAAATTTGGGCACCTGAGTCCTTGTTCCAAGGGCTCAGGACCAGGTTCTGCCTGGCTGAAGAAAGGGAGGACCAGCAGAAGAAAGCGTAGGCCTCAGCTTCCCACCCAGGGGGCCTCAAAATTTCCCCCATCTCTCTCCAGCTGGGTCTTCGATTCCCAGGGCTCCTAGCCAAAGCTGTTTCAACAGTAAGAATTCTTGCCCAGCTCTGGGCAGATCCTGTGTTTCTTCCCTCTAGGCCTGAAACCTGGGTTGTCAGGACCTGAAGCAAGAGCCCAGGGTGGGGGGCAGCATACCTTCGAGCTACCTCCCTGGCTTGGAGGCCATTCCCTGTCCCTGAGGGGCCAGCCTGAGCCTGGAGCCTAGCCCTCCCTGGCCGAGTTTCGTTGTGTTTGGCTGGGGGCAGGCCCACAAGCTCTGGAAGTAAACAAAGGAGCTGCACGGCAGACAGAGTTCTGGTGTATGTGAGAGGAGAGTGAGCCTGGAAGGGAGGTGCCCGGGGAGGCCAAGCAGTGGACTGTGGACACAGGGAGAGCAGTGTAGAAGCAGGGTGGCTGGAGACCCAAGGGCAGAGAGGCAGGGGACCAAGGGGTCACAGGTGGGGCAGGCTCCTACATGCACTGATTTCCTGGGCTGTACGTCCCTGGTTTCTTGGAAAGTCCGACAGATTGGAGCTCTCCCTGCCTTATCCCTATCAGAGAGCTTCAAGGACTCTCAGCCACGGTGCTCTTCCTGCTGAGGCCCAGGCATTGAATTGAATGTGTGGCTCCAGCTTGATACCCTAGGAGCTTCCTCTCCCACCTCCACCTGTCCTAGAACACTTTTTCGCAAGAGAACCACTCAGACTCTGTACCTGACCCCTTTTCCCACCCAGACTATGGGGAACCAATCAGATTGTTGTGGGTGGGAACAGCCCTTCCATCCTAACCATCTGATCTGTTCAACTGCCTCCTTGGAAAATTATCCCCACCAGGCACCCACCTCCAGTCCCAATCATAACAGGCTGCATACTTGTACAGGGCATTCTCACACCAAAGCGTTCAAGGCTTATATCGTTCTTTAGAGTTCACAAACACTGTCTCAGCTGTGGTCTCACAGCTCTGCTGGCCTCAAAAGGCAGCCCAGTTTCAAATTTCAAGATTTGTCACTTAGAGTTAGAGGCCTTGGGCAAGTCGTCTAATTCCATGAACCTTGATTTCCTCATTTGTGAAAATAAAAGGGGAGGGGGATGGGTAAACGATGTACCTATTTCATAAGGCTGACTGTGAGGATACGAAAGACAGCACAGTAGCTGGCACAGAGGTGGCACTCAACAAATGTTAGTTGTTATCATTATTGTGCCCCAAACAGTCTTGTGAAGCGGCGTGTGGGATCTTCCCGGACCAGGGCATGAACCCGTGTCCCCTGCATCGGTAGGCGGACTCTCAACCACTGCGCCACCAGGGAAGTCCAACACCTTGATTTTGGACTTCTTATCTCCAGAACTGTGAGACAATACATTTCCATTGTTTTATGCCACCTGGCTTGTTTTTTTTTGTTGTTGTTGTTATGGAAGTCCTAGGAATCTAATACAGTTATAAACAGTAGTTTTGGAAAAGGGGGGCAGAGTTGAGCGTAATAAAGGTTGGTATCCATATTTGATGGTACCAATATGTTCCTTGCATGATTTTCTCCAATAGTACTCAATAACCTAGATGCAGGCATGGTGTCTCTCTAGGTGGGGGGGCAGGGATAGAAAGACATTTGAGCAAGGGAGTTATATTGCAAGAGATAAGCAATTACAGTGACAGACTGTATGATCTGAGCTAGATAGAAGGAGAGAGATGAGAGGGTTGACAGACTACTGTGTAAAGAGAAGAGATAAAAAGCCTGGAGGTCTCAATGAGGTAGAAATGACAAGTGTCCTAGGAATGAATGGACACTTAAAGAGTAGGATGGTGAGGGAATTCCCTGGCTGTCCAGTGGTTAGGGCTCCGTGCTTCCACTGCAGGTGGCACAGGTTCGATCTCTGGTTGGGGAAATAAGATCCTGCAAGCCGCATGGTGTGGCCAAAAAAAAAAAGGACGGTGAGAACCCAGAATGGCATAAATTAAAATTTTCATAATTAAAACAATTCTGGTGATGAGGTTCAGGAATTGGCCATGGGAATGGGTGGCTGGCCACTTCATAGCAATGGAATCATACTCATAGTGTATGTAGCCTTTTGCGATTGACTTCTTTCACTTAGCATAATGTTTTAAAGAGTCAGCCATATTGGAGTGTATCAGTAGTTCATTCCTTGTTATTGCTGAGAAATAATCTATTTTCTGGATATATCACATTTTATGTACCCATTTCATCAGTTGAAAGATATTTAGGTTGTTTTTGGCTATTATGAATAATGTTGTGATGAACAACCATATACAATTTTTTGTGTGGGCATATGTTTTAATTTCTCTTAAATATATACCTAGGAATGGAATCACTGGGCCATATGGTAACTTTATGTTTATCATTTTTAGGAACAACCAGACTGTTTTCCAAACATCACATACATCAATGTATGAGGGATCCAGTTTTTCCACATCCTTGTCAGCACTTTGTATTACATGTCTGCTTGATTATAGCCATCTAGTGGGCATGTGAAGTGGTATCTCATTGTGTGTATGTGTGTGTGTGTGTTTCCCTAATGACTAATAATGTTGATCATCTTTTCATTAGCTTCTTGACCATTTGTATATCTTCTTTGAGAGACGTCTATTCAAATCCTTTGCCCATTTTTTTTTTTTTTTTTTTTTTGCAGTACGCGGGCCTCTCACTGTTGTGGCCTCTCCCGCTGCGGAGCAACAGGCTCCGGATGCGCAGGCTCAGCGGCCATGGCTCACGGGCACAGCCGCTCCGCTGCATGTGGGATCTTCCGGGCACGAAGATCCGGACCGGGGCACGAACCCGTGTCCCCTGCATCGGCAGGTGGACTCTCAACCACTGCGCCACCAGGGGAGCCCTCCTTTGCCCATTTTTGACTGGGTGTTTTTTTTTTTAGTCCCTTATCAGATATGTGATTTACAAATATTTTCTCCCATTCTATACCTTTTCGCTTTCTTGATGGTATCTTTTGCAACATAAAAGTTTCAATTTTTATGTAGTCCAATTTATCTATTTTTTCTTTTGTTATTTGTACTTTCGATGTTTTATCTAAGAAGGTTTTGCCTAAAACAAGGTCACAAAGATTTACTCTTATGTTTTCTTCCAAGAGCTTTATAGTTTAGCTCTTATATTTGGATCTGTGATCCATTTTGATTTAATTGTCCATATGGTGTGAAATAGGAGTCCAACTTCATTCTTTTGCATTGTCTTTTAAAATTTTTGTGAATATGTATTATACCTCCACAGCTGTAATATGCCTGAGGGCAAGGACCAAGTTCTACTTCTTTGTATTTTCCATAAAACCAATGAGTCAACTTTTTTTTTTCAGAATAAGGTTTTGAGAGTGATATGGATATTTTTCTTTCAATTTTATTTTATTATTATTATTTTTTCAGCCGCACTGCACTGCTTGCAAGATCTTAGTTCGCTGACCAGGGATCAAACCCGGGCCCCTGGCAGTGGAAGCTCAGAGTCCTAACCATTGGACTATCAGGGAATTCCCTTTTCTTTCAATTTTAAAGGTAATTATATAGATGCAGTACAAACTCCAAACAACGCAAAAGGATATATAGTGAAAAAAATATGTCTCCTTTCCAGACCTAACCTCCTAGTCTCCCAGCCCTCTTCTTCAGAATCAACCATCATAACCACTATTACCAGTTTCTTGTGTTTCCTTCCAGTGATTTTCTACAGCTACACTAGCACATACTTAGAATAGGATCCAAAGTCTTTACCATGGCCAACAAGCTCCCCCATGATCTGGCCTCTAGCGCCAGGTTGTCGACCTCATCTCTTACCATACTCTTCCTTATTCATTTGGCTCTAGGCCGTGATAACCTCCTTTCTCTTCCTTGGAAACCCCAAGCATTCTCTCATGTTGGGACCTTTGCACTTGTGTTCTCTCTGCCCAGCATGCTCTTTTCCAAGATATTTACATGGGTCACTCTCTCATTTCATTCACATTTCTTTTTTTTTTTTTGGCTGCGCCACACGGCTTGCAGGATCTTAGTTCCCCAACCAGGGATTGAACCCAGACCCCCGGCAGTGAAAGCACCGAGTCCTAACCACTGGACTGCCAGGGAATGCCCTTGAAACTTTTTCTTGACAATATCATCACCATCTTTGCACTGATGACATCTATTCCATGGCCTGGAAAAACAATCCTTTATTGACTCCAACTATCAGCTCTCTCCTCTGCTAATCCCAAGTTAGCTAATGATTTTGAAGAAAAATCACACAGAAATAGATGGATGCCATTAAAATTTTTGCTCTTAAGTGTATAAGAATATTCATGGAAACATTGGTCATAAGAACAACAACAAAAAGAAACAAACTATATGCCATATATATCATATGATAGAACAGCTGTTAAAAGGAAATGAACTGGATCTATGTAGAGCAACATATATAGAATTTTAAAAAGAAACTAGTAAAAAGAAGGAAGCAGCAAAATAAAACAAAACTATGCTGTCAATTAAGTTAAAAAAAAAAAGGAAAAAAACGAAAACCCACACCAACCAGAAAGACATATTTTCTAAGAGAACATGTATATGTATATGAAAGCATTAAAAAAGATCTGAAAGGAAATTCAATTTTAGAGAGGGTGGAAGGTTGGGATTCAAGGTGACGGTAAAAAGGGAGTTTAGCTTTATCTGTAACATGCTAATTTTTAGAAAATACAGTGTAATCATAAATCACTTTTTAATTTAAAATTAATTAATAAATTAAAATTTATAAAGTGGAGAGTTATCAGCTTCAACTAGATTCTCCATATTTCACTGGCCCCTTTTTCTTTCATTCTCTGTTAAACTTTAAACTTTCTCCTTCTTCTAAACTATAATCTCATACCATCGGCCTTCCTCTGAGTAGAAAAACTTTCCTGCCAAGTTAACAGAGAAAATAGAAGCCATCAGAAAGGAAATTAAATATCAGTCTTTTCTCTTGTCCCCAACATCTTAGTTCATCATCTCTTGTGTGAATTATTTACTTGGTCTTAAATTTGCACAGTTTTTGTATCACATTTGCTTCTTGAATCTGATTAACAAGAATATTGCTCTTATCCCCCCCTTTTTTTTATAGATAGGTAGTTTTTTTTTAATAAATTTATTTATTTTTGGCTGCATTGGGTCTTCATTGCTGCCCGCGGGCTTTCTCCTGTTGCAGCGAGCGGGGGCTACTCTTCGTTGTGGTGCGCGGGCTTCTTGTTGCGGTGGCTTGTCTTGTTGTGGAGCACGGGCTCTAGGCGCACGGGCTTCAGTAGTTGCGGCACGGAGGCTCAGTAGTTGTGGCTTGCGGGCTCTAGAGCACAGGCTCAGTAGCTGTAGGAAGGGAAGTGCCTCCCCTTTTAAAATAAATTAATTAATTGATTTATATTTGGCTGCATTGGGTCTTTGTTGGTGTGCACGGGCTTTCTCTAGTTGGCAGCGAGCGGGGACTACTCTTCGTTGTGGTGCGCGGGTTTCTCATTGCAGTGGTTTCTCTTGTTGCAGAGCATGGTCTCTAGGCGCGCAGGCTTCAGTAGTTGTGGCTCACAGGCTCTAGAGCGCAGGCTCAGTAGTTGTGGCGCACGGGCTTAGTTGCTCCGCGGCATGTGGGATCTTCCCGAACCAGGGATCGAACCCGTATCCCCTGCATTGGCAGGCGGATTCTTAACCACTGTGCCACCAGGGAAGCCGGGAAACCCCCCTTTTTAATATGTGATGCAACTTGTCCTAACTTATGTGTGGGAGCGCTACACCACTGTTTCCAATACCAAACACATAAGCTGTCCACTTGAGTGCAAAGCATCTAAAGGGTAGTTTCTAAAGCGTAGTTTCCTTCCCATGTTATTATTACTATTTTTTTTAATTTGGTTGCGCTGGGTCTTAGTTGATGCAGGCGGGCTCCTTAGTTGTGGCATGTGAACTCTTAGTTGCGGCATGCATGTGGGATCTAGTTCCCTGACCAGGGATCGAACCTGGGCCCCCTGCATTGGGAGGACAGGGTCCTATCCACTGTGCCACCAGGGAAGTCCCCGCATGTTATTCTCTAATTTAGCTCTTTGTTGTTCCCTTCATAGCACTTACCACAATTGTTAACTATTTTATTTTTTTTATCGGCTTACTAGACTTTTGTGACACAGCACCTCCAGCCTCTACCCCCCCACCCCCAGGTCTATGAGCTCCAGGAAGCCAGTATCCACACCTGTCTTGTGTCCAGCACATAGTGACCATTCAGTGGGTCTATGTTGACTGAATGAAAGAGAAGGGAGTCCTTCAGCACCCTGCCCTTCTGCTCCCAGTCACCCCAGGAGCACTGACACCTTCTCTCCTCTACTGTTCTTGGGATACAATGAATGCAAGAGGTGTTCTAGCCAAGGCCATTCTCTCCCAACCTCCTGTGGAAACTCTTTGCGTCCTTGATTCTTTCTTCTGTATCTTCATCTTTATAATAATTTCCTATCAATACTCAAAGATGCTCCCAATCACAACCAACCAACCAGAAGCCCCTAAAGTTCCTTCTTCGGGTCTCAGGTCAGCAGGTGACCACCCTCTTCCCCTGAATTTCAGGACTCAGCCATGCCCTTTGTTCTTCCTCCTACTCTTTCTCAGGCTCGTTTTAGAGAATCTTTTTTTTTTTCTTTCAGTAATTGGCTGGGTTGGGTCTTCATTGCTGCGCGCGGGCTTTCTCTAGTTGCGGCGAGCAGGGTCTGCTCTTCATTGCGGTGCATGGGCTTTGCATTGCAGTGGATTCTCTTGTTGCGGAGCACGGGCTCTAGGAGCGTGGGCTCAGTAGTTACGGCTTGCAGGCTCAGTAGTTGTGGCGCACGGGCTTAGTTGCTCCGTGGCACGTGGGATCTTCCAGGACCAGGACTCGAACTTGCGTCCCCTGCATTCGCAGGCGGGTTCTTAACCACTGCACCACCAGGGAAGTTCCTTAGGGAGTTCTGAAGTGCTAGGATTCTCCCAGGATTCTGTTCTTTTCAACCATCGGTGAAAAGGGGGGAATCCTTGTGGGGACAGAGTCTGGGAAAGAGGGACTCCGACAAGGTGGTGCTGAAGACTGAGGCTGGGTGAGGTGGGTTAATGAAAGAGCTATGAAAAGCCCGAGGCAGAGGTCAAAGAGGACAGGTGTTGTGATGACTTGAGCCTCTGTGACGTGTCTGGCGGAGACTAGGGAGAGCGGGAGGCGCGCGCGCGTCCCGACCGTCCGGCCGCGCCCCAGGCCCTGCCTCCTCGCGCACAGCAGTGAAAGCGCGCGCTCGTGTGCGCAGCGACCTCTGTGCGCCTGCGCCGCCGTTGCCGGGCATCCGCCGGCGAAAAGACGACCTAGGGGAGGGGTGGTGGCAGCGGGGACTCCGGAAGCCCACCTTTCACCCGGAAATGGTTGTCGAGAAACATGGCGTTGCTGGTGCGAGTCCTTGTGAGTGAAGGAGTAATTTTGTGGTGTCGCCCACCGAGCCTCCGGGTTGGAGTCGGAGAGGGAGGGGCGGGAGCAACTGGACGGAAGTGCAGGAGCGGAGCCTGTGCGGTAGCGAGGCTGCGCGGCCGCATCTCTTCGGGGAAACTGAGGCAGTTTCCCACCTCCCCCGACCCTCGGTTTGGCCGTGGCTTCTCCCTCTTTGGAGAAGGCGTGAGACTGACGTCAGATATAAATTTGACGAAGCTTGCTTTTCCTTGGTCACCACCTGTGACTCCTTCTCGTCAGGGAGAGAGGCAGCGCGTGGGGCACTGATTGTAGTTTCGGGAGACCCGGGTTCTAGTTCCTGTTCTGTCACTAACGCTCAGGGTGACCTTGGGCAAGTCACTTTTGGGCTTCAGAGTTCCCATGGGCAAAGCGAGGACGTAAATCTGCAAGTCTTTGGGATTCTGAGGTTCTTTGGGTTTGTTTCAGAGATCAGTAGATCAATTATTAACTCTATAGTTAAGTGGAATACTCTTATATGCTATTAGAGTGAAAGCTGCACGAGAACTGGGGTCATATCTGTCGTTTTCACTCTGCCTAGCACAGTGTCTGGCACGTCATAGGTGTTCAGTAAAGATTTGTTGAAGGAATGAAATAAGTGATGAAGAACTACTCGACTAATTAACACCCATATGGGAAGCTGCTGCACCTCTTGTGATTCAGTCCTGAACTTCTAGCCGACTCTTATAGAAATTAAAGAGAACAAGAGTTAGGAGGATACAGAGCTTGGGTCCTAATCATGGAGGGATAGTAGAATTTATAATTTTATCAAGTCTTTAAAAAACTGGGTCAAGGAGATTGTTTTTCGTAGCAGACACTGTGTATTCCTGCCTCTAGCTTTCTTTTGAGTTCTGATATTAGAAATATTTGTGTCTAATCTTTTTATATGTGGCATACACGGCCTGTGATTTTACTTCTTGTATTCCTTGTCAGCCTAGCAAAGTGCAGTGCCCTCTGTTGTTGCGTAGTAAAAGTTTTTTTGAAGAGTAGCTCCTGTAACCTACAGAAAGTAACTTGGTGAAGTAATTGTTGATGCCAGGGCAGGAACTGATTCAGATCTGAGGACTGCTGAGGAAATGGTAACTAAGATGTCCTAAGTGGTTTTTTTTGGCCATGGTGCTCGGCTTGTGAGATCTTAGTTCCCTGACCAGGAATCGAACCCAGGACCCTGGCAGTGGAAGTGCAGAATCCTAACCACTGGACCACAAGGGAATTCCCTCCTAAGTGTTTTGTTTTTTTAAAAAATATTTATTATTATTATTATTATTTTTTTGGCTGTGTTGGGGTCTTAGTTGCGGTGCGCAGGCTTCTCTCTAGTTGTGGCTCGCATACTCAGTAGCTGCGGCACATGGGCTTAGTTGCCCTGCTGCGTGTGGGATCTTAGTTCCTTGACCAGGAATTGAACCTGTGTCCCCTGCATTGGAAGGTGAATTCTTAACCACTGGACCACCAGGGAAGTCCCCCTCCTAGATGTATTTTTTTTTAATTAATTAATTTATTTTTGGCTGCGTTGGGTCTTTGTTGCTGCGTGCGGGCTTTCTCTAGTTGTGAACAGAGGCTACTCTTCGTTGTGATACACAGGCTTGTCACTACAGTGGCTTCTCGTTGCTGAGCACAGGCTCTAGGCGCTCGCGCTTCAGTAGTTGTGGCATGTGGGCTCAGTAGTTGTGGCTCATGGGCTCTAGAGCACAGGCTCTGTAGTTGTGGTGCACAGGCTTAGTTGCTCTGCAGCCTGTGGGATCTTCCCAGACCAGGGATCGAACCCATGGCAGATTCTTAACCACTGTGCTACCAGGGAAGTCCCATCCTAGGTGTTTTTAAGATAGATACTTTGCGGGGGAAAGATGAGAATTTTATTGGGCTGTAGATCTGAAATGAATACCTTGACTTGTCTTGGAAGTTAGTGACTTCCTCAGCTGAGCATGCTGCTGAGCATGTGGATGGTTACAGGATCTTTTCTTCTTGGTTGGTAGCATCCAGTGAAACCATCTTTCTAACTGCCTTCTATTAGTTGAATCTTTTTCTACCCCCTATTTATCCCTTTCTATTCATCTTTTTAGGTGGAAAGCAAGATTAGGTAAGGAAAGTCACTTTCACTTTATACGGTATACTGTAATTCTTTGAAGTCTTCTTATCATATGTTGTAATGTGTGACAAAGCAACAGAAACTCCCTTAGGACTAGAGAGTTACAGTAAACATGAAAGTAGCAGATATTTATTGATCACCTATGCTGAAGAGGCATTAGGGTTAGGCACTGTGAGGAATTCACAAATACAGGAAAATGCACCTGTCTAGGTGTCGGAAGAGCCTTGTTTGAAAGCTTGGCCCCATTACTTACTGTGGGTATAGCCTTGAGCAAATCACCTAACTTCTCTGAGCCTCAGATTTTCTTAAGGGTAAGTTTGATAGGGTTGATCAGAGAATCAGTTGATACAAATGACATTTTAAATGCTTGTTTTCCCTTCCTTTTAATTCAGCGACTATTTTGAGTGTTCACTGCATTCTAGCAACTCTCCAAGGGACTGAGGATGAAAAACATAGAACTTATTCTCATGTTTATAATCTAATAGCAGAGACAGAAAAGAAAACTACTGATAACAATTCTTGAAATGCTGTGATAGAAGTCTTAACTAGGTGCTGTGGTAGCAGAGTAGAAAGGCACCTAACCCAGCCTGAGGACAAGCATTTAGATGCTTAAACTAAATGAGGGAGCATTAGATGGGGAATAGGGGAAAGGAAATAGAGGAGAAGCATTAGCTTATGCTACTATGCTGGACAACAAAGGCGCTCTAAGTAAATCTCTCTGGCTGGACTCGGGGGCACTTGTGGGGAAATGGCAGTAGAGGAGACATTGCCTTGCATGTCATAGTTAGGGGTTGGAGATTTATCTTGAGGCAGAGGGCAGCCACTGAAGTATTTTAAACGAAGGGAAGATTTATTTTTAAAGGTTTTTTTGATGCATTTACTCTTGTTTTTTTTCTTATTTAAATTTTTTAAATTGAGGAATAATTGACGTACAGTAAATCACACTTATTTAATTGTATAATTTGATAAGTTTTGACACAGGTATACACCTGAAAAGTCATAATCATAATAAAAATAACGAACATATCCGTCACTCCCCAAAATTTCTTTGCGCCCTTTTGCAATCCTTATATTGCTCTCCCTGCTTCCAGCCACCATTGATCAGGGGAACACTTTGTTCCTTCTCTTATTTTTAAATTGAAATTTAAAATTTTTAATTTGAAAGTATAAAAAAGTAAAAAAAAAAAGTCCAATCCACATAGTAAACAAAAAACATAGATTTTTGTTTTAATAGATCCCTGTAACAAGGGTGGATGTAACAGATGGGTCAGTCAGAGAGGGCTGAGATTAGAGTCCCCAAGGCCAGTCAGAAACTAAAGTAATCCTGGAAGAAGTGATGAAGGCCTGTACTAAGTGGGAGATGGACAGTGTGGTTAAAGAAGAAGGGATGGTTGCAAGAGGTATTGAGGAAATTGTCTACAGAGCTTGATGAGAGATTAGATGTTAAGGATGAGGAAGAGGGAAGAGTCTAACAGCTTGTCCCAGGTCAGCCTAGGATGACTGAGTTAATAGCAGTGTTCTTCACTGAGAAAATCTAGCTGGAGTTTTTGGGGGTTTTCTGTTTGTTGGTGTTTTTTTGTTGTTGTTGGTTTTTGTTTTTGCAGCTGGATATTTGGTGTTCAGGAGAGGGAGCTGAAATATAAGTTGTAGTTGAAACAAAAATGTTGAGATTTCTCGAGCAATAATATTGATAGGGAACATTTATAGGGCGTTTACCATGTGGTAAGCACTCTTAAATACTTTATATGTGTGAACTTGCTAAAATGACAGCCCTTTGAAAAGGTAGGCACTATTATTCCCCCATTTTGCAGACAAGAAAATTGAACCACCGAGAAGTAGTATTCCTGAAACATTCTCATTAGTCTCCCCTTACTTTTTCCTCTTTCTGTCTTTTTGACCAGTTTTTACCCTTCTCCAAGGATGGGTTTGGGAAGGAGGAGTAAACTGAAACACTGCTATTGCTGAGTAGATCTAGCAGAGGAACTGGACATTTGAGCAGTGCGCTGGGGCTTTTTTATGGTTTTATGAGCTGTTTTGACATTGGTAATAATTTTTACTTTTCTTTGATAGTAGTATAAATTGCAGAAAGCCACACTGGATTTAAAAAAAAATTGTAGTAGAATACGCATAACATAATTTACCATTTCAACCAATTTTAAGTGTACATTTCAGTGGTATTAAGTACATTCACATTGTTGTGCTGCCATCACCACCATCATCCAAAGAACTCTTTTCATCTTCGAAAATTGAAACTCTGTACCTATTAAAAGATAAATCCCTATGCCCCACTCTACCCAGCCCTGGGCAACCACCATTCTTTCTGTCTTTATGATTTTGACTACTCTAGGTACCTCATATAAGTGGAATCATACAGTGTTCTTTTGTGTCTGGCTTATTTCACTTAACATAATGTCCTGAAAGTTCATCCATGTTGTAGCATGACAGAATTTCCTTTTTTTAAGGCTGAATAATATTCTGTTGTATGCATATACTACATTTCATTTATCCGTTAATCTGTTGATGGGCACTTTGGTTGCTTCCACCTTTTGGCTATTGCCAAATAGTGCTGCCATGAACATGGGTGTACAAATATTTGTTCTAGTCCCTGTTGTTACTTCTTTTGGGTATGTGCTCAGAAGTAGAATTGTTGGATCATATTGTAATTCTATGTTTAATTTTTTGAGCAATCACCATTCTGTTTTCCATAGCAGCTGCACCATTTTACATTTCTACCAGCCAAGCACAAGGGTTTCAATTTCTCCACATCTTCTCTAACACTTATTTTCTTTCTTTCTTTTTTTTGTTTTTATAGTGGCCATCCGAATGGGTGTGAGAGGATAATCTCATTGTAGTTTTTTTTTTTAAGATTTTTTTTGATTTGGACTATTTTTAAAGTCTTTTTAAAAATTTAATTAATTTATTTATTTTTGGCTGCATTGGGTCTACGTTGCTGCGCACAGGCTTTTCTCTAGTTGCAGCGAGCAGGGGCTACTCTTTGTTGCGGTGTGCGGGCTTCTCATTGTGGTGGTTTCTCTTGTTGCAGAGCATGGGCTCTAGGCATGTGGGCTTCAGTAGTTGTGGCATGTGGGCTCAGTAGTTGTGGCACATGGGCTTAGTTGCTCTGTGGCATGTGGGATGTGGGAGCTTCCCAGACCAGGGATCGAACTCATGTCCCCTGCATTGGCAGGCGGATTCTCAACCACTGCGCCCCCAGGGAAGTCCCATCTGCAAGTATTTTTTCACATATTTTTTCTGTTCCTTATTTCTCTCTTCTCCGTCTGAGACTTCCATTATACATATGTTGGTATGTTTGATGGTGTAGGTATGTTTGCTGGTAGGTCTCTGAGACTCCATTAAATTTTCTTCATTTTTTTTTTTTTCTTTCTGTTCGTTGGGCTGGATAATCTCAATTGATCTATCTTCAAGGTCACTGATTCTTTCTTTTGCTCAAATCTGCTGTTAAACTTCTCTAGTGAAATGTTAATTTTATTTATTGTTCTTTTCTTTTTAAAAAAATTTAAAAAAAATTTATTTATTTGCTTGCACCAGGTCTTAGTTGTGGCAGATGGGCTCCTTAGTTGCAGCTCGCAGGCTCCTTAGTTGTGGCTTGCCTGCTCCTTAGTTGTGGCCTGCGGGCTCCTCATTTGTGGCATGTGTACTCTTACTTGCAGCATGCATGTGGGATCTAGTTCTCTGACCAAGGATGAAACCCAGGCGCCCTGCATTGGGAGTGCAGAGTCCTATCCACTGCACCACCAGAGAAGTCCCTTATTGTTCTTTTCAACTCCAGAATTTTTGTTTGGCTTTTTGTAAAATTTCTTTCTTTATTGATATTGTTTATTTGGTGAGATACCATTCTCATACTTTGCTTTTGTTCTTTAGTCATGGTTTCCTTTAGATCTTAAAATTTTTAAATAGCTGGTTCAAAGTCTTTGTCTGGTTTGTCTAATGTCTGGGCTTCCTCAGGGACAGTTTCTACTGATTTTTAAATTTTCCCTTGTATTGACCATGCTTTTCTTGTTGTTTTACATGTTTCACAAGTTTTTGTTGAAAACTAAACATTTTAAATAATATAATGTGGCACCTCTGGAAATCAGGACTTTGTTTTCCCAGAGTTTGTTGTTATTTTTCTGTTTAGTGACTTTTCTGAATTAATTCTGTAAAGTCTGTATTCTTTGTCATGTGGTCTCTGCCCAGTTAGCTTAGTGGTCAAGTAATGATTGGATGGAGATTTCCTTAAATGCCTGGAACCAATGAGTCTCTTAGTATTTGTTGAGGGGCTCTGTGTGCATTTTGGAGCATGCCTTCATCCTTCTGCCAGTCATTTGACAGTTCTGCCTTAACCTTCACTTCCTGCTTGCGAAGCACCTCAAGGTCAACCAGAGATGAGAGCTTAGAGCAGTCTCAGGTCTTTCCTGTTCTGGGCATGTGCACAAACCTGTGCATCTGCTTGGCCTTCAAATTCCCGGGAATATGTCAGAGCTTTTCAAGGTCCCTATGCATATCTCATTCCTCTGATTTTCCTTTTAAACTTTTTGATTAGCCTATTGTTTTCCCCAAGTATTATCCACTGCCTCAGGCAGCCACAAAGTTAAACAATTGCCTCTATTTGTTTTCCACTAACGCTCCTGGGGAAAATGGTTATCATACTGGAGGAGTTTCAAGACGGATGGAGTCTTCCAAGAAACTGCTAGACAGATCAAATAATTCCAGACCTTTGTGAATAAGGTTTGAGGAGCTTCAACCCCATTCAGGAGTCAACTTTTCTCCAGAGAAGACTAGTTCCTTTCAGTGAATACTACTATTTAGAAACCAAGTTTGGATGCTACATGTTGTCATTGCAACTGAGGTGTCATTGCTTCCAGGCCCTATCAGTACAGGAGTAGGAAGTATATGTATGTGTATACATATACATAAACACACATATGTTGATTTCTTTACCTCTGTATATTAAAAACTTACACCAGTTACTCTAAATCCATCCCAATAGCACAGGGTTTATTCTGTCCTTTTGCCTTTTCATATTTGTTAACTCCTTTCTCTGATAGAAACCTGATCCCTCATCCTTAATATATTTACTGATTTGCTCAAATCCTTCCTGTATTTGTGAATTCACATACTTGCTAAAATTTATTTGTAACCCGAATCAATACTTGTGGTGCTTTTGCAGTCATTTGTGGACATGTGCAGGGGGTGAAAAATTTGAACTGCAACATGCATATTCCTGGCTGAGGTGATACTCTGACTTCTTGTTTTAGCTATTATGCTGTAAACAAGTATCCTTCTCATGGTCAATTTAGTGTCATGTTTTTTGCATTTTTGTGCTTTTGTTGGTGATTTCCCTGTTTAAAATCGCCCCCAGGTGTAGTGCTGAAGTGCTGTCTAGTGCTGCTAAGTGCAAAAAGGCTGTGATGTTTCTTGTGGAGAAGATTTGTGTGTTATAGATGAGTTTTGTTCAGGAGAGAGTTAGTGCTATTGGCTCTGAGTTCAGTGTTAATGAATCAACAACATATTAAATAAGGTGTCTTTAAACAGAAACACACAAAACAAGTTCATGTATTGTTTGGTTGATGAAAATGTTGTGACCAGAGGCTTGCAGGAACCTAACCCTGTATTTTTCCCCTAGGAGCAATGGTTCAGTGTTTGCTAACTTAGTGTTTGTGGTCACTTTGTAAAACATAACTACAGGGAGTAGGAGAATTGACTACCTGTAAAGCCTTTTCCAGCTCATGGGTGAGCAAAGGAAAATACTATGTATCTTAAAAACCACATGAAGGAAGAGTCTGGTCAGTGGACTGATTAAAGTGTAGTCACAAAAAGAGCTGATCTGTGAGAATATTTTCAAATACGATGTAAAATCACCTGCAAATCACAATATGCACAGGAAATACAAACATAAAACTTATTTTTAAACTTTTGGTTGAAGTGTTGATGAGGCAAAAGGATGATAAAACCAGTTCCCACTGAGTAATGGTGTTTATACTATCCTAAGTTAAAGCAATGTGTTTTGTTTTTTGTTTTTTTTTTTTTGGGTACGCGGGCCTCTCATTGTTGTGGCCTCTCCCATTGCAGAGCACAGGCTCCGGACGTGCAGGCTCAGCGGCCATGGCTCACGGGCCTAGCTGTACCGCGGCATGTGGCATCTTCCCAGACCGGGGCATGAACCCATGTCCCCTGCATTGGCAGTCAGATTCTCAACCATTGCGCCCCCAGGGAAGCCCTAAAGCAATGATTTTAACCACTGGAATTTTTTTCTGAACTTGGGAGAACTGAGGTTTGCTAATTGTTATAGACCTAATGTATTAGTATCTATAAGAGGATGATAAGTACTTCCACAGATTTACTGATATATATTTATAAATGAAGTATTGGGAGAGGTGGAAAGGAAAAAGGACTTAGTAGAATCAGTAGAACCAGAACCTGGAGTCTAGGTTGAAGCAAATGAGCTCATGCTTTGGGTAGGAGAGAAGAAGAGAGTCCCAGAGGAACTCCAAGGGGATTAGCTCGTGTGGAGAGGAGCAGTAATTCTCAAACCAGAGAGTATGAGTCAGGTTTTGGAACTGCTGAGTGGAGAATGCAAGGCAGAGTATGTAAGTATATTGATGGGTCGGAGTCCAGTTGGTAAAGATCAGGTGTTTAAGTTTGACTACAGAGACACTTGGAGGCACTGCAAGCTTTTGAGAAAGGGAATTCCAGGTTCAAAGCAATATTTTAAGAAAATGGTTCTTGCTGCTGTGACAGTTTGCTGGGGAAAGAGGAGTTTACTTAACATAATTCAGTAACAGTTGTTAATAGCAATAGTGAAGCCTTTGTGTGTGTGTTTTACTGTTATTGAAGTGCTTTTACAGGTGGTCCTTGGGACGCTCCTGTGAGGTAGCTTTTATTATTCCCACTTTTAAGTAAGGGAAAATGGAGGTCCAGAGTTTTGAGTAACTAGTTCAGGGTCACACAGCTATTTAATGGTAGGCTTGCGATTCAGATACCCTTTCTGCTACACCTCAGTTTCAATTAAGGATTTCGACAAAGAATTGTTGTTGTAGGATTGGAGAAGGAAAGAAAACAGCAGCTGATTAGTACTTTCTTCTAATAAGATGTGATTTAAAGTATTGGCATGAAACCAAGTAGAGTCAAATGTTACAGAGAAAATTTTTATTGACATTGGAAAAAATATGATGAAATTCTTCAGAAAATCTTCCAAAAGTTTGCATTGTTCCTACTTGTAATTTCCTCTTACCTTACCCCCACCCCCCACCCCCACTCCGCTTTGGGCCTGAATCTGCTGAAGTTTCATCTTAGCACGCATTTACATTTTTAGGAAAGGAACATCTGACATGGAATGATCTGGTAAATGTGTCAGCTGTTAGTAAACAAGAAGCCAGTAATTGTATCTCATTTGAAAACAATCCCAACAGGTCAAACCTCAGCTGAAATAAAATCCTATTTTTAAGCTTTACTTTTAATTTGAAACATAAGTTGCTGTGAGTAGCCTATTAGAAACAGTTACACAACTTTAGAAAGCATCTCTAGGTTTAAAATTCTAATACCTTTCTTCCCCTTACCCCTGGCCCTTCCTGCCTAGTCATGAGGAAATGGAGATTCATATTCAACTTAATATTTATTGAGTTGGACATACTGCAAAGGACATTTTTTTTCCTTAAAATCCTGAGAGGTAGGGATTTTTATTTATTTTATGGAAGAGGCAACAAAGGCTCATAGCTCACTGACAGGGGAGCCAAGAGTCAAATCAGTGCTTTCTGATTCCAAGTACAGGACTCTTCCCATAGTATTATGCTGTATTTTAATTGGTTCAAGACTAGGTCATAGAGTGGTAGAGCTAGGAGGGACTTTGGGGATATTTCCTCTACCCTTTCATCCCATAAATGAGCATGGATCCAGGAGCTGGGCTTTCTGGATTCAAATCTTAACCCCGCTATTTATTAACCATGTGACCTTGGGAAGTTACTTATCCATACTTCCATTTCTTTATCCATATACGTGGGATAATAGCAATATACCTAAGTCATTGGGTGGTGATTATGAGGTTTAAATGAGTTCATATATGTAAAGTACCTGAAAAATACCTGGCACATAGTAAGTGCTTATAAGTATTACTAATATTTGTTAAGAGGAAACTGAGTATCATAAAGGTGTAATTACTTCTAAAGATTATATTAAAGTAGCTGAGTTTAAACTAGGATCCTGATCTTTGACTCCTACTATTGTAGTTGATGGTTGGCAAAGTGTTTTCAGATAGTTTGGTATATCCAGTCCTCATTATGGCTCTATAAAGTCTACAGGCCAAGTGAAAGAAACCCTTCGATCTCCCAAAGTTGGTTTCTAGGATAGAGATTTCCAGTGCTGTGTACGTGGATGCCATTTATACAGTGGGTTGTATTTCAGCTTCATAAAGTAAAGCAGGCTTCTCATTTAGCAAGGTAGAGCTTCTCCTTTCTCCAGCCTAACCTTTCACTTTAGTCCAGAGACCTTTTTGAGGTCAATTAATGCCAGAGGGAAAAATTGGACCTCAGTCATAGCTCTAACAGCCACTTAATCTCCCTTTGTCTTGGAAATCAAATTGCCCAAGTGTGTTTTCCCACCATAAAAATTTCAGCCCATGGGGCTTCCCTGGTGGCACAGTGGTTGAGAGTCTGCCTGCCGATTCAGGGGACACGGGTTCGTGCCCCGGTCCGGGAAGATCCCACATGCCGCGGAGCAGCTGGGCCCGTGAGCCATGGCCGCTGAGCCTGCGCGTCTGGAGCCTGTGCTCCGCAATGGGAGAGGCCACAACAGTGAGAGGCCCATATACCGCAAAAAAAATAAAAGTAAAAATAAAAATTTCAGCCTTAGTTTCTTCATCCTTTTGGGGTTAATGGTAATCCTGGCACTGTTCACTGTAAAGGGATTTTATGAAGAGCTTATAAATCAGTGTTTATGAAAAGGAATTGCAAACTCTGATTTAAATGATAAGCTAACTGTAAAATGCCTGAAGTAGGTTTATTTTGTTACTTTCCTGAGAGGGAGCTCATGTCCTCCAGTTTGGGTCAGCTATTACCAGAATTCGTCTAGTCCGTGGTAGGCAGGGGTACATTTTATCCTTGGAGAGGTGAGCATGGGGAGGCTTGGTCCTAGTCCTGTTTTGGAAATTCTCCTTTCATGTGCCCTGTTCTGGCAGAATTTCTAGACTTAGGTACGCTCTTTGCCTTCTGCACATGGAGTCTGATATAGATTCCTGACAAACTATTTTTTTCTTTCTCTAGAGGAACCAGATTAGCATCTCCCAGTGGGTTCCAGTATGCAGCCGATTGCTACTTGTGTCTCATACACAGGGACAGTGGGGCAGGGCTCTGTCTGGTACTTCCCAGGTAAGATTTGTTATTCCTTTGCTTGGTATGAAAAAACCTTAGTGTTTATGTGCAAATGTCATGTATTTATAGATTAACCAACCAAATTGTGTGATGGAAAAACCTCATGAGACCACTTCTGGGTCTCTGTGGTGCCAGCTCAGGACTGATTCCTACTGTATGGTGTCTAGGGCGTTGCTTCTAAATACCCCAGCAGTGGAACTTAGCCTAGGATACCATGCTACAGTCTGATGATTTTTACTGTTGGGAGTGTTTCCAGATATTCATCTCAGAGTTAACTTTTCTTCAGTTTTCTTTTTGTAGCCACTTTATGCCGCTTTTATTTGGGGTAAGAAATGTTTCTTCATTTTTTTCCTTTTTATGAACATAAAAATCCAAGGAACAATTATTTCAGGGCTTAGTTTACCACTAATCACATGATTCTTTATAAAGTAGTTTACTTTGGACCCTCCTTGAGAGTTTTTTCTCCTGATTTTTGTTAATTGTACAAATAATTTAGTAATAAAGGAAATAAAAATCACCCATGACTTCAAACCTGAAAACATCTGCTGGTTCTTTTCCAGTCCTTAAGTATGTATGTGTGTACTAATTTTTTCCCTCGGTACCTTAACAAATATCCACAGAATTTTATGTTCTGGTGCTTTTTCACTTATTAGAGCAGACATTATTCACGTTGTTAGATAGATTTCATAATTAATTTTTTAAATGGCTACATGTTATTTATTTAACCTTTGTTTATATTAAAATTATCTACAGATTTTTTGTAGACTTTAATGTGGTTACCATTTTATTGTTATATAGTATTTCTTATTTTTAATTATTTATTAAAGATGAACTTCTAGGAGGGTGTACCCTAGGTCAAAGGGTATAAGCAGTTTTCCTCTCCAAAAAGTTGTTTTAATTTATACTGCCACCAGCAAGTTTATATAACTAGTTTTTCATCATTACCTCCCCTAAATTGGGTGTTTTAAAAAAATTTAAACTAATTGGGTAGAAAATGTTACCTTGTTTTGCTTTGCATTTCTTTATCAGGGTTAAACATTTTTCTGTTTATCAGTTATATTCTGGTTTGTAAAAATTACATATTTACATCATTTCTCTGTTTATCTACTGGGAATTTATTTTCATTACCAATTTATGTAAATTCCTTTTATAGCCATTCACTTTCTTTTTCATATTTCTTTTCTTTCTTTTTCATATTTCATAATGCAATGAAAAACTTTTTTTGATGTATATAATTATATATTATATAATTTAAATAAATAAAATATATTAAAATACTTAAAATATAGAGTAATTCCCTCCAGCTAGTGTATAAGCCTTGCCCTTCTGAGGACATGTCTTATTTTTACCTGTATTTCCTGGGCTTCTCACTAAGTCTGGCACAGAGAAGGCACTAAATGTATGTTGAATGAATGAAGAATATGCTTGTGCAAAAGAGGCATCTACTTTGGGTAGTCATATAGCTGTTTCTTTTCAGAGTTGGGCTAGGTTCTATTTTTATTTTTATTTCTGTGCACTGGAAAATTTTAGTAGAATTTATCCTATAGTTCTAAATCATTTGTAAATAATGTGTGCAGAGATGGTGGAAGGAGGAACTCATTATATCAGTCTCTGAGTTGTGCCTCATTCTTTGAATCAATAAACATTTATTGGCTACCTAATATATACCAGATACTATATTAGGCTCTGGGATGGCGTTATAGAGAAACATCCATGTAAATAACTTAAAATTGTTTATCTCATGCTGACAAGATTATAAATAAACTGGACATTTTGTCATATTGACGTTACCTCACTGGTACATCTTCCCATCTTTGAGTTCTCCTGGTTGGAAAACTCTGCTTCAGAATGACATCCTTAGGTACATATCTGACAGGGAGGCAGATTTGGCTTAGAATGAGGAAGAACTTTGTATTAACTAGAATTGTGGTGTAATGGGATGTGTTGGCTGTATTTTAACAAAGTAAATTTACTTTTACTGGAAGTATTCAAGCAATGATTGGAAGGCTATGTTAGGGGCTTGACATAAAAGTATCCTCCATTGGATGAGTGGTAGTATCAGATGATCTCTAAGGTAATGTCCAATGCTATAATCCTATTATCATTTTCAAAAGGCTAGGGACATTGGACTCTAATCTGTCTTTTCTAAGTAACCTCTTGAAGTTCTGTCATACTTTGATGAGTCTACTTAAAAAGTTTTTTTTAGGGCTTCCCTGGTGGCTCAGTGGTTGAGAGTCCGCCTGCCGATGCAGGGGACACGCCTTCGTGCCCCGGTCTAGGAAGATCCCACGTGCGGCGGAGCGGCTGGGCCCGTGAGCCATGGCCGCTGAGCCTGCGCATCCGGAGCCTGTGCTCTGCAATGGGAGAGGCCACAACAGTGAGAGGCCCGCGTACCGCAAAAAAAAAAAAAAAAGTTTTTTTTAATTTTTGAAATAATTAAACTTACAGAAAAGTTATAAAAATGGTAGTGTTCCCTTACACCCTTCATCTAGCTTCCTCTAATGTTAGCATCTTATAGCAATTATTGAAACCAGGAAGTGAACATTGATGTGATACTATTATCTAATCTATGCACCTTATTCCAATTTTACTTTTTTTCCCCATTAATGTCCTTTTTTTGGTCTCTCAATTGGGGTTCATCTAATATTTTCTTAAAATTAGATTGAGGCTATGCATTTTTGGCAAAAGTGATATTGTTTCCTTCTCAGTGGGTCACATCAGGGGATACATGATGCCAGTTATTACTGGTGATGTTAACTTTGATGACTTGGTTATTAAATTGGTGTCTGTCAGCTTCCTCTACTATAAAGTACTATTTTCCCCTTTGTAATTAGTAGGTGTCTTGTGAGAAGATACTTTGAGATTATGCAAATATCCTGTTTCTCATCATACTTTCTTTTTTTGAAGTTTTTAAAATAATTTTTATTGAAATATAGTTGATTTACAATGTTGTGGGGTGTTTTTGGTTTTTTTTGGCTGCATTGGGTCTTTGTGGTGCACGGGCTTCTCATTTTGGTGGCTTCTCTTGTTGTGGCTCGCAGGCTCTAGAGCCCAGGCTCAGTAGTTGCGGCTCACAGGCTTAGTTGCTCCGCAGCATGTGGGATCTTCCTGGACCAGGGGTCGAACCCATGTCCCCTGCATTGGCAGGCGGATTCTTAACCACTGTGCCACTAGGGAAGCCCCAGGAGGTGGAGTTTTGATAAAAACTTTTATTTCAACTATTTTGTTCCTTTTTTTGCATAAATATAAAAATGTTCCAAAACTTCCAAGATCTTAGAAGATAGTGACTGAAAGGATCAATCAGTGATGTTCATTTTAAAGGATTAAGAAAAGGCCCCAAAACTACAAAAGATGAAGCAGCCTAAGCTGAATAATTTATTACAACAACTTGTAAATGTTTGTGTCAAATGTCTTATAAGGGTTTATTGTTGGGTCTGTGGGCACCCAGGGGTGAGGGGTGGGAGCAGGATTTCTTTCTTTTTTAAGGCTGTATAATATCCCATTGTATCTATCTATCTATCTATATCTATATCTGTATATCTATGCCACAGTTTCTTTATCCATTCTTCTGTCAGTGGGCATTTGGGTTACTGCCATATCTTGGCTATTGTGAATAATGCTGCAGTGAACATAAGTGTGCAAGCATCTCTCCAAGATCCTGCTTTGAATTTTTTTGGATATATACCCAGAAGTGGGATTGTGGTATCATGTGGTAATTCTATTTATGGTTCTTGACTGCGACAGTCATTACTATGGTGTTTGCTTGATGGTCATTTTTGAATTCCATCATTTCCTACTACATTTCTTGATTGGAATTCTACTGTAAGGAAGAGCTGTCACTTTCTCTCCATTTATTTATTTATTCGATTGTTTTGTTTGTATCAGTATGAGCTAATGGATATTTATTCTGTGAGTTATAATACATTATTCTCATTATTTTGTTGATCAAATTGTTCCATGTTTGGCTGTTGAGAACTCCTTCAAGTTCCTTTCTACGTGCCTTCATTTTTTGAACACTTCCTTGTTTCTTGGCACCACAAGATGTTTCAGGTTCATGTTGTATTTTCTTTGCTCTAGCCCTAGAGTTAACAGTTTCCCCCCGGGAGCCCTGGTTCCTTTTATTGGAGAATGATATTTGGAATATTCAGAAATTAAGATCTGGGTGCTAAGTGTACATGAACCAGTGTTGTTGAACTCTACGCAGGTTTTTGAAATCAGTTAGATATAGGGCAAAGAAGATAGCTCTGAATACATGTTTTACCCCTTAATGAACTTTACTTCTTTGAGCCTTAGTGTTCTTATTTCTAAAATGGGAAAAAACAGTATCAACTTTTCGAGGTTGTTGTGAGATAACATAAGTAAAACAGCAAGCGTACAGGTGCTGGGCATATGGGAGATCTTCAGTAACTTGTAACTGCTATTTTTGTTGCTATTTATGTTCATGCTACTTGGGTAAATGTTCTCCTCACCTTGTAAATTGACACTTAAAAAAATTTTTTTTTTTAATCCTAAAACTACCTTAAGCAAGTTGCACCCTCTCCCTGTGTCTTAGTTTCCTCATCTGTGAAAGGAAAAGGTTGGACTTAGAAGATCTCTGAGATTCCTTCCAGAAGATCTCTGAGATTCCTTCCAGCTCAAGTGTTGTTATTCTAAGTTACTCCTTAGTTCTTCAGTTGCTTTTTCTCCAAGCTAAACAGCTTCAATTTATTTTAACCTTTCCACTAGGACCTTTTATTCATCTCTTTGATCATTCCTGTGGTTCTTTTCTGGACCTTCTCCAGATTGTCCTTCTATTTGGGAAAAAAAAAAACTCCACCTAGTTTTTATTGAGTGCCTACTCCATGCCCAGAATGGTGTTGAGCAATGGGACAGAAAATAAAAGAAGTATAAGATAGACTGTCTCCTGGTGGAGCTTATAGCTTTGCTGAAAGGACCAGATACATATAGTGTTGAAGAATTGCTTGAGTCCTGCCCTCCTTTTTCCTTTCCTTTCCTTTCCCTTTTCCTTTCCCTTTTTCTTTCTTTCTTTTTTCTTTCCCTTTCTTTCTTCCTTCCTTTCTTTTCTTTCTCTTTCTTTCTTTCTTTTCTTTTCTTTCCTTCCTTCCTTCCTTCTTTCCTTCCTTCCTTCTCTCTCTCTCTCTTTCTCTCTCTCTCTCTCTCTCTGTCTCTTTCCCTCTCTCTCTCTCCCCCTCTCTCCCTCTCTCTATCAGGGAGGTCTTTTCATTTTTAGAACCTTTTAGGAAGCAAAAACTAAAAGCAAAATCTTAATATGTCTTTTTTCTTAAAAAAATAAATTTCTTTATTTATTTTCGGCTGTGTTGGGTCTTCATTGCTGCGCATGGGCTTTTCTCTAGTTGTGGCGAGCGGGGGCTACTCTGTTGCGGCACGCAGGCTTCTCATTGCAGTGGCTTCTCGTTGCGGAGCATGGGCTCTAGGAGCACAGGCTTCAGTAGTTATGGCATGTGGGCTCAGTGGTTGTGGCTTGTGGACTCTAGAGTGCAGGCTCACTAGTTGTGGCACACAGGCTTAGTTGCTCCGTGGCATTCAGGATCTTCCCGGACCAGGGCTTGAACCCATGTCACCTGCATTGGCAGGCGGATTCTTAACCACTGCACCACCAGGGAAGCCCAAGGGAACCTTCTTGTACTGTTGGTGGGAGTGTAAATTGATACAGCCACTATGGAGAACAGTATGGAGGTTCCTTAAAAAACTAAAAATAGAACTACTGTATGACCCAGCAATCCCACTACTGGGCATATACCCAGAGAAAACCATAATTCAAAAAGACACATGTACCCCAATGTTCATTGCAGCACTATTTACAATAGCCAAGATATGGAAGCAACCTAAATGTCCATCAACAGAGGAATGCATAAAGAAGATGTGGTATATATATACAACGGCATATTAGCCATAAAAAGGAACAAATTTGGGTCATTTGTAGAGACGTGGGTGAACCTAGAGACTGTCCTACAGAGTGAAGTAAGAAAGGGAAAAGCAAACATCATATATTAACGCGTATATGTGGAATCTAGAAAAATGGTGTAGATGATCTTATTTGCAAAACAAATAGAGACACAGACGTAGAGAACAAACGTATGGACACCAAGGGGGAAGGGGGGTGGGGTGAATTGGGAGATTGGGACTGACAAATATACACTATTGATACTATGTATAAAATAGATAACTAATGAGAACATACTGTGTAGCTCAGGGAACTCTACTTAGTGCTCTGTGGTGACCTAAATGGGAAGGAAATCCCAAAATGAGGGGATATATGTACATGTATAGCTGATTCACTTTGCCATATAGTAGAAACTTGGTGTCCATACGTTTGTTCTCTACGTCTGTCTCTATTTCTGTTTTGCAGATAAGATCATCTATACCAGTTTTCTAGATTCCACATATATGCATTAATATATGATATTTGTTTTTCTCTTTATGACCTGCTTCACTCTATATGACATTTATTTATTGATGGATATTTAGATTGCTTCCAGTTGGGCTTTTATTGATAGTGCTTTTATGAACATTCTTGTACATTTTTTTGTGAATATATGTACACATTTCTGTTGGGATATACACTTAGGAATGAAATTGTTGAATCTTACAGAATGTATACATTCAGCTTCATAGATACTGCCAAATAATTTTCCAAAAGTGACTGTACCATTTTACACTACCATCGGCAGAGTATGAGAGTTCTAGTTGCTCTGTATCCTTTCTAGCACTTTGTGTGTGTGTGTGTGTGTGTGTGTGTGTGTGTGTGTGTTTGGTGGGTGGTCTTTAAACATTTTTAAATGTGATATTCGGTTCTCTTTCTTGTGTAGTGAGTTTTCTTTCTCTTCTCCACAACATTATGAGCTCCATAGGATAGTAATTGTTTTATCTTAAAAACTGGCACAAGGGCTGGCATATTGTGGGTATTTAATAAAGGTTTGATAAATGAAACATGTATGCATGGCATGTGTGTGGATAAGAACAAGAAGGATATAATAAGAAATAACCATACAGGTGGTTGGGTTTGTTCATTCAACAAATGTTTGAGGGTTTCCTGTGTATAATACACTGTACTTGATTCTGGTACTACACCTAGTTCCTACCTTCATGGATATTTTTGGTGGTGGTGATAGAAAATAAAGAGTGTGTAATAAATATATAATTGTACATTGTAATGAGTACTATGAGTAAAGTGAACAGGGTACTGCTATGATAGAGAATAATGGGATGATAAGAAACTATTTTAGATAAAGTGGTCAGAAAAGGCCTCTTTGAAAAAGTGACATTTGAGTATTTTTGGGTATTTTTTCTCTTTCACAGAAAGTTACTTGATATCTTTTTGGTTTAAACAGAGGAAAAATTAATGTTTTTAAAGGTCAAGGGAATCTTTTCGGGGGGCAAGGGCAAGAATGGGTAATACAAAAAGTAAGGAGCTATAGGGGAAGAAAAAGATCATGACATACACCTTGCCCCAAAGCACAGCTTGTTGAAACTGCTGTTAGTTGTGTTCTTTGAGCCTGTTTAAGTGCTTCATGTTCTAGTGGACCATTACACTGATATATGTGATGTAATGGGAGGTGTTCTGTGTTTAGTCTCTGTGTTACAAAGCCTGCTTGATACCTGTGAATTAAAGCATAAGTGTTCTTGGGACTGACCAGAAGAATCCTGACTAATCTTTTAATATCCTTGTTTGGAAAGAAAAGTAAATAGTAACTCTCCACATTTAGAAATTCTATTTTTTTCCTTCATTAGGATTAAAGAAAAAATCATTTTCATTTCATGTGTCCCATCTCTTGGAATAAGCCAGAATTGAACCCTCCTGCTGCTCCTTTCCCACCCCTTTATATTGTAAAGGAAATAAAACATTACTGAGAGTTTGGAAACTAGATTCTTAAACTCTTCTGTAATTCTACCAGCATAGCAAAATAACTCTTTCATTTCTGTGTGTTCCTTTTTAGACTTGCCCCTATGCATTCATGTGTTTACCTATAATTTTATACATATTATAAGTGTTTTCATGTTGCTAAAAATAATAATCTCTAATGTAAACTGTGGACTTTAGGTGATAATGTGTCAGTGTAGGTTCATCCATTGTAACAAATGTACCACTCTGTTGGGGGATGTTGATAGTGGAGGATGTTGTGGCTGTGTGGGAGCGGGTATATGGGAGCAGTCTGTACTTTCTGCTCATTTTTGGTGTGAACCTAAAACTGCTTTTAAAAATCTGATTATCTGATTTCCCATTGGGTGACTGTACCTTAATTTAATTAACCACCTCCTTTCTTATTGAACTTATTCCCCAGTTTTCACTCTTGTGAACAATGCTACAATGAGGATCTCTTGCATATTGTTTTTTTCCTTAGGAATTTATTTTCAAAACTATGTTTACTTGTCTTGATTATAATAATACCAACCTGGTAGGATTGTGGTGAGGATTACATAAGGTAATATATGTAAGGCAAATATATAGTGCCTGGCATATAATTTTAACTAATGTCTATTATATTGCCAAAGTGCTTTCAAATGCAGTGTGAACATTGGAGGAAGACAGTTCTGATCTGAACGACAATGATGTTGATAATGATGGTGATGATGAAGACTTTTACTGTTTATTGAGTACCTATTTTGTGAAAGGTACTTTACGTTCTTTTACTTATTCAGATATTCAGCAGATGTTTATTGAGCATGTAGTAGGCACCATTAGGAGTTGAGTTAAACAAGGCTAGAAAGATTCTGTATTTTTTACTTTGAAACAACTCTGATCACATTAACCCTCTAAGTGAATGCTCAGTGTTGCTTACCTCTGTTTTTTTTTTTTTTTTAAATCCCCCAGTGGCCCCAGATGAGCCAGGCCCTAGCATGTGGTGGATCAGTAGTAGACATTCAGCTAAGTAGGAAGTATCATACCACAAATAAGGTGAGACTTACAAGTTCTTTCTGTGTCTATAGCGTGCTTTCACACAAGTGTTCTTACTTGAAATTCAGCAAAATTGTTAGCTGGATGAGGCAAGAAATTTTATCAAATGCAGAAGGTGAGGCTCAGGGAAGTAAAGTGACTTGCCCGAGGTCACAAGGATGGGAAGAGACAGACCAACTGAATATTGGAACCTAAGGTGTCTGATCCCGTGTCCTATATTTCTTCCATTGTACTCTCTTGCTTAGAAAACATTTTAGAGAAAAAGTGTCGTAGATTTTTTTATATGTTAAAAATAAAGTAATATTTAACTGATGGAGAATTTCTTATTGGATGTATAGCCTGCCTTCATTTAGAGAGGATTAGCATTAGAATAGGTTTTCCTTTGAATTTATTTGCAAACTACAAAACTTATATCTCCTATAGTCATTAATAAAAAATAAAAGAGTTTAAAAACATTTATTCAGTGCATGCTTTGATTGATTATGACTTTGAATGACTTTTGACTGCTTTCAGACCGTATTTTTCTTTCCTTTTCCCATAATGTCAATAAACATAGAACATGTTTCTCAGAATTGTTCTTTGGGAGGTGGGGGTCAAGATTTCTTTTTTAAAGTACTCTTTTCCATAGAACTTTTATTCTGATACCCCAAATCTATCATTTCCTAGACATGGGTTCATAGACATATGGTCAGTGAGGTGGGTATGTCTGCTCTGGAATTTAGAGGACACCTATTAGGGTTCCAGATGTGTTTGTACTGAGTGATAAGGTACCCAGAAAAATGAGAATGAAAAATTCTAGGTTAAAAAAAAAAAAAATCTAAGCAATAAAAAATGCCCTTAGACCCTAGTGAGAAATAAAAGCATTCTTTTAAAAAAACTTTTTTGCAACTAATTTTGGTTTCCTTCTTTTTGAATAAATAGCTTTCTTCTACCAAGGATTCCCCACAGCCTGTTGAGGAGAAGGTTGGTGCCTTCACAAAGATAATAGAAGCCATGGGATTCACAGGACCTTTGAAATACAGTAAATGGGTAAAGTCTTTTAAGTTGTTTTCATTTTTCTTCTTGAGCTTTGTGCTTTCTGCTCTTCACAGAAGAATTTTTTAAAGCTTCTGCTTTGCTTTTTGTGAAATGCTTATATTATTTTGAGAGCTTCAGAATATGTTGTTGTCCCCTTGCCCCCCGTTCCAAGTCAGGTCTATACAGCATGTGGGGCTGAAATAGTCCCTTCACTCCCTTAACCTGATTCCTTAGAAGTATCTCAGTAGCAGGCAATCCAATAACACTGGTCTTTCCAGGTCTTTGCTACATGTTATGCCATATAGATGAGTTCTCAGAAGTTAGATGGGCCAAATGTTTTGATGGGCACTGCTCTTAAGGAAACACTCTCTGTGATTCATAAGTGATTTTCCCTAGGTCATTGTAATGACTTCCTTTAAAATTTTACTAATAAGCATTTTTAAAATTAATCAATTCTATGATTTATTGTAATTCATATTATGAGGGCTGTTTGCTAACTGTGTCATTCCTAATCAGGTCTTGGCCTAGCATGTTATCTGTTTTATGGTACTTGCTATAAATGAATGAATGTCCTCTCTACATCAGGTGCTACTGCCCCTGGACTTTTATAGCAATGCCTCTAACCAATTAAAATAATAAAACACAAGTCATTGGGTTTTTCTCAGCCCAGTTATCTCCTAGTACTACTGTTTCTCTCTACAGTTATGGCAAAAGTACCTTTTAATACTTTTCAAGGTTGCTAGAATGTTGGATAAGCCTAATGAGTCATAAGTTATATATTAAAGCAAACCAACACAAAGCAGTAGGGAAGACTTTTCTAGAAAACATCATAACTTTGCCCAAAATGACTAAATTATTCCAGTTACACCATTTTAACAAGTTGGAGTAAAATTAGAATTTCAATTTTATTGTGAACTTTACTTTTAGTTTCTTCTTATAATATCTGGCTCTCTTCCTAACAATTCTCACTGTAGCAAATATAGGCTTCTCTCTATAATCTCCGTTTTACATAAATTGAACAGTGATTCCACAAGCATTTTGTTTGTAAGGGGCTTTGAAAAGTATAGAAGATAGCACACACATAACTAGGTTATAATGATGTCCTTGAGACCCTAAGGTTATGAAGTGTCTTCTTAATCATTAATGAAATATTAGTTATGCTCATTAAAGTTATCTTTCTTTACATCATAATTCTTGACAAATGATAATCACTGGTATATTTGGTAATATTATTAACCAGGATCTTTTCCTTTATTAAAAAAATATTTGCGATAATACATTTGGATTGAAAAACTTATAATGTGTGTTTTGTTTGAAAGTAAGAAATTAAAAGAAAAGGGAAATGAGAGCAGAAAGAAAGAAAGAAAAGAGAAAAAATTTACTGTTTTATTCATTTCTTGATGGTTGAGTTCCACCTGGTTGCTTCCATATGCTTTGTCTCATCCGTATTTTTATGATTCCAGGGGCAAAGTTGGCTACCATTTGGAGGATTACTAACTCATCAGGAAAATTTCTTCACTGTTTAAGTTAGTCTCTGATTTTTCTTGGTTCCCTTGTGACCTCAACTAAGTCCCTAATATTTGCATTTAAAAACTCTTTTGTGATGTGGCAGTGTCTACTTCCTGTAACCTTCATTTTTAAAATTTGTAACATCAAAACATCAAAGTATGACATTCTAGTATATTTTGGGTGGGAAGATGTAGGTATAATTTTCCATATTGAAAGATTGAGAGCCCTTTTCAGCAAATGTTGACTCAGAAATCTGTGGCAGACACGTGTATTGGGTTGCACTGGCAAGAATCTTTGAATTTTGTGTTTTCTCATGTCTTTCATTAGGGAGTAAAATGTCTGCTTGTCTCTGCATCAGCAGTATCAGCCAGCTTTCCTCCATCTTTTTATGTAATGTTTTCATGTGTAGTTCCATTTTTCTTCTAGATCCATATTTAGGAATTTAAATGTGGCTTTCCCTTACCTATTTGATTATCCTGAAATAACCATTCTTTTTCATTATCTTTATGGAGCAATATCAGATAAGATAAGGATAACATTTAACAGATTGAGCCACATGTCATTGAATAGGCGGTTTTCAGATTAGCATTAAGCCAAAAAGTTATTCCTGTTCTGAAGGACACTGACAAACTGGAATGCATTCAGAAGTGGGCAGTGAGCCTTGTGAAGGCTTCAGAAACTGTTGAATGCAGAGTGGTTGAAGGAAATAGGGATACTTTGCCTGGAAAAGAGAAGACATAATGGTTCTTCTCAGGTGTTTGAGGGGCAAATGTAAAAAAAATGGAGACTTAATCTGAGGTATTCCAGTGTGCAGATAATGTTTACTGAATGTTACATGAAGCAGATTTATGTTCAATATAACAAAACTTTAGCAAGAGTTGTCCTCCAGTGGGATAGGTAGCCTGACAAGGTCATTGGACTTGTTTGAACAGGGGCCCAGATAGTTGACCATGAATCAAGAATGCTGTAGAAGGAATTCCAGTACAGAATAGAAAGTTCAAATGACTTCAAAGCCCCTTCCAACTCTCACACAGTTGTTGTAGTGTAAGCCTTTTACTAGATTCATTTTTTTATCTTGTAGGATGGTACAAAATGCATCAGTTAGTGGGAGAGCTGATTTTCATTTCCTAAACCTGTCTTAGGTGCTTGTGTTTTAGTCAAGTGGACTGATGAAGTCTTCCAAAGTTAGAATGAAGTCATCTGAGGACCAGAACAATTTGTATTGACTGGATGGAAATTTAGTCCACCTACTTCTTTAACTTATATTAATGCATGAATCTTGAAGAGGTTCTTTTCCTGAGTTGTTATTTCCAGTCCCTGTGTGATGGTCTTAAGGGACTTGCTTTAGAGATTTGTCCAGGAAAATGGCTCACCCAAGTATAAAGGTTTGGCCTCGCTGCAGGAAAAGTGAGGAACTGTAAAATGCTCCTGATTGCTGCAGTATGAGCACTGTATACATACACTGGCCAATCTGGTGAGGTCTTCATTATTTGTAATGAATGCTTGCTTCATGAACATGTTGTGGGGAAAAACCTCTTTCTCATGGAACGATTTGGGCCTTGGAGGCAAGTGTGCTTTTCCTTAGGCAGAGTGATTAATTATGAACCAGAATCAGAAGGAAACTGCCGAGTTAAAAAAAAAAATCAAGACACAGGCCATTAGGAATTTTACTTAAAATTATAAATGTATTGATAGTTGAACTAGGCCTTAAGTTCCATGAAAAGAGTTTTTAACTGCTTTGTTTACTGCTGTATTCCTAGTGTCCAAATCAGTTTTAGGCACTGAGTTCGGTGCTCAATAAATTATTTGTTGACTGGAACAAAAGCTTATAGATATCCTAAACTCTCTGTTTCAAGGATAGGAATAGGCCTGTCAAGGCCAAAGCATTAGGATAACGATATCATTAGGATATCATTAGTTTGGTGATGGTACAAACCAGTGCTTCCCAAAATGTGTTCTATGTCACATACTTCCAAGAACCTCAGGTGTTAAAAAGTTAAACATGCTTCTTTTTTAGACTGCTGATATGGTGAATTACACTTATTGATTTGTGAATGTTGAATCAACTTGGCATTCCTGGGATAAATCCCAGTTGATCATGATATGATCTCCTTTTAAAATATTGATGTTAGTATTTTGTTAAGGAGTTTTGGATCTATGCTTATGAAGGCTATGGTTTTGTAGTTTCGTTTTCTTCTGATGACTGGTTTTGACACCAGGGTAATGTTGGCTCATAGAATGAGCTGGGAAGTGTTCTTTCCTCTTTTTTTCTGGAAGAGTTTGTGTAGATTTGGTATCATTTCTTTAGATATTCAATAGAATTCTCTAGTGATGCCATCAAGCCTGGAGTTTCCTTTGGGGAAAGGTTTTTAGCCACAAATCCAATTTTTAAAATAGAGATAGGACTATTCATGTTATTTATTTATTCTAGTGAGCTTTGGTAGTTTGTATCTTTCAATGAATTTGTCCATTTCATCTGAGTAGTCACATTTATTGGCCTAAAGTTGTTCAAAGTATTCCCTTATTATCCTATTAATATATCTTTAGGATATGTAGTGATGTTCCTCTCCTCTCTGATTCCTGATGTTGATAATTTGTATCTTCTCTGTTTTTCCTTTTTTTCCCCCCTAGATCAGTTCTACTAAATTTTTGTCAATTTTATTGATATTTTCAGAGAACCAGCTCTGGCCTCTTTTGATTTTCTGTTCTGTGTTATTTTTCTGTCTTCAATTTCACTGATTTCTGCTCTTATCTTTATATATCATTCTTTCTGCTTGCTTTTAGGTTTAATTTGCTCTTTCTTTTTTAGTGTCTCACCATTTGTTTAAATGTGGACTTCCAATGCTGATTTACTGCTCATATAAGTATATCTGATTTCCATTTGTTATATGTTCTGTTCTGTTTTCCCCCATATGAACTTTAGACTAAAATCATTGAAAACTTAACATTAGCAAATGAAAAAATCTTAATTGCAATCAAAGACATAATACTTTAATTTATTATAGGTATTTCTGCCCAGAAACTGAAATATGAATGTTATATAGTATTGGATATAGTATATCCTTGGTGACTTTGAACCAAACAGCTCTGCTAAAATTCTAGGTTGGTTTTTCTTCAGTTGCTATGCCATTCTCTTTGCATATACATATTTTTTAGTCTGTGTATATTTGAGTAATTTTCTCTGTCATTTTAAGGAAAAATAAGCTTCTACGAGCCTTTTGTTGATGGACTAATTTAATTGTATCCTGAAGGAAATATTTTGAAAGCCCTTAGAAATTCTTCTTCTTTTAGCACTGAGTTGGTCTTCAGACCTACAGTCAACCCTTACAAGAATTTATTTTTCATTTTTAGGTTTTTGTGAAGGCATAATGTACATACAGTAAAATATACAAATCTTAAGTATACAGCTCAGTGAATAAATTAAAACCACCACCCAGATCAAGATTCTAAGAGAATTCTTAGTGCTTTGGGGAATAGTAAAAGGTTGATGCTTTTACTATATTTTACATTCATTAGAAACTCTTATTTATAAACATAGTATTCTGTTAATCAGCAAACTATAAAACTAGGGAAAACATAAAAAAAAGTGACCCCCTCCCTTCAGGGAAAAAAAAGACAGAATAGTTAATAGGGCTTCTGAGGAAAGATCAAAGGATGGAGGGTTTTGTTTGTTTGATTTTGGTAAGGAGAATGGGTAATGTTTTTAATATAAAGGGTTTCAGATTATAAAGAATTAATGTGGATGGTTCTGAATGGTGGTTTAGAGGCTGAAACGTGGTGAAATGGGTTTGAATTAAAGGAGAGAGTTCGTCTAAATATTGGAAAAACCTTTTTGACATTTTGATGCCAAAATCGTAAAATTGTGTGAAGTCTGTGAATGGCTAGAGACAGGTTTGGACCCATCCTTCTAGTTGAAAAGCATATAAGATTCTGTGACCTACATCTAATGGCACTAGAACATTCACTTGGTCATGTCTTGAGTTTGGTTTTATTTTCTTTGTCTAGAAGATTAAGATTGCGGCCCTACGCATGTATACTAGCTGTGTGGAGAAAACTGACTTCGAGGAATTCTTTCGAAGTAAGTTACTATTTTTGATAGTTGTGAAAAGGAAAATAAATCTACTTTTCATTTTTATGATTGTGTCTTGGTAGGATCGGGTTTCTTTTTAAGTTACTAGTAAAACAGTTTTTCCTGAACAAAATGTATAATAAAAGCTGCTTATTTTTCTCTTTTAATAGAATAAACAAAGGCCAAAAGAACCCTATAAATAAGACATTTTAACAAGTTTGAAAAAAGACCTAAAAATTTGTCTAGTACTTTGACATCATCATTCCCCCTTGTCCACACATGCATCTTTTTACATAAGAGTGTACTCAGAGTAAACACATCCTGTTTTACGTTCTGGATATTTTACTCAGTATTTTTGACATGAACTTCTGCCCAATCATTCCTCTTTTATTTCTAGTTTATAATTGTTTTAGTTAACCCTGGAATATGCCTCATGATTTTTCTTCTTTCTGTAGAAGGACTGTTGAGTCAAAAGGCACATATAATTTTATTTTTATCCCATTGATAAATTGCTTTCCAAAAGTGTTTTACTGGTTTATATCATCATCACTAGCAGTTGATTATATCAATACAGTATTCATTTTGTTAATGTAAACTGTTATAGTTATAAACATGTCATTTAAAGCAGATACTTATAAAGTCATTGGGAAAGTTTAAGCTGTTTCCAGTTCCACAGATTTTGGAAGGAAATGTGTTCTGTGCACATCTGTGGTAACAGTCATTATCCTCAAAGCAACAAACACTTAAGTAAATATACTTGATATTTTTCATGGACAGCCAATAATTATATATAATTATGTTAACAACAATGAAGAAAGAGATGAAGTTTTGATTATTTAATAACTATTTTGTTTTTTTAAATTAAATGCAAGTTTTGTCATTTTTACTATTTCAGCAGATTGGTACAATATTTCATTGGAAACTTAAAATACTGTGCTGAGTTGTAATCCTAATTTAGTATCCACCTTCCATTTCTTATTTACTCATAGTCAGGAAAGAAAACTTTCCTCCTTTTTTAATCTCTAACAATTTCTTACTTTAGGAGAAATTAGTGTGAAAGGAGAAAATAATCTTTCTCTACCTGATGAAGAGACTATTAATATTAGAAGCTGGATTTTTCTCAAGTGGTTTCTTGAATCCATGTACTCAAGTATTTTTCATCAGATCTTTTTAAAACCTCATCCTACACATCTATTTAATATTAAATAACTCATAAACTTTTTATAATTATTTTGAAAGGATGTTTACTAGCTATCTTTGTTTAGCTAATCCTCATTATTGAAGATTCTTGAATAATGAGACTATTATTACATATTTAAATTAATATATCATGCTTCAATTTATAATCTGTTGTAAACTACTTATAAAAATAAAAGTTTATTAAAATTATTAACTATTATATTTTAATAATTCACACTTACATGGTATGCTTTTACTTTTGTCTCATTTAGGAATTACAAAACATGTGAGACCGGAAGGGCTTGTATTTCTTATTTTCATTTTTCTTTTGTTTTCATAAACAATTGAAACTTATAAAAAGGCTAAGTGATTTGCCCAAGGTTGCTTAGTCAAGCCTTGATCCTGTGTCATCTGGCTTAAAATCCAGGAATTTTTCTACTATAACATATTGCCTGTGAATGAAAATAACTGCAAAATAGAAATTGTAATCCATTTTAATATTTTTGTGTTTTATAATTTTTTGTATTTTACAGTTTTTTTTTACTTTTTAAAATTTTTATTTATTATTATTTTTGGCTGCGTTGGGTCTTCGTTGCTGCACACGGGCTTTCTCTAGCTGCGGCGAGTGGGGGCTACTCTTCGTTGTGGCACGCAGGCTTCTCATTGTGGTGGCTTCTCTTGTTGTGGAGCACGGGCTCTAGGCGCACGGGCTTCAGTAGTTGTGGCACGCAGGCTCAGTAGTTGTGGCACGCAAGCTCTAGAGCGCAGGCTCAGTAGTTATGGTGCACGGGCTTAGTTGCTCCATGGCATGTGGGATCTTCCTGGACCAGGGCTCGAACCTGTGTCCCCTGCATTGGCAGGCAGATTCTTAACCACTGTGCCACCAGGGAAGCCCTATTTTATAGTTTTTAAATGAGACCTACCTCTGTGAGATGTTCTGTTAGTATTGTGAGCTGATGTTTATGTATATTAGAGTGTGTACATCTCAGTGAGCTTTGTCCTAGTCTTGCCCTTTGAAGTAGTTATCTGATGTCACATTTTTCAGTGACACCACTCTTACTTCAGGTTTTCTAAGACTCACTTTGAGAATTACCTTTTAGACCTATATCATGTTCCTTTGTATTATGCTCCATTGTGGTCCATCTTTGTCATTTGTGGTTAGATTAAATTTCAGAATCAAACCAAAGTGGTTCCAAACTGTGGCCAGTGAATAAAAAAGGGAGCAAGTGTGAAAAGTACCATTTAGAGGCAGATAAAGAATATCTATAAAATAATGAGACTGACTTCCTTGCACCTTGGATTCTAAAGAGTAGGCCAGACAGGTTTGAGGTAAAAGAAGAGAATGTGTATAGATATATTGCTTTCTAAGATTACATCTTTAAAGTGGCTATTACTCCCTTGGATTTTTGGTCTTTTAGGGCTTGACTTTTAGAGTCCTGAGAATTCAGTAGCTTTTTAAAAGGATAGAGAGTCCCAGGTAGCTGGTCAGTGTCATTCTCACTCTTCCAACAAAAGTGAGACCAGTTATATTTCATGAAGATTGAGTTTCTTTACTCAGTAAACAATATGCCTATCAGCCTCTTGGACAGGCCCTCACAAAATGCCAAAGTTATAGATACTCTGTCATCTCAGAGCCAAAGTGTTCAGACGTCTTGATCCAGAGACCTAGATATTGGGGATTCTGACTGGTGAGATAGCTTAAGAGCCAACTCTTGTTTCCAGGATGTTCTGATGATATCATTGTGGCATAAATGAGTGTACCCTCTGTGAGCACACAGTGTTTGCTAACTGGTCTTTTGGAGATCATTTCTGTTATAAAGAGCACTTAGGAGCAGAGGCGTCCAGCCAATCAGTAAAGCTTGTGTTTAATACCACACTGTTGTCTGCAGACTGCTTTGTTTTTAGCCCTTAAGAGTTCATACTTTGGAGAGGAACTCCTTAGTGAATAAATTTTGAGTTAATAAAATTGAGGTTCTACCTTTCTTTCTGCTACTAATACTCAGCTATCAAATATATCAATTTTGTGTAAGTATATGCTAAATATATTTTTTAAAACTTGAAGGAAAAAAAGATTGAGGTTCATCATTTTATTGATGCAGTCTTAAATAGTGAGTTTTTTCAAAGATAATTTAAACCCTAGTGTTTAAACAATTCACTAAAAATCAATAGTGAATATTTATTGAGTACCTATTAAATACTAACTACTTTGTTAAATGTTCTACAGGCCTTATCTCATTTAATCCTCACAAGAATCCTGTAAGGTAGGTTCTCTTGTTTTCCCATTTTTACAGAGAAGAAAACTGAGGCACTGAGAGGTAAAGTAACTTTACCCAGAGTCATATACCAAGTAAGAGGTAGAGTTAAGGTTTTTTGTTTGTTTGTTTGTTTTTGCGGTACACGGGCCTCTCAGTGTTGTGGCCTCTCCCCTTGCGGAGCACAGGCTCCGGACGCGCAGGCTCAGCGGCCATGGCTCACGGGCCCAGCCGCTCCGCGGCATGTGGGATTTTCCCAGACCGGGGCACGAACCCGTGTCCCCTGCATCAGCAGGCGGATTCCCAACCACTGCGCCACCAGGGAAGCCCTAGAGTTAAGGTTTTGAATCAGGATATCTGACCCTGGTGTCTGCGTTAAACAAACAACTATGTTAATACTGCTGCCCCATAATAGTAATGAATTATTTAATTTTATCCAACTTGATGTTGAGGAGGAAAGTACCTAGCCTCAGAAAATAGTGCACTGAGTGTGTACTGGAGCAAGAGTGTGATCATGGCAAGACCCTATAGCAGGTTTTAACTTTGAAGTGTTTAAAGACATTTCATGAAGCTAAAGAGTTTGCTGTGTTGTTGAGCTGCTCACAGTCAAACTTTCAGCGGTCTTGTTTCTTAGGGCTTTACCCCGTGGGTTTCTGTTCTGACCCCAGTGGGTACAGGGAGTCAATCATATGCCAGCTCTTTTCCCATCCTCAGCCCTGAGCTGACCCCCAGAGGGAAAATTGTGACCCAAGTCCAGTTGCTGGCCTGTCTGTCTGTCTATGCTTTCCAGCCGAAGAACTGATTCCCTCTTTGAGAAAATTGGAAAGGCTCCTGGAGGCTGCTGGGAAGCTTTGATGTAGAGGTAGCAACTGAACAGATTGTCCTTTAGAAGCAGCCAAATTTCATTTTCCAGATTGAAAGACAGACTTCCAAGAAAACTTTTCTTTTTAATGTTTTGTTCTAGCATCCAAAAAAGACCCAACTTTAGATCCGGGCTTGAGAGTTTCTCATGGCTATTCTTGTTCTAGGTGGAGGGTGGTTGGCCCACTCTCAGATGGCATGTGTCTTAATAGCTGAATGGCTAGCCAGGCTAGCCTTCACCTCCCTCCTGCTGGGCTCCAAGAGGAAGTCCACTTGACAGCTGCTGGGCACCTCCCAGTAAGCTCACCAGCGTATTTTGGTGTCAGTTTGTGACAGACCTGGACTGAAATCCCAGCCCAGCCACTAGCTTGTTAATATTGTGGCTGCCTGCAAGTTACTTAGACTTTTCGAGCCCTGTTTCTTTATCTCTAGAATGAGGCTTATAATGCCTTCCTTCAGGGTTAAAGTGAGGATTAAGTGAGATAATATATTGACATGACTAACGGTGGACCTGACAGGAAGTATGGACCCTTAGTGAATGTTAGTTTCTGATACTAGTATTAGAGAGGCAGTTAGCGATTAAGCCAACAGTGTATGGAATCAAGCAGATCTGAATTTGATCCCAGATGTCTCATTTCATAGCTGTGTGACCTTGGGCAATTGTCATGATCTCTCTAAGTCAGTTTTCTCACCTGTCAAATGCGGATAATATCAATACCCACCTCTTAGGAATGTTAGGAGGAGTCATTGAACTAATGCTTGTAAGGTACCTATTATTTCTGACACATAGTAAGCACACAATGAATTACAGCTCTTTATTATTATTGGCGTTGTTAGTGTACCTCACAGGGGTCCTGCTCTGTGTTTTCTATCTTAGTGGCCCCTATTTGTTATCATTTAGTACATTGTATACTTCGTTTGCTGAAAGGCAGAAGATACTACTTCCTTCTTGAGTCATTACTCCAAAGGACAGATTCTACTCTAAGGGCCCAAGTTTCCCACTGATTCTCTTATTTATTGATATAAATTGATTTGTTTTTATTTATTTTTGGCTGCGTTGGGTTTTCATTGCTGCATGCGGGCTTTCTCTAGTTGCGGCGAGCGGGGGCTACTCTTCATTGTGGTGCGCGGGTTTCTCATTGTGGTGGCTTCTCTTGTTGTGGAGCACGGGCTCTAGGCTCTCAGGCATCAGTAGTTGCGGCACGCAGGCTCAGTAATTGTGGCTCGCGGGCTCTAGAGTGCAGGCTCAGTAGTTGTGGTGCACGGGCTTAGTTGCTCCGTGGCATGTTGGGATCTTCCTGGACCAGGGCTCGAACCCATGTCCCCTGCATTGGCAGGCGGATTCCTAACCACTGCACCACCAGGGAAGCCCTCTCTTTTTTCTTTATCCTCTTGCTCCAGCTTTTCTCCCTGCTGTGTAATAAGGAGGGCATATTCTGTGGGGGACCCCTCATCCAGCCAGAGGCATTTCTTAGAGATCTGAGAATTGAGACGCTTGGATGTCTAAGCCCTGAGCTGATTTTTGGTTTCTTAAACCAAGGAGAAACCCTACCAGGTTTGTCATTCCTGGGGGTGATGAACAACCTTTCATTAGATATTATCTGCTTTCTTATTCAACTGTAGCTCCCTAGAGTCCTGCTTCTTTCTTCTGATCATTTATTTTGGTTGAATCATTTAGCATACCCACTGGGTCACCTTAGAGAAAGAAAACAGGAAAGGGAGATGGACAAGAAGAACTTAGATTTCTCAGCAGGGCTCAAGTGAAAAAAAGCCTCTAGTTAAGTGGGGTAGGTAAGGTGGTGTCTGCCTAGCTTTCCAGAAGAATTGGAGACCAGGAGGGGAAAATAACATTGAATCAGAGTTGGAAGGAATTATAAAGATTGTCCAGGCCACATTATACAAAGTGAGAAAACTCAGGCTCAGAGAAGAGAAGTGACTTTCCCAAGTCCACACAGCAAGGTGGTAACAGGGCTGTTACTAGAAGCCTGTTTGTCTGACTGCATTCAGTGCTTTATCAACCCATGGGCTTGCCTTGTGGTTCCATTGGCCTCCTCTATGATAGTATAATCAGAGAGCACTGTGATTACCATATATTTTAGTTGAACAAATTTCTACCGATATTTCAAATATAGTCCATATGCCTCTTCTAAACCTTCACATATTTATACTTTATTGTTATTTTCTAGGGTGTCAGATGCCTGATACATTCAATTCATGGTTTCTTATAACTCTACTTCATGTCTGGTAAGTGAGCAATTTAAGTGAAGTCACCAAATGTATTTTTTTTTTTTTAAAACACTGCTGACTTGTTAAGGTATAGCCTTCAGCAGGGCTGATTATATGAAATCGCAGTTGTTCAGGCATTAAAAGCTGTTCCTTTCATTTTAATAACTGGTGTCTTGTAGCACATTTTTTTATTAAAGGTCAAAGCATAGTCCCAGAAAGAAACTAATATTTGTAGGATTTTCTCAAAGAACACCTAACCCAGTGAACAATGCTATCAGTATCTGTAAGAGACCCTATGAGCTTGGGTGGAAAGTTCTTTCCCTTCGCTGTTTTAGGAAAGTTCACATTTACGTAAAAGTGGTTTGAATTGTGAGCATCCGTGGTCATTTTCATTGCTGGTCATCAGAAACCTATAACAAATTATAGCACTGACATTTACGCCTGTACCTCTAAAATGTGCATACAGGTTAGATTCATGCCAGTTTTGTTGCATGTAAAAATATTTAACACCTTAAACAGTATATTTTTTCTTCAGCTGCAAATTAAGTAGCCAAAAAAATCAATTTTTCATCTAATGTTACACAGTATTAAAGGTCAGAAGGATATAGGAGAGACGTTGAAGTGGGGGCTGGGGACTATTTATTGAACTGCCAGATCTTGGGAAAGTAAATTCCGGAGAACTAAGTTTACTACTTTGACCATAGTATCTGAGGAACGTGGGGAATGGTTGCCCTGTCAAAAGGACCCTTGTTTGAGACTGCCTTCAGCTGAGCTTTGCATCACAGGACTGACTACTATATAAAGACTTTTTGGTTTTGATCACCTCTGAAATATTTCTTCTGAACTCACATAGTCAGTGAGATTGGCTAAGGGGCCTAAGGTGGCAGTTCATGTTGTTTTTTCCTAAGCCGGTAGTTTGTTGAGTGTACACTGTGTCCTGGGCAGTTAGTAAGCTATGTCAGGAGGCTCACAGTCTAGTGAGGGAGATAAGACATATATAATAGTCAGTTATAAATTGGACTGGCTAAGTTCTATAATAAATCTGAGTAAGTAGTGCCTGTAGGATCACAGAGGAAGCTGCAGCTATCAAAACCCTTGAAATGTGCCATGTCTTTTAGTCAGGCAGCTAAGAAGGCCAACCACCTTCTGTCTGAATGGTGAAGGTTAGGAAAAGGTTCAGGGAGGGCAGCTGGATGTGCTGAGAGGAAAACTACTTTTTCAAGAGGAGAGGATTGCAGAGGTGGCCCTGTGGAATTACTCACTGGAAAGGTAGGAGGGATGAGAGGAGGCTAGGCTGTTCCCAGAGGAGCTCAAAGATAATATTCAGAGTCAGAATGAAAGACTCTTTATTGCCCAATAGCCAGAGGTATCAGAGTGTTAGAGGGAGTGGATGGCAAAATAAAAAATATAATCCTTGTGACCACATCCCAACGTCAATACCTGACTACTAGCAGCTGGGAGAACCTTGAAACTACTTGTAGTTCTTTCCAGTTAGCCACCATTTCCAAATGTGCCTGCTGAGCCTTCCTTGCTGAGGTTGGTTTAATTTCTCAGAGGAGTGGGGAGTACCACCACCAGTTAAGTAGGGGGAGGGAGGCCTGTCTATGCTTGGTGTCCCCTCCATCCTTCCTCCTTGGTTCTCATGATCTGCGGGCTTCGGTGGGATGAATCAGCAAACTCTTATTGTGTTAAGGACTGGGGGGCACTGGAGAGTAGGATATGACATGGTGTGCACCTTCAAGAAAATTAGTCGAGTGGAAAACAGGCACAGTACAATTGCCTGTAATGGATGACAATGAAAAAAGTGCTGTGCCCAAGGCATGAGCAGATACTATGGAAGGATAAGGAGGTGTGACTAAATCCAAATTTGGTGGATGAGGGAGTATGTATTGGATAAAGAGTTGCTCTGTGGTAGAGGTGACATTTGAGATGTACCATGAAGGGTGAGTAGAATTTCTGTCAGAGAAAAGGGCATTTGAGTTGAGGGAATTATTAGGAGCAAAACATAGAACATGTACAAGAACATGGAGTATTTGAGGGCAGCCAAGTTGTCTGAAGCACTCAGGGCTGGTTTGTGGAGAAATGTAGTGGAAAGCGTCACCAGGAAGTTACTTTAGTGTCCAATTGTGCTATGATCCTCCAAGAAGAATTGGGGAAACTCTCTTCCAGGGGATAGGATTCTTAGAGGGAATAAGGGATCCACCCCGAGTCTGCAGAAAAGCTATGCTCTTCTGAGTCCTGTTTTCTTAGCCCGAAGCTCCAGGAGGGTAACTGAGGGATCACCAAATCCAGTATTACAGGGCTCAGTGGACTTGCTAGGGATGTGCAGGGTTGAAATACCTCCTGTGGGTGGTAGTGTGAGGGAGAGGTGGGGAGGCTTAGAAAGCAGTCATAAAAATAGAATCCGCCCCCCCCCACCAGAACCCGCCCCCGCCACCGTGAAAAAAAAAAAAACCCACAAAACTAGAATACCCTGGCAGTGGGCTTTACAGAAAGCTTGCTTAGGTTCCCAAGGGTGATGACTCCCTGTTGGCTCTCAGAATAGAGACAGGATTTCTCATATCCTGTTAGTTCCCTGGAAGAGGTGTTGATGTTTCCCTTATCCTGTCTGCTTTCTCTGGTTCCCAAGTTTTTATGTGTATTGGGATTTAGGACTGGGACCCCTCCAGTTCCTAGAAGGCCCTTATCAGTTGTGTATTCTTGTGAGCTTGCAGCTTCGGTGACTATGTGTCCTTTGTCTTTGCTGAACAAGATTAGTATTCACCATGGCTACTGAAAAAATGCTGAGAGAGGTTGCTGTGAGGGGTTTCCAGCATTCCCATGTGGACTTGGTAAAAGCCAGCCTCCTCCTTTGTTCCCTGTCTGGGACAGTGGCATTGTGATCCATTCAGGTACCCACACCAGAAACCTGTGAAGCCTCCTTGACTTTTCCCTCACTCCCTTCATCTGGTCAGGCACCAGTTTCACCATCTGAAACTTTTTTGACCATGACCCATAGTAACAAATGCATTTTACCTTGTGATCCAGAACACACACATGCATCTGACAAAAAAGTTTTATAAAACTTATCCTTACAATGTCAGATAATCTCTGATATTTTCTACTCCATTTGAATTCATTTAAAACAGAAATTCAAGATGTCACCCACTAAATTGATTTCACTGGGTTACAAGTAACAGTACCTGAAAACTGGTGTTTGGCCTCCAACTTTCCTCTTCCTGTGCCATTGGTCTTCTCAATACAAATTGGATTAGTATACACACACACACACACACACACATTCTCTCCTTAATATTCTCCATTGTTCTCAGGATAAAGTATATTTCCTAGCATGGCATTCATATCCCACCAAATATGCCACCTTTACCACTCTCGTCTGGTGCCGTTCTAGGTACCACTACCACCATCACTCCCTCCCCTGCAAGAAAAAGTTAAACTATGTAATAGCAATTTCAGGTCTTCTGCACAAAGCTTTCTTCTGCCTAGAAAGTCCTTCTCCTTCCTCTCCACCTGACAAACACCTATTTTTTGTTCAATATCCGACTCAGATATCTCTGCTTTGAAGCCTTCCCTTCCCTCTGAAGGCAGAGTTAGTTCCTCTTCTGAGTTCCTTTAATATTTTGAATACCTCTCTTATAGCACTCGTCACATAACATTTTTATATTTTATCGTATATGTATCAGTCTTCCTTGTGGATGGTGAATTTATTGAGGCCAAGAATTATATTTATTTTCCTTTTGGAGAGATATGAAAATGAGGTATTTCTTCAGCTCAATAAATGTTGATTAAATAATTTATGGCCTCAGATCTGACTTGGCTCCTATGGCAATTGGAAGGTTCGGGGCCACTGCCTGTTAGTGGCAAAAGCTCTGCACCTACTTAAGTTTCCCTGGGGGGTGAGGTATATGTAGGTAGAATTTATGTTGGTGTTCTAAGTATTAATAGATTTGCAGAGACCCCCATTTTAAAATTTGTTATGGAACACTAGTACGTTATAGATACAGAAATTAATTTTAGAAAATGGAATAGAACAAATAAAATTAGAATATGCCTATGATGGAGGTAGAGTGGAGAGGAAAATGCAGTTTGTATTTTTTAAATTTATTTTAAAGTCAGGTATATCATAAATATAATAACTACTGGGCCCCTTACAGTACTATTTTAAAAATTATTTACTTATATTATCTCACACATTCTTATAACTGCTTTATTCCTGTTTACATGAGAGATCAAAGACTGAGAGCCATCAGAGAGCTTGGCTGCAGAGCTAATTAGTGCATGGTAGAGAGGAAATTCCAGTATGGGTCTGGCTAACTTCGAGTTGCTTTAAGTTGCTTTCCTCATTGGTAACTAAAACTACTGATGTATCTAATTAAATAATTATTTATTAATATGAATAATATTTAATATTACTAATACTATTTATTATTTAGTTAAGTACCTGCTTATTCTTAAACATAAATCCATAAAATTACAGCATTTGTTTTCTAATTGAACCTACGGTATGCAGCAGATTTGTTCCCTGCCCTCATAGGACTGAGGGTGTGGGAGAAAAACCTGGAAGAAATCATTAATAAAATACAACTGGGATGGGTGCTGTGAGAGTAAGTGACAGGGCTCTGTGGGGGAAGAGGGATACATAACTTAGTTGAGGGGGTGTGGCTCACTCAGGGAGGGCTTCACTGAAGAGGTGACATTTAAACTGACCCCTGAATAATGAGTAGAAGTTAGCAAGTCAAAGAGTGGATGAAAAAGCATTGCAGGCAGTGGGACCTCATGGTTTTCCATCTTTTTACCAGCAGAGCCCTTTTTACAGATGAGCTTTTATGCTCAGCCACAGTGTATGAATAGATAAAAGGATTGCTAATTGGGTTGAAGAAGTGGGAATGACCTCACTTCAGGTCTTCCCAACACGCCCACTGGTAAGGGACCCTTACGTAGCTCCCTGGAAACTCAGAGCACAGTTTAAAAACCGCAGATCTAGTCCAGCTCCCTCATTTTACAAATGGGGAGATGACCTTGGCAATTTTAAAGGATTTTTCACAGGTCTCTTTATCAGTAATGGAGGATCCGAGACCCAAATCCAAAACTGACTCTGCGAACTGCTCCTTCTGCAACACTTTGCTTCCTGTGTGCTTGTCCCCTTTCGGTGGTTGTGGGATGGGAGTCTGTGGCCCTGAATTTGAACTGCATACCACCGACCAGCAACTGTATGAAACTGTGTTTCTTAGCACTCACTGTCTGTGTCCTGGGAGAGGCAACAAGTAAACCTGAAAACAGTACAGGGTGCCAAGGGCCGTTTGATAAGCAGACATACAGATCTTATGGAGCACAGGGAAGGCAGGCAGCCTGGGGATAGTCAAAAGAAAGCAGTTGCATTGGCCCTCTGGGGTCTAGAACTAGAGGACATGGGGTCTTGAGGAGTTATTAGGAGAGGAAGAATTAATTGTAAACTACTTTTTAAGGTGTCCCAAGTGAGAAAGAAAGATGAGAGGATGATCACTAGAGGAAGAAACAGGATGGAGTGGGGAAGCATTTTGTTATTTGTTTTTTGTTTTAAGATGGGGAAACACTAGAACATTTTTATAAGCCTAAGGGAAGAAGCCTCTGGGAACGAAGAGAAAGAAGTAAAGTGTGGAGACGGAAGGGGTTGGAAAACAGACTGGGTCCAGTCTCAGTCCAGCCAGAGAACTGCCCTGGCAGACACTCCTGGCCTTTTCAAGAGGGCTCTTTAACACCACCACAGCAGTTCTGATGTAGCTGTAGGGCTTTCGAGCTCATGCTGGATTCCAGCAGCTCCAGACCTGCTGTATATGGTGAGCCCGGGCCATGTGCACATCCTCTCTCTGCCTCCCCCAGCCAGAGTCACTCTCTTTAAACTACACACACACACACACACACGTAGCTTTTTTCCCAAACCAAAGGCCTATGCAGCATCATTTTACCAACATTGCACAACCTAAGAGCACTGGTACCTGCTCCCCAGGAGCTTGTTCGTTATATTGGATCTGACAGGCAGGCCACAGGCCAGGTGTAGCTCTTGGAGGAGGCCCTCTGTCAGGTGAGATGGCTTAGGGAAGTGCCTTGCCCCACTTGTCTGTTTGCCCACAGACTGTCCTGTGGCCCCCATGCTCCCCACATAAAGGGTAGGCTTGGTGGGGAGGGAGTTTAGGAAACCAGGTGGAGATAGCCATGCACACAGCCCCAGGAAAGGGTCAGCGTGCCAGCTCACAAATAAATAAACTCATTCATTAGCACACTGCTGAGACTTGAGTGTGGCCATGTCAGCTCTGCTTTCTTGGCCCCAGCCGGTGGCGGAGTAAGGGAAACAAGCTACGTGAGTGTCCCTTTGGGATTCCTTCATAGCAGCCAGAGTGACAAACCTGCCCAAGTGCCCACTAGTCTTCACTGAATTCAAAATCAGATCCTCTCTGAGCGGCTTATAGACTACCATGAGGGAGAAACAAGGCCAAAACACAACTGGCATTGTCAGAAGGCCCAAGCAGAGCAAGTGAGACAGGATGCTGAGAGCTGCCAGGACATGGCAGGAGGTCAGAGTCAGGAATAACAAGAATTCTTCCTTCCCAGATTTAGGCAGAGAGGAGGAAAGCGTGGCTAGGAAACTCTCCTTCCTTTGAACTCTGCAGGCAGTGTTGTTGTCTTCCTCCAAGTCTGACCTAGCAGGAAGAGGCCCTTGGAGCTGTGCTGTCACAGGATGGGGGAGCAGTCAATACTGACACTGCCCTGGGAGGCACTGTGGCTTGAGGGAGAGAGGGGGAGCCCAGGCTTCACTCCAGCTCCACTCTCCTTCACTGAGCAACCTTTAGGTACTTAATGTCCTCAGAGTGTCAGTTTTCTTTCCTGTGAAATGGGGACAGTTATACTTAGATGGTGATGTATGTTGAAAGAGATGGTGAATGAAAATGCATCTTACAGTGACTAGTCTCATATTAGAGGACTTAATAGACGGTAATAATCATTATTACTATTTGCCATAAGGCAAAATTTAAATCTTAGCCCTTTATATTTTGAGACTCCTAGTGAATGAGTCTTTCTTCCCTTTCCCCCTGTATTTTAGATATTAGAGAACCATCAGACTAGGGTTTGAACACTCCTTTTTTTCTTTACTTTGCTAACTGGGTTATTTGCTTTCCTTATATGTAAAAGAGATCAGTATTATTTATGAGGCACTGGAATCACTGAGAGACAAGGATAGTACTGTGAAGCTCAAAACCTCAATAATAAATTGTGGGTTAAGAACATCATCAGACTCAGGAGGGGCAACTGGAATTGCTCCTAAACAGAGGGTAGTTGATGCATAGATTAAGTCTATACTCGGAGTAGGTACTAAGTAGATACTTGTTAATGAATGATTAAATTAATTATTTAATACAAGAATTTACAAATTACTAGATTGTCTCTTTCTAAAAAGACTAAAAACTAGACTTTATTTTTTAGAGCAGTTTTAGGTTTGAGTGGACTATTGTCTCTTTTTAAAGTTTCTTTTGCATTCTTAAGGGCAATTTTTTTTTTTTTTTTTTTTTTTTTACGCGGACCTCTCACTGTTGTGGCCTCTCCCGTTGCGGAGCACAGGCTCCAGATGCGCAGGCTCAGCGGCCATGGCTCACGGGCCCAGCCACTCTGCGGCACGTGGGATCCTCCCGGACCGGGGCACGAACCCGTGTCCCCTGCATCGGCAGGCGGACTCTCAACCACTGCGCCACCAGGGAAGCCCAAGGGCAATTTTTATTATGTTTTAGCATTGAAGTCTCCCCTCTTCCCCTTCCTCTTCCCCCCCAGAACAGCTCCGAAATTATGAAGTTTAATCAGTAGCAAAATGTAATTTGACCCCTCAACATTTAATTTAAGCATTTATTATGAGGAATGCATCCGTGATGTAAATTGAAGTAAAGCTGTCCTGATCTTTTATTTAAACCTAGTATTCTCAATTGTGGAATAGTTTACTTAATGGCTCAAATATTATTGTATGGTCAGAGCCTGTGACACGTGTTGGCTTTGTTTTGTAGGGGGTACCAGGACCATCAAATCTTTTTTGTTTACCATTTTGAACTTGTTTTACTCATTTTCTTTTCACCTTCCAACATACTTTAACCTATTCTGGATCATTCAGGAGGTCCTGATAACTCTTTTTCTAAAAAAAAAAAAAAAAAAAATTTTATTTATTTTTTTGGCTGTGCTGGGTCTTAGTTGCTGCATGCCGGATCTAGTTCCCTGACTAGGGATCGAACCCGGGCCCCATGCATTCGGAGCACAGAGTCTTAACCACTGGACCACCAGGGAAGTCCCGGTTCTGATAACTCTCAACTGTATTTTGCCAGGCTGCCTTCTTTGAGTTGTACTCGTAGCTATAGCCTCCATGTTGAACTGCTGTTGTGTTTATTTTAAATACATTTTTAGGTTCTTTCCTTTTAGTCTGCCAGCAGTTACTTTTTGCTGTTGTAGGTGTGTTTGCCTCAGGTTAGCCAGTCTTCTCCCTTCTGGTATTTTATTTCTAATATGATGTTAGTTTTGAAACTTAAATTATTGCCCTTGTGAGGATTAAATGAAAAAGCAAATGGATTCTGGAAGGTTCGTTCTAGTCATTAAAAGAGGCAGAAAAACAGTCTAACTCTGGGATCAGATTATCAGGGTTCAGATCCCAGCTTTGACACTTAACAAGTTTTGTAACTCTGGGCACGATACTTCTGTAAGACTCAGTTTCCTCAACTGTAAGGTGGGAACAGGAAGAATACCAACCTCCGATAGTTGTTGTAAGGATTAAATGAAATAATGTATCTGAATCACTTAGCACAGTGCCTGGCACATAGTTGTGTTAGCTGTTAATTACAGCACTTGTCCATTTTTGCTATTAAAGGGTTTTTTTTCCTATTTCTTAGTCTTATTAGAATAGGAAAAAATTGCCAGATAAGCTGAATTCAGCCTGGATCAGATGTTACCCTAACAACTGCTAAATAAATTACTACAACTCTATTATCCTAAAAAGGGTTTCACTGGGGTGACTGTAGTATCTGTGGATGAAGCACAGAGTTGGAGTTGAGATTTCTTAACCACCATCCTTCTGTAACAGATTGTTTTTTCAACGTAAGAAAAGTGTGTGTAGAATGCTACCATCGTGGAAAATGGGGAGAAAAGGGAAGCTACTATTTATGTAAAAAGAGTACATATACACTAAGTTGGTATATATATAGATTACATGTGGAAGGTTTCCTAAGAAGCTGCTAACTGTGGTTGCCTTAGGGAGAGGAACCTGGTGATTGGGAGATGTGGGTAGGAAGGGGACTTAACGTTTTTTTTAACATGTGCATGTATTGTCTATTCAAAACATTTACTAAACAAAGAAAGGAGTAGACTGGACTTGTAGGCTTCAAGGTTAGGTACCCTAAGAATTGACCTTCAGCTTGATCTGGACATTCCAGGCAGCTGACTGTCTAAGATGTGGGCCCCAGCCTTCAGCTGTGCTTTTTCCTTGAAGAGGACAAACACAAAAGTTCTTCACAACAAGATGACTTTTCTGTCCTTAACTACCTTGAGAATTTGATTCACAAATTCAGGACAAAAATAAGTTGAGCCTTTAGTTAGCTGAGTTTGGTGATGGTGGATGAACGGGCAGCCCTGTGGATCAGAATCTTATTTTCCCAGTAGAACTCATGGTTATCTTCACTACACTTCCTGTTAATGAGAAGACTGATTGTTTTGATTTTATAACTTTAACTATGTGAGATGAAATTTACTGTAGAACTTTATATTTGATAGTGTTTTCAAATTGTCATCAATTGTCTACAGAACTAATTAGGTACGGTGTTTTAGGAATAATTAGAATTTGCCCTTCTTTCATTTATCAGGCTTGAATCTATATTTTTTAAACTCTTAGTATCAGCAAAATTAGGTGCAGGTTGCAGCAAACTTTGCTGTTGCATTTCTCTCAAAAGGTAGATGCACACTTAATTTAAATTTCTGGATCAGACAATTGTAAATACCATAGTTCTACTGAAGTAAATATTCACCAAATTTGTCATTTTTCAGCCTTGGAAAGAAAGGGTTTCCAGCTGGGAAGAAAGAAAGGGTTAACTTCTGAGAGACTTATCTGTTCTTAAAGCCAAGGTCTTATTACACCCCTAATCTTATTACACCCCTTCTTCCTGAAAAACATTCAGTGGCTCTCCTTTGTCTGCTGAGTGAAGTCCAGACTTTTCAGCATGACATTTAAAAGCCCTTCATGACCTTTCTGGCATATTTTTCTGTTTCCTATACTTCCCTTCCACAAAATCTAGGTATTGTCCCTGTCTATGTGCTGAGCTTTCCATGGCCCTGTCTTTGCTCATAATGTTCCATCTTCTGGAAATTCTCTTTCTCTTTATCTGTCCACCTGCAGCTCACCTTTCCAAGCCCCAGGTACAATGTTTCATTTTCCATGAAGCTTTCCCTGATCCCACTCAGCCAAGAGTAATCCTCTCAAACTCCATTGCACTTTGTGTTCCTCTCGGGACACTTACTGCATTCTCTCTTAGGGCTCTTGTCTCCCCTAAGGAGACTAACTGCTCCTTGGAAGCTGGGCTCTTGTTAACCATCACTCTAATCTCCACACAGTAGGAAGTAAATTTATGTCCATTGAGTGAATTAAGTGTCAGTCAGCATCTTGAAAGTATCTTCAATTTGCTTTACCTTTTCAACCCAGATAACCATTTGACTGTAAGGGCTATAAAACAAACTGCTCTGAAACAAAAAACACTTCACTCCATGTTGATATAGTTAGTAAGTTTATGGTCTGAGAAAATCTGTGCCTTTTAAACCTCAGAGGGCAGGTGTATTAACAAACTAGAGAATTTTCATATAAGTGAAGAATTCCATTACCTCACTATTGCTGTTGATGAATTGGCCTCTGACGACACTTAAGCATCAAAACACACAGCGTCTTTTCAGGTGGAGAGGCTAACTTTGGTTAACTTTAAGAAAAATGTTATGAAAAAGGACTGTTGAACTTTCCCCAGTTTGTTTCTGCCTTGGAATATGCTCTATATCATATAAAGTGGCCAAGTCTTTTTCCATGACCTGTTTTTATTGTCACAAAGTGTTATTTCTTAGGCACTAACTGGGTTCAGAGGTTACAAATTTAGAATCACAGCATCAGCAAATCCCGAGGTTGGAAGGGACTTTAGAGATCGTGTAGTCAGCCTTCCATCAGATAGACAGCCGAATTGCAAATTCTCTGCTTTTTGAGGTCATCCATTACATTATTCAAATCTTCAGAAACTCCCCTATTAGAAAGTTTTTACTTTCAGCATTCAATGTTGAGTAGTTTTTCTCCCTCTGTGACCCACCCATTCGTTCTGATTCTACCTTTTGGATAAACAGTCTAATCACTTTTCTGCAATATTTAAGGCAACTGTCCTGTTTTTCTCCAGGTTAAGTATCTTCTGATCTTACAACTCTTCCTCTTGTCTCTTAAAATATAATGTTCAAAACTGTCGACAGTATTCCAAGTAGAGTCTGACGTGTGCTGAATAGAACAAAAATCTCGCTTTGTACATGAAGATACTATATTTGCATTACTGTTTCTAAAATCACATTAATTTGGGGGGCAACCATATCATCTTCTTGACTCCCCTTCAGTGTATACTGTCAACGTAAGCCAGTAAGGCTTTTTCACACATAGGTGGGCATGACTCACCAATCCTGTACCTCTACAGCTGTTCTTTTAGACCCAAGTGCAGGGTCTAGATTTATCCCTGTTAGATTTAGCCCATTGAAACAGTCTGTTGAAGTATTTTTGGTTCATGGTTGGGTCATCCAACATATTTGTCTTCCTGCCCAGCTTCTTGCACTCTACATATTTGATAAGTATGTTTTCTTTTCTCCATCTTAGTCATTAACAGAGATGTTGAGGCAGGCCAGGCTGGAATCATTCCATTGGACCTTACTATTGCTAGTAGATTTAAATGGGCAGGATTAATTGTGTATGGAGATAGAATTGTCCGTTTAGACTAAATACTCCATAATTACAGTAGGAGTTGTCTTTTAGGTGAGTAGTCCTATTGTAGCTGCTTAATAACTATTTAACAAGAGATAATAGAAATACGTGTGGTCATAAGAATGAGATTAGGAGCTATCTTGGAAAGTTGGTGACCCTGTTTATATTCTTATATTCTTATGTAAGGTCTTAAGCAGAGAGCATTCTGGACTGATTAGAGGCAATGTGGTTTAGGGGAAAGAGCCCTAAACTTGGCCCTGAGATGTTTTATTCATTTATTTATTCAGAAAATATATATTGAGTGCATACTATACTTAAGCCCTAGATATACAATGATTTAAAAAAACCCAAAAAAACCCAGACTTGATGTCTGCCTTCAATGGAACTTACATTCTAATGGGGGAAACAATTTGATAATTATACAGATGAAATCATAATACTTTCTGTCATCTATATTCTGGACGGGTACTATCCAACAGAAATATAATGCAAGTCACATATTTAAAAGTTGCTAGTAGCTCCATTTAAAAAAGTGAAAAGAAAAAAAATGAAACTAATTTTAATAATAGGTTTTCTTTAACTCAATATACCTGATAATATTTCAACATGTAAGCAATGTAAAAAATTTGAGATATTTATATTCTTTTTTCATGAACTAGATCTTTGACATCTTAAACTTATACCACATCTCAGTTTGAACTAGCCATATTTAAGGTGTTCAGTAGCCACATGTAGCTAGTGGCGTCCATATGGGACAGCTCAGTACTATACCCACCTTTATAGACTGCTCTGTGGTGTTGGGCACATCATTTTCCTTCTTTGGAACTCCTGTTTTCATCAGTAAAATGAAGGATTCAGACTTACCTTTAAACAACTAAAAGTGGTCCCTTTCATGTATGAGGGAGCCTTCTGAGGTGCTCTAAATAATCTATGTCTTGATGTGAGTGGTACTTACATGGGTGTATATTATATGTAAAAATTCATCAAGCTGTACACTTAAGATTTATGTACTTTTCAGTATCTATGTTATAGCTCAATAAAAGATTTTTTTAATCACTTCTAGTTTTTTGATTCTGTGCCCTTTGATAAAATGACTTAGATGAGCTGACCTTCCGTGGAAATGAGTGATGTGAAAAATGCAAACAGCCAGTGACTCTTTATGTCTTCTTCCCACCCAGGATGTGTCTAGTCCGAATGAAGCAGGAAGGCCGGAGTGGGAAATACATGTGTCGTATCATAGTTCATTTTATGTGGGAGGATGTTGAGCAGCGTGGCAGAATCATGGGGGTAAGTGAGTGCTATCAGATTCTGGTCCTGGAAAACTCCAATGAGGGGTTGCCTGACTGGAGTTGAAGTTTTATCTGTTCTAGAATGGCCTGATATCAAGTGGTAATTCACCTAGAGTCACTTCTGCCTCTATGAAGACTGGCATGCTACTGACACTTTATTTATGTATTTGCCCACATTACCATGGTTTGTCAGTGTGAGTACATCCTATGTACGGAGATGGGATTATTAAGTCCAAATCATGGTGATAGGAGGGATGGATTTGGTGAACAGATAAAATCAAATAATAATAATCCAGTTTTAGGACACTTTGCCTTTGATACCAGTTCAGTGTGTCAGTTCACAATTAGTTTGGATGGAAAGATCCTGGCATGGGGCCTGCACTGTGCTCAAGAACTTAAAAACAAGCTTCTTGATCACTGACAACCTAGAATACTTTGGCAAGGTATCTACTGAAAAGGTACATTGGTATATTTAATAACCTGAGAAAGGAGAATATGTAGTATGTATATAACAGAATATGATGACAATAGAAAACCAAAACCAAAACATTAGGATACAATTGGTTATATAAATAGTAATCTCTTCCTTTGTGTATATTGTGTATTTTGTGTATCTAGACCGTGTTTTAGTAGATTGTAGTTCCTTGTTTTTTTCCCATATCATTGCCTCCTAGCTTGGGAGCATCTAAAGCCAAACCATCAGACAGGGTCACAAAATGGGTTAATTTGGTTTCTTTCATTACAGCACAAAGTTCTGTGGTTTTGCGTGCATATATTTTATCATATATGATATCATCCTCTATGCACTTAAATGCAACTTTTTTTTTTACTCAACAATATATCTTAGAGATCTTTCCATGCTGCATGGGAATTAAGTGGGAGATCTCCCGTGTCTTATTTTTATCTACTATAATTATTTTCACACACTTCCTATGTTATTGTCTGATGGTATCATGTGCTCACTCTATGTGTGAAATTGTAGTCTTTGAGACTAAGTCATGGAAATGATGGTTGCCTACTGAGAATCTGGATTGAGGGTATTTTCAGATTCTCATGACTTTGGAGGAAATGCGTGTATAGAAAGCACAGTAGACATGGGTTCATCTTTTTATTTTTTTTTTTAAATTGCTTAGTAATTTATTTATTATTATTATATTTTTTTACATCTTTATTGGAGTATAATTGCTTTACAATGGTGTGTTAGTTTCTGCTTTATAACAAAGTGAATCAGTTATACATATGTTCCCATATCTCTTCCCTCTTGTGTCTCCCTCCCTCCCACCCTCCCTATCCCACCCCTCCAGGCGGTCACAAAGCACCGAGCTGATCTCCCTGTGCTATGGGGCTGCTTCCCACTAGCTATCTACCTTACGTTTGGTAGTGTATATATGTCCATGCCTCCCTCTCGCTTTGTCACAGCTTACCCTTCCCCCTCCCCATATCCTCAAGTCCATTCTCTAGTAGGTCTGTGTCTTTATTCCTGTCTTACCCCTAGGTTCTTCATGACATTTTTTTTCCTTAAATTCCATATATATGTGTTAGCATACGGTATTTATCTTTCTATTTCTGACTTCACTCTGTATGACAGACTCTAGGTCTATCCACCTCATTACAAATAGCTCAATTTCGTTTCGGGTTCATCTTTAGATAGCTTCACTGACATTTACATGCCTTTCTCTGGGACAGCAGACCATTAGCATTTCTGTTCATTCTAAGAAGATGATAGCATATTTCAAAGTTTTAGCTGCTGTCATCATCATCTTCGTCATCATAATCATTATAATCATCTGTTTTGGAGTCAATGTGTGTTTGTAATTACACTCTTTGCTTCCTTCTTCATTTTTCTCACTGTCATACCTTACTGCTGTTTAGCTGCTCAGAGTGGGATCAGCAGTCTTTAAGCTCTTCAACCAGCTGAGTGTTCCACATGCCCTCAAGTACTTACTGCTCAACTCTGTGGCAGCTCACAGTGGATATACAGTAGTGCTGGCAGTCTCAAATCATCCCATTTAATGATGACCAGTAATACCCCCTGGCCAGCCAAAGCCTCGGCTTACTGCCATGCAGTTACACAGTAGTTCTTCTATGAGTTAGTCTGTTTTCTTATCACTGTTGATTAAACTCTTCTGGAAGTGGGACCACTAGAGCCATGTGGACCACAGCTGTCCCCAACTGAATAGCTTAATGAGTCATAGGTTGCCAATTCCTGGACCACAGGAACCTTTTACTCTACCCCACCTCCATCCCCAAATGGATTTCCTTTGGGACCTACATATATATATCTCCATCACAAGGTTCAGCAATTTGAACCTTCTCCCATGTTACTTTATAATGTCCCTTCTGCTTGACTGTATGCTATATAAAGGCGCGAAACCTGTCTTATCCAGTTTTTTGTTTACACAGTAAACATTGGATAAATAAATACTTGTTGAATGAATGAATAAATTGAACTTCAGCCTCTGAAATTCTGTTTTAAAGCCAACTTATTTGTCAGATAGATCATACTCGGTTTAGTAGTCTCTGGTCCAGGTGTACGTCAATGCAGTCCTGCAGAAATTAGCCTTTCTTTTTTTTTTCTCCCATTTTATCCAACCATTTTTTTCTATCTCAATTGTTCTACATATGATGCTGTCCTATAGAGAAGTGTGTTAGACCACCATTTCTCAAATTTTAATGAGCCTATAGTTCACCTGGGGATCTTGTTAAAATACAAATTCTGATTCAGTAGGTTTTCGGTGAGGCCAGAGAGTCTACATTTCTAAAAAGCTTTGGGTGATGCCAATTCCACTGGTGGGGCTGGGTGGGGGAGGGGCAACCACACGTTGAATAGCAGGGTTTCAGATGATCCATAATGCTCCCCAAGTATAGACTCTTAAATTTGTCTTCATGAACAGAAATGCCAAGCTCAAGTTTAGTTACAAAGACTCTAAATAAAAGATGATTTAAAAATAATAGAGGGACTTCCCTGGTGGCGCAGTGGTTAAGAATCTGCCTGCCAATGCAGGGGACACGGGTTTGATCCCTGATCTGGGAAGATCCCACATGCCGTGGAGCAACTAAGCTGGTGCACCACAACTTCTGAGCCCGCGCTCTTAGAGCCCGTGCTCCGCGAGCAACAAGAGAAGCCACCACAGTGAGAAGCCCGCGCACCGCAACAAAGAGTAGCCTCCGCTCGCCGCAACTAGAGAAACCCCGCATGCAGCAATGAAGACCCAACACAGCCAATAAATAAATAAATAAATTTATAAAAAATAATAGAGATTTCAAAGAGTTGGGGAATTAATATTATTACGTTTCTGTTATAACTGATTTGCTCCTTCCTTTCCAACCTCATGCTATAAACAGACACCCTTTTTACAGGCAAGAAAATTATACATTAGCCACTTCTCAGTTGTTAGCGTGACTGTGTGTGTGTAGAGGGGACCTCAGTCTTTGGCGTTTGTACAACCTAAAGAAATGAGAAGGTTAGGCTGGAGAAGAATGGCATGTGGCTGGAGAAAAGTAGCAGCCAGAGGGAGCCAGTCTGGCCTGGTTCTGAGCCTGGCTGGCAAGTCTTTTCTCTTCTCCTTGCTTCAGTTTCTTGGTTAAGAAAAAAAAACTTGGGGGGGTGGGTGACTACATGATTTCCAAGTTTCTTTTCAGCTTTGAAAACCTATGATGTGAAGGTGGTAATTTGCAAATCTATTTCTGTGTTACTTGGCATCTTTAAGAAAACTCATATAAAAAGTAGAATTTATAAGACTGATCAATGTAGTGGTGATTTTTCTTATGCCAAAGAATTCTTAGAGGCCATTACTTTACTTGAGTAGATTTGTGTGGGGAAGATTGAGAATGCGAATTAATGACACATTAGAAATTTGGATCAAGAAATCCTTTGAAATTAGAGTTCCAGTCTCATTTGGTGAGAAAATTTTCACTTTCCAAAAATTTGCTTTTTACCAGCTTTTTAGGAGCCCAACTATTGTGAAAAATATGGCAGCCTCATATATCATCAGTGAAGCTGGTTATAAAAAGTAAGTGTTAAATTTGAGGTTACAAAAATCACATCAATAATTTAGAGTGTTCTGACTTTAAAAAAAACATTATTTGGGATTTAAACATATAAATTAGCTGTGGAAATAAAGTTCATTATATCACCTCATCTGGTCTTGTTTTATTTCATTAACTGGTTCTTAAAAACCTTTGTGAGCTGAGTTGCAGCTGAAGAGGTTGGAGACCATTTTTCCTTGGGCCCTTGCCTCACTCCTGAGTGTTGGTAAGAGTAGAGAACTAAGACTTGACACAGCTGTAAAAACAGACAGCGCCTTTGGCCTCAGCAGTTTCTCCTGGTGCAGGCAGATTTCAGATGTAAATTTCACTTTCTACCTCTCCTACTAATGAAGTAAGTTTTCTTTTGCTGGGTTTGCAGCCAGGTGTGTCCAGTCTTGTGGCTAACTGGAGCGCTTTACTTAATTTTTCCATTTGTGACATTTCAACCAAACTTAAAAAACAAACATAAAAATTAGCTCAAGGCAGTGGCTCAAAGTGTTAATGGTAACTTTAGGCTGGCTAAACGACTTCCTTTCAGTTCTGCCCTGCCAGACATCTCCACCTTGTGGCTTACAATAAGCAGGTTTAAGCTTTCCAAACTGTGGAGACAAGGTAGGAGTGGGTGGGGATGGGCTTTAGTTAAGAAATTGCAAGTTTATCTCTGTCAGTGGTCCCTGGCATGACAGTTGGCTTCAGCAGGATGTCAGGTGACTTCTTGCTCGCTGCTTTTCTGAATAAGGATGAACCTCCTGTCAGCTCACGGTCTCCTGCTCTCTCTGTAGCAGAGCTGCTTGATGGAATGGTGCAGAGGGCCTGGAAAGAGGTGGAGGAGCTGTGGGCTGAATTGGACTCCTTTGTAAAATTCTACTTTGCTTTTCAGAACTAGCATTTTGCTTTGTAAAGTCCTCTGATCATACTCCAGACTACCTTTCCAAACTCATTTCCCCAACTCTTCTTGAACCTTAAATATGAGAAACCTCTACACATGTGTCTGGTACATAGGAAGCACTTGGTGAACATCACATTCCATCTTTGCCTCACATGCTTTTATTTATTTATTTATTATTTTGCGGTACATGGGCCTCTCACCGCGTGGCCTCTCCCGTTGCAGAGCACAGGCTCCAGACACGCAGGCTCAGCGGCCATGGCCCACGGGTCCAACCGCTCCGCGGCATGTGGCATCTTCCTGGACTGGGGCATGAACCCGCATCCCCTGCATCGGCAGGCGGACTCTCAACCACTGCGCCACCAGGGAAGCCCGCCTCACGTACTTTTCACTGCAGCCAAGCTGAATGTTTTGCTCTTCCTGTCTTGTGTCTTTTCTCATGTGGTACCTATACCTAGATTGCCCTAACATGCCAGCCGCAATTCCTTCATGTCTCTCCACTTCAAATTGGAAGCCAAACCCGGTTTCCCCTAGCTGTTAGTACCTTAATAATTTATCTTTACCCTTCTTCTGGCTTTTACTGTTTCTGTTTTGCATCAGTGTCATTCATGTATTGACTGCCTTCTGGGTGGATTCCTGGGGGGCGGGATCACATGCATCCCTCTTTGTATTCTCCAAAGTGCCAGTCATTGCTCCTTGGCTGAACGTATGCCTGGTAAATACCTGATGAAAGGAGGTGGTTCTGGAAGCCCACTATAAGTGTTGGGAAAAGTAGGGTGAGGAGGTATCCTTTTTATTCTGAGGATATTTGTTTGCCCATTAGTCTTAAATACTGGAAGAAAAAGAAATGAGAAGTTGTCTCCACTCAATTTTTCTTTTTCTTTGTCCATGATTTCTCATCTTCTAGTGGGATTATTTGATTAAAAAGAAACAATTTGTAAATAAGGTACATTATATTTCTAAACCAGAAAAGCCTTAAATCTATAAAAGGTAGTAGAAATAAGAATTACATGTCCTTTAGATTTCTGGAAATTTCCTTCCAGACCTCTAATTCCATTCCCATCTCTTCCTTCCCCCCACAAAAATCTTCAATCAAACTCCTTTGTTTTACCATGAGGTAAAAATTTTGCTATACTTTGCATCTCTAGGTCAGAATTAAAACTCACTGACAAAGGTATTGTTTTAAAAGGCAAGGACCACTTTAAAGGTATAGTTTTTGTGGCCAGTAATATGAATGGTGGAGTGTAAATACAGAGCAATCCCATGGGCTCGAAGCTTGTAAAGTAAGAATACATGTTTGTTTTCCAATAGCAATCGTTCTTTTGAACATTTTTTAAATGTCCTAAGATGTTGGAGTGGATACTTATTTATTAGGGGAGAGAAGACTAAATTCTTAGAAGGTAGAGCAATTCCATTTTGGAATTGGCCCATGAATTTGAGCCAGCTGAAGATGTACCTCTAATAGATGCGTTCCTTTCTGTACGCAAGTTTCTTATCCTCAGGCCTTAAGAGGTAGCAAGAGTGCATGGAGTGTATGCTTTAGGTGGTTTTCTAACTGACTGGATGCCTGGGTGCATACAACCAGAATGCCAGTCTGATGGCTCAGGTCATGTGACCTTCTGAGTGGCGTACTGGATTCACTCCACTTCAGGGAGTGTCCCTAAAAGAGAAGTTATAAACGTTTCTGTATTTGAAATTAAATAAAGCGTGAAACTGCTGTCTATGCACCTGGTCATTTATCTCTCTCATGGCCATTTTTATGTTCAGCTGTAGATTGTGAGTTTCCTGAGGGCTAATTCTTACTTGTTTGTCTTTGTATTCCTATGGTGCCTCAGTGGAGCTTTGTGTTTAGTAGGCATTCAGTAAATGTTTCTTGACTGAATAAATAAGTGAATTTCATCCACTTTTTTATCTTCAGTTTGCCTCTTGGAATTTCTGTAGGAGAAACAGTGACCTAAATCCATTTTACAAAGCCCTGGCTGACTCAGTGCATGTGTAGTCCTGCCTTCCCCTAATACCTTCTTAAGTACCCCTCATGCTAAGTACTCCCAGTTCAGCTCATCACTGCAGAACTGTTTACCTCTCCAATGCATCACATTTCTTTTGCCTCCAATCTCTCTGGGTGCCCGGTTGCATTTGGTATCTTTTGTACCATAGTCAGAATACTGCTTAGAGCTGTGTGCATCGGGCACAGCTAAAGCCATTTTCCACACCTCTCTTTCAGGGGTCACTAGTGCTACTCCTAAATAAATCTCACTCAGGAGATGGGATAAAGAGCTCCACGAACCTGTTCTTCCTGTGTTTTCCTGTCTCACATCTAAGGTCATCACCACCAGTCCAGCCCCCCAAGCTAGAATTTTTAGAATGTCCTCAACTCCTGCCTCATCCTCTGCATCGAGTTGTCTTGTCACTTTTCTGCCCAAAATATCTCTGGATTTTATCCTCTCCTCTGTTCCATTGCTTCATGTCAGTTCCTCATCATCTGTCCTTTATTGGACATGGCCTCCTAACTAGTTCCTGGACTTTCCCCCTCTAGTGAACCTGCCACCATTTAAGCTGCCAGAGGTATTCTTTTCAAATCCCACATCTGATCATATCCCTTCTGTCTAGAAATCTCTGAGGGACAAAATTCAAACTTTTTAGCAATGGCATAAAGAACCCTTCACAGTTATATCGGAGAACCTTCTTGGTTGTAATACAACAACCTTTTGCTGTATTAATCTTACACCTTAAAAAAAAATAATAAGTTTGAAGCTTTACAAAGTGAAAAATTGGGGGAGAGGCCTTCACATTCTGGCCCCAGCCCACCTTTCTAGTATAATTTCCAGCAAACTTCTCCTACATGCAAATGTTCATACTTGAGCGTGTGCACACACACACTCTAACACATGTTCCACTCATGCCTCGTTTTCACTGGTGCTATAATATTCCATGTTCCTTTATGCTTCTGAGCCTTCGTTCATGCAGTTCCCTCTGTCTGAAGTGGTCTTAACCCTGTCTCCTCTGCTCATGGCACTGTAAGACACAGCTGGATAGTACCTCTTCCAAGGAGCTTTTCCCAGCACCCCCCAGTAATATTAGTATATTTGGCCACTCCCTTGTCTGTATTCCTCCAGCACTTTGCACAAACTTCTGAGATAGGACTTACCATGCTGTACTGTAATTACGGGTTTGTGTAGGTCATGCCCATTAGATGGGATAAGGATCCTAGGATCCCTAGTGCTTAACACAGAGTGCCTAATGTAGTCACCCCTCAGATACTCGTTGGGTGTATGTATGTTCTTCTATTATTAATGTCTGGCCAGCACTATCTCCCAAATACTGAATTAATGATCTCTTATGGCACCTGGATTCAATTTCTCTGACCCATCCCCCCACCCCCCCAAAAAAGTTCATTTTTCTCTCTGTGACCTGCCTCATGGATTCCCTGGCTCTCTCATCATTTATACTTTTAATCCACTTTATAGGATAGATGAACCTTAGAACATTAGACTGGGAGCCTCAGAGATTCTCTGGGTCTGAAGGTGCTCAGGTGTGTGTATTTTGAAAAACTTCCCCAGAAGCTTTCTGATGCCCATCTCAGGTTAAGGACTATAGATTTGTTCCCACCCTCTCACTTCTGTGGTGAGGAAATGGAGTCCCAGAGAAGTTAATTGATTTGCCCAAGGTCATGCAGCTAGAAAACAGCAAAATGAGGACCAAAAACTAGGGTATGCTGATTCCCAGTCCAGTGTCTGCTTTACTGTACGATGATACCTCTGGGGGTGAGGGGGAAGTGGAAATCAACTTCATGGCAGGTTCCTTCTCCCCTGTCTTGTTACCAAAGACTTCCAAAGACCAAGAGGACAGCTTTTCTTGAATCTAGAGCTGTTCCATTTCTTCAGTGCAGTCCCAAGCCTGAGTCCCCTTTATTCAGAATTTCTAACCCAATACGGCAGAGGTTTCCTACTCAACAGGACAGATAGAGATTAAGGGGAAAAAAAAAGACAGATGAGAATGCTAACAATGTTCTGAATTTGTTTCTTTTTCCAGCATTTAGAGTGTGAATATCTCCACATCGTCTGAATTCGCCTAGTTGATTTTACAATTATTTTTCAGAGACTCCTCGGTCATGTTTTTTTAGGAGTAGAGGAACACCGAGACTGAACACTGTGCTTGGAGAGGCTGGGCTGGGAGACTAACAAAGGTGGTATTATACTGTGCAAAGCCAATAAATGTATTCAGGAGACACCTAGATGTGTTTCTAGAGGAGGGCATTAGGGGGAGGGGTCTGGTGAAAAGGAAGAAGGGTGGGATTAAGAGAAATTAAAATGGGGCCAGCACGTTGGATAAGGGGACAGCCTCTTCCTGTTCCCACCATTGCTTAAGATTTTTCATTCTGCTTCGTTCAAAAATTAAAAGCAGTCTTTACCATATAACCTCATACCCTCCTGTCCCCCACGGGGAAAAGAACTTAGTTTAAAGGCTATTTCAGCCTGATACAGCTGTGTTTATTACTGGAGTGCTACATCTATGGGATGTTCCTGGAGAATCTCAGACTTAAAACTGGAAAAGAACCTTGAAATAATCTAATCCAGAGATTCTCAAAGTGGTCCCCACACCAGCAGCTTCAACATCACTTAGGAACTTGCTGAATGAGAAACTCTGGAGGTGAGGCCCAGCAATCTGTATTTTAACAAAGCCTCCAGTTTGAGGGCCACTGCTCTAGTCTGATCCTGTCATTTAAGTGATGGAGAAACTGGCTCTGGGAGAGCTGAGTAAGCTTATGTTAGAAACCAACCAACGAACGGAACTCAGGTTTCCTGATGGCCAGCTCTTACTGCTTCCCTTGCTAAGAGGAGCAGGGTCTGGGATGGACTAGTGACATGTGAAAGTTGAGAATTTCAGCATAATACAGAAACAGAGGTCAGCAATAGTAATAGCTAACAATTATTGAGCACTTTCTCTTTGCTGTGCACTTTATAAGCACCATTTCAGTTTTATGTTTTACAGCAATCTTACCCATGAAATCCTATCCTCATTTTACAGATGGAGAAACTAAGGATCAGACAAGTTAGTATATTAGTTTCCTATAGCTGCTGTAACAACTTAGCACAAACTTGGTGACTTAAAACAACAGAACTTTATTCTCATACTTCTGGAGGCTAGAAATCATTTTCACTAGGCTGAAATCAAGATGTTAACAGGGCCATGCTCTAGGGAAGAACCTGTTCTTTGCCCCTTTCTAGCTTTAGGTGGCTGCTGGCATTCCTTGGCTTGTGGCCACATCACTCCAATCTCTGCCTCTGTGGGCACATTGCATTCTCCTCTTCTATCTGGGTCTAAGCACCCTCTCCCACCCTCTTATAAGGGTGCATGTGATTACAATTAGGGCCCACCTGGAAATCCAGGATAATCTTCCCATCTGAAGATCCTTAACCTAATCACAGCTGTAAAGTCCTTTTTTGCTATATAAGGTAACATTCACAGGTTCCAGGAATTAGGATGTAGATATCTTTTGGGAGACCATTATTTAGCCTACCAGTTAGGTAACTGGACCAGACTTACACAGTAAATATGAGAGCCTGGATTGGAACCCAAACTTGCCAGATTCTAGAGCCCATGCTCTTAATCACTACTGTGTACTGCCTGAAAAGGTCGTTGCTAAAAACTGTGGTTCTAGCATTAGCATTAAGATTTTAAAAGTGTTTACTTCTTCCCAGACTTGCATTATATTACTGTCATATAACTCAGAACCTGTGAGTCCTTAAGCATCTCTGGTCCTGACTCCTTCAGTTAAATTACTAGAAGGAAGAGATTGTATTTTTTTTCCATTAAAAAAAAATGGTGATGTAATTCATATACCATAAAATTCAGCAGTTTGAATGTGCTTTTCTAGTAAATGCACAATGTTATGCAACCATCTCCACTATCTAATTCTGGGACATTTTCATCACCTCAGAAAGAAAGCCCATGGTCGTTAGCAGTTATTCCCCATTCCCCTCTCCCCCAGCCCTTGGTAACTACTACTCTACTTTCTGTCTCTGTGGATTTACCTATTCTGGGCATTCCATATAAATGGAATCATATAATATGTGGTCTTTCGTGTCTGGTTTCTTTTACTTAGCATAATGTTTTCAAGGTTCATCCATGTTGTAGCATGTTTCAGTACTTCATACTTTTTATGGATAATCTATTGTATGGATATACCCCATATTATTATCCATTCGTCAGTTGATTGACATTTGGGCTGTTTCCATTTTTGGCTTTTTTGAATAATGCTGCTGTGAACATTCATGTACAAGTTTTTATCTGAACATATGTTTTCAGTTCTCTTGGGTATATACCTAAGAGTGGAATTGCTGGGTCATATGGTATGCTATGTTTAGCTTTTTAAGCAACTCAGATATTGTAATTTATATAAAGTTATTTGAATTCCTACTGTGACATCCATTGTTCATTTGTTTATAATGAAATAACATTCTCATAATTTGTAGTCTTAATCATATTTCTCATCTTATTGCCAAATAAATATTTATACCTGCAATTTTTGACAGTAAAGAGAAAGGATGGTGTGGTATAATGGAAGGAGTTCTGGCCAGCCTGGCCACTCTCTGGGTGAGCTTGAGTAAGTCAAATCACCTCACCTCTCTGGGGAGGAGAGCTTGATGATTTCTAAATTCTCTTCCAGACTTAACATTTGCAACTCTGTGAAAGTCTGAAAAGCTAGCCTTGTGTTAAATCCCAGAGCTTGTGTTCTATTTTTTTAGCAGTTAATCATTCTCTGTCTGATTTCTGTTCCCAGACACAAACAAGGTTTTACCCATCTATCCAACCATTTTATTGTGGTCTGCTAGTTTCCAGGTACTCTGCTAGGCACTGGAGATACAAAGATGACAAAGATATTGTCCCTGACTCCCCAGTCTAGTAGGAGAAGACAAACATATAAACAGGTAATTATAATATTAAGAGATTATGATATTTAAAAATTGCTCTGCCCAGAGGAGAAAAGCTTGGGGTAGATGACATTTGGTTTGTATCTTTTCGGATGAGTGTTTGCTAGACAGGAACATTCTGGGCAGAGGAATGGCGTGGGTAAAGGCAGTGTTCTGTGAGAGGACAAGAGCATGTTTGCCTTTGTTTGGTGGCTTTTTTCCTCTTTCTCCTGCAGTGGTGAAAACAGACTGTCCAGACTAGCTCCATTTTGAGATCCTTCTGTGTGTCCAGTATTCACAGGCTCATTGACTCAAAAGTCTGCAAAATAACACATTTTGTCAAAGTCCTGGCCACCTATAGGTCTTCTTCCCTGTTTTTTAAGGGCACTTCAGACTCAGTTTCTGAGTCAGGAGATTTCACTGAATGGCTAAGGAGCCTGGATCAAGATTTGGGTTTTCTCCATAGTAGCAGCTTAGTTCGGGCTCTTGAAAATGCCCTTTTGTCCCCCTAAGGGTTTTAGTTACATAAAAATACTAGGAACGTGAAATTCTACAATATGATCAGCACAGCACAAACTAAATTTCTAACCTTTGACTAGAAACATATATGGAAGGCTTTGTGTTTTAAACTGCCCCCTTCCCAGCCTCCTAGGCTTCATGAGAGGTCATTGTGCAGCTCTTTCCATGGTCCCTGTTCTCTTCCTTTTTACTGGAGGGCAAAACTAGGGCAGAGAAATAATTTTTATTCACTTCTGAAAGGTTACAGTAATAAAGAAACTCTTGTTAACATCAGAGAACGTTGCAGCCAAGAGTTTTCACAGTCTGGCATTGTTTATTTTACATGTAATTTGGAACCTTCTGCACTCTTAAAATATTGGCACAAAAATGTTTTAACTGTTGAAGTGCTTCATTGCATGCAGTGGTAGTGTGGTGTGAGAGAGGCAGCAGGGCTCTGGAGAGCGGCTTGCCCTGTTCCTTGGAAAGAGAAATGGGGTAAGTGTATGCGTATGTGTGCAGATACACATTCGCTTGTGTATATATGAGTCTCTCTGCACTGAGAATTAAGAACTTTCTCTGCCCTGATGAACTTCTATGCTTCCCTTGATTTAACAATGAGAATGATGTAACAATCCTGCTTTCCTATTGCCATGGCTGCCAGAAAGTATAGAGCTTCTCTTATTTGGGTATTTTGATATAATTATTCATTATCCCCTTTCTCTCACACACACTTTGTTAACACTTTTCTTTTACTTTTATCCATCAAAGGATTTTTGTTGTTGTCTTGTTAGGTCGAAATTAAGATTTGAAAACAATTGCAGAAGGATCACACGTGTTAAATGGGAAGACTGCTAGGCTGGCGACTGGGCTTCCTTAGTTCCAGGCCCAGCTTTCCTTCCAGAGTTTGGAGGACCTGCTCCTTCCGCCATCTCTTTCTTGTCCTGGAGCCTTAATATAGAGCTATATATTAACCTGACCCTTGCTAAGACCCAGGGATTCCCCAGGGCTGACTATGCACTCTAACCTGTCTGGTCTGGGGACAGTAGCCTGGTGCCGCATAAGCTCTTCTTCCTCCAAATCTGACACTTTGTTCCTTAGCCTCCAAAATGGAGCCTTAGCAAACGAGGCAGAGGTTACCCCCACCAGGTGAGCTCTGCAGAGCTATCTCCAGGCCAGGCCCTTCTCTAGGGACCTCCAGCAGGGGGCTCCTTCCCTTGCAGGAGTTCCACTCCAGCTCTGAGAAAAGGATGCTCTGCTGGTATGTATACCATGACCACCATGCCCTGCTCGCGCAGGCTGTAGACTTTCTATCACAGCCAGCCAGGGGATCCCACACCCTCTGGCCTGGATCCACTTTCAGTGCCCACCAACAGAAGATGAAGTGCTCAGGACCTTGCAGTCTTTCTTTGCTCAGAGAGATCTCTGTTCCCTTTTGGAAGACCCTTGCCTTTGGCTTCTTGATCCACGAGAGCAGTCCCTGTGGTGGAGGATCCGGATGAGTACATGCATATGCAATTTGGGGCTGAGGAGACAGGCCTTTCCCCAACAACCTAGTGAGAGCCCATGTGTCCTGCTCTTCACCTCTAAGGTATGGGTACTTTGTGCTAAACTCTCCAAAGACCGTTTTCCCAAGCAGTTACCTCCCATCACATGGGCTTTGGAGCCAGGCAGACCTGGGTGCTAATCCCTGCTTTGCCATAGTGCGGCCTTGAGACTCTGGGCAAGTTTCTTTACCTCGCATTTCTTTCTCTATAAGCCACACATAGTCTGACTTAAACAATATGATGGTAGTGAAGACTTAGCACAGTACTTGGCACATTTTAGTGCCACTTGGTAAAATAAGGCACTGTATTTGGACCTTTTCTACAGCACCTAGCATAGGCTGCCTTATTTCAAAAGGATTTGTGTACACATCCGTCATGCCCCACTGGATTCTGCCTCGCTGGAGGATGGAGATCATATCTTTCGTCTTTGTATCACCCGTTTGCCTGGCATGGGTCATGTGCATAGCAGGCCCTCAGTCGATGTTAGCTGAACCTGTTAGGATGACTTGGACAGATAGGGCAGGCATGAATGTTTTAGTTTCTCCATCTGAACCTGGGGAAATAGTAACCCCTTATTTTGGAGCCTTTGAGGACAATTTAAAACGATATGTGTGAAGTGTTTGGAGTCCTTTGAAAGGAAGGTACTGGGGAAATCAATGGTGTTTTTGCTGTTCTTAGGAAAGCCTTTGTGGTTCCCAGCGAATAAATTACTTGTAGTGAGTTTTCTAACACCTCCTACTCTGCTCTGTTCACTGAGGCTTTTAAATAAATAAAATAACTGCTGTAATGCTTCTTTGCTCTGACTTATAAAGAGATATAATTTTGGTTTTGGACTTTCGACCCCTTTCTGCTCCCAGGAGAGAAATTTCTATCAGAATAATAAATGGTGTAAACTGTGTGTGTTGCCCCTTTTCTGGGCCTCGGGTAGTTCAGCTGCTGGGGTTAAGAATCAACGGGCTTGTGGTTTGTACCTGGTTATGGGGCAAGTAGGAGACGATTCCCATTAAGCACTCCATGGCATTCTCAGTGTCTCCCACACTACTACTTTTCATCCCTGTCCTATGCCCTTTTGCTAAAATTCTTCAAATTTCACATGAACTCTATTTTCTTTGGTATTTTGAGCATACTTGTTTATGGCTATACCTCTTCTCTTTCAAAGACAGAAGATGTTTATCATCTGCTGTGCCTTAGGTCCCCAGCTGAGTTGCCTGGCAAAGAGGATCCTCCCTCTAGAGGAAACAGGATGGGAAAGTTGAAAAACCACTCACTAGTCTTGGAGCTGGAAGATCAGGGAATTAAAACTTGGTCCTACCGTTAATCAGCAGGTTCAGATGAAGAACCTGGACCAGGTTATTCCTAAGGGCCCCTTCCAGCTCAGACAAAAATCTGTGAGATAAGAATTTTCCAACCCCGGGGAGAATTTACAAGAGTGAACAGTAGTTTGCCACACTTCCCACTTGTTCTCCAAGCCTCTCTTGCCTTGTAGCCCTGGATGACTATCCCTGTCCCTAATATCCTTAGCTCAAAGGCCCATGAGAGACTAGAGTGATTTGGGGACAGATGTGGGTTCAAACATGTTAGAGTAGTCTGGTTTGAAGCAGTGGGTAGATGTGGATGTCAGAAGAATCCCACTTGGTGATGACCCCCAGGGACTGTGTAAAGGAAGTCCAGACTGCTCTGGCTGGTAGCGGGAAGCCCCAGTCAGGGCTAGCCCTAGCTGATCAGATTTGCAAAGCAGTCAGTGTTTATATTTTGTGCCGCTTCAGTGGCTGGCAATCCCTTAGAAGCTTGACAGACACAAGGATGATCCTAATTCAGCCTTTTCCAATTGAGGACACTAAATCCTGGCAAGGAAAGTGGCTTGTTCAGTGTCACATATTAGTAGCAGGGCAGAGATTAAAACTCACTGCTAGTTCATTTTGTTGCTCTTTTCATTACATCATCCTATCACCTTTGCCATCATCCTGCCACCTTTGCCATTCCCTAGAGCTACCATATACACCTTCCATTTTGTCTTCCTGTCTTAAAGACCTCTTTTGGTCCTTTTAAGGTCAGTGTTCCTGTGTCTAGTGCAGTGCTTCGTACATAATAGGCCTTTATCAGATGTTAGTGAATGAGTGAGTGAACTCAGAGTCTTTTCCTGACTCCTTAGAATCAGCTCCCTATTGCTACCTTTCCTGATAAACTGACGCTAAATTGTTGATGGATGTTAATAGGTTAATGTTTTAATGGTCCCTGATAACATTTGCATTTGAATGGGGGGCTTCTTGTAACTAGTGTCTTTGGAAGGAGGAGTGATTGCAGCAGCACTGGGGAGCTCTTGGGGTCAGGGAGGATTGATGATGCCCCCCACTCCATGTCCTACCACAGAGTAGGCAGCTGTCTGCTCTTTTCCCCTGTGGGTTTAACCTGGCACTGGGCACTACCAGAGGGCGATGGTTCTCCTAAGATCGGGATAACTATGTGAAAAAAAGTTCTGGAAGCCAAGATGTCAGACCCAGGATACATTAGAGCTATACATTGATTGCAGCTGCCCTGGATGTGCTGTGAGTATTTCTGGATCCATTGGTGAGACAGCTGCAACACTCCTTTTCCCGATCATTTCCCTAAATGCTGGCTGAATGATGCTGTGGGGTTGGTTAGAGCTGAAAGGGCCTAGCTGGAAAGCAAGCACTTCTTTTTCCATGTCGATTGCCATCTATTTAGCTGATCTTTTCTGAGTGTCAGCCATATGTGCCGTAAACATGACATCTCTGATGCTCAAAGGGGCGGGAAGAGCTACAAGGAGCCCTTTATTAAAACAACCACTATCAGGACTTCAGTTGTCTTACGCTCAGAACAGGTCCTGACCTCTCACCTGAACTCACTGTAGGCTACTTCACTGGTCCCCCTGCCTCTTGACTCTTCATCTCAGTTCCATCCTGCAAATCATTTAACAGCCTGGCTCATCTTCGTGAACGCTACTCATGTCAAATACTCATCACACAGAAACCCACAGCGGCTGCCCGGTGCTGGCTAGGTGTGTGCCATCCCCCTTAACCTGTCCTCGAGGCTCCTTGTGGTTCACCATCATTTTCTTTTCTGCCTGCCCCACTTTTCTTCCAGTCTCTGCCTGTCCATAGTCTACTGTCTCCTCTTGAAATCTTCCCTAACTCATCCAGATTTACATTTGTGTGTTATTCTACCAGTGTGATTATAAATTTCTCAAGTGCAAGAATCATGGGGCATCCTTGAGTTAACCTCCTTAGGGCCCAGCACAGAGCAAGGCACATTGTAAGTACACAGGAAATGCTTCTTGATTTGATTTAAGAAGTAATTTTGTTGCATTGCAAGGGACTCCAAGGGGAATGAAGCCCTTGAAGTAAATGAAGTAAAGATAATCCTTTCAAAAATTGACACAGGTATTGAGACATCTGTGCTGGGTAAAGTGTATTCTGAATAATATTTTTTCTTGATTAATTTTCCTCAACTATTGCCTTGACCCTTTCTCATCTGGCATGGTGGTGCAGAGCATATAGAGGCATGGGGCTTCCCATTTTCCCTTCCTGCAGTCCCCAGATGCCCTGTACCATCATGAAGTGTTCACTCAGTGCCTGCCATGTGCTGGGGACACAGATGGGACCATGTGGCCGTGTCCTTCAGGAATTTGTAGTAAAGCTTCCATCAAACATCCCTGGTTCTGTTCTTGAGTCATTTCCCTACCTTCACGTCGGTGCTTGCCAACTGTTAGCAGCAGTAGGCTCCCACCCTATCCCCACATCTGTACACCAGACACAGGCCCTTCCAATCTTAGGGACCTTGAATGATAGGGTTAGGGTAATAACACTAAATTACTATCTAGCATCCTATATATTTTATTTTGCTTATTGTGACCCTTCCTCCCTCCCTAGAATGTAAGCTCTAGGGGTTCAGGAATTACCTCTCGTTTATTGCTGTAGCCTCAACTCCCAGAGCAGTGCTTGGTGCATGGTTAGCACGCATATACATTTGTTGAATGATGACGGCATTACTGAAGTCTTTTTTCCTCCAAGTCCAGCAGCATTATTAATTTGTATGGCGCTATTAAGAATTGTTTTCACTCATGTATTTATTCAAGGAACATTTTGATCTCTCACCACATGCTAATCCCTAAATGCTGCGGGTAGAGCGTATGCCATAGAGAAATGATCTTACAGGGTTTACAATCTAGTCTTTGCCAAGAAGAGAAATGAGGTTGAATCTTTAATAGATTAAGTTCCAAACTAAATAGATGAACAAGTAAGATAGAGTTCACCTGGTTTTTGTTTCATTTTGTTTTGTTTTAGGTGCAAACTTCCTAGAGAAGCTGGCCCAGAGCAGGGTTGAGAGTGGTGGCAGGATGGCACAGGGAACTAGGCAGCCCCCAGGTGCTGAAGGGAGGGACGGAGACTGTCAGGCCCTCGTCTCAGGTGAAGGAGTGGGTCCGGTTTCTCACCTCCCTTCCAAGGCAGTGTCACGGTGTTTGAGAGCACGTGGGCACTGAAGCCAGACTGTTAGGGCTCAGGTCCCACCCCAGCTGTGTGACCCTGGGCAAAGTCTTAATCTCTGTGCCTCAGCTTTCTGTCTGTAAAATAGGGATAGCTATGTTACCTACCTCACCTTACAGCTTTGTGGAGAATAAATGAGCTATCATGTGTGAGACTCTCTGAATAGTACCTGGGACCGAGATAGGTGTTTGCTGTATAAACTTTACTACTTATTGTTAAGCGTTTTTATCTCATGTGATAATGTAAAAAGAAAAAAGAAAGGCAGGGGTTTCCCTGGTGGCGCAGTGGTTGAGAGTCCGCCTGCCAATGCAGGGGACACGGGTTCGAGCCCTGGTCTGGGAGGATCCCACATGCCGCGGAGCAACTGGGCCTGTGAGCCACAACTACTGAGCCTGCGCGTCTGGAGCTTGTGCTCCGCAACAAGAGAGGGCACGATAGTGAGAGGCCCACGCACCGCGATGAAGAGTGGCCCCCGCTTGCCACAACTGGAGAGGGCCCTCGCATAGAAACAAAGACCCAACACAGCCAAAAATAAAAATAAATTAATTAATTAATTTTCTTTTTTAAAAAAGGCAATTTTGCATAGTTTGAATGCAAAAACTGAGACTCAGAGATTTGTCTTCTAGAGTCACAAGGTGGGGAAATGGAGCTGCTTGGGCCCAGAATTTGCTTAGATTTCAGAGTATTTCTTAGGCTGGAGTGGGACTTGAATACAGATCACTAGAGAGAGCATCTCTTTAACAGATACAGCATTCCAGCAGCAGTTTTCTTTTTCCTTTATAAAATGCTTACCCTTTGGGCTTCACTGGTGGTGCAGTGGTTAAGAATCCACCTTCCAATACAAGGGAAATGGGTTCGAGCCCTGATCCGGGAAGAACCCACATGCCACACAGCAACTAAGCCTGTGTGCCACAACTACTGAGCCTGCACTCTAGAGCCCACGAGACACAACTACTGAATCCTGTGTGCCTAGAGCCCGTACTCTGCAACAAGAGAAGCCACCACAGTGAGAAGCCCACGCACTGCAATGAAGAGTAGCCCCCCCTCGCTGCAACTAGAGAAAGCCCGTGTGCAGCAGTGAAGACCCAACACAGCCAAAAATAAATAAATAAATTTATGTTTTTTGAAAAATGCTTACCCTTTTAAGAACATTGTACAGAAAAAAGAGGACAAAAAAGGATTACCCTATAGAGTTGGGGTCACTCTCAGAGCTCAAGGCCAAGTGTCCATTCCGTTTTCAGGGGGTATTCGGACGTTACTCCTTGGCTTCCTCATGACTTGAGCAGGAGTGATCATATCACTCCTACCCAGAATCCAGGCTCAGCCATTCCCAGGATACTGCTACAAGATTCTATAAGCTATCAGCTGAATGGCAGTTCTGTTTGAGTCGTAAAAGAATGTTGGACTACGAGTCAGAATACCTTGTTTCTGTAAACATCTAGAACATTTATGAGCTGAGTGATAATTAGGCAATTCATCTGACCTTTCTGAGCCTTTGTTTCCTCATCTCTACAGCAGGGAACAGCTTCTTTCTCAGATTACCGCAGGGTCAGTATTTTGGAAATTGTATGGTGCTGAACAGTAAGCAGTAAGGAAACAGCAGTAAAAGACAAGCATTCTGTGATCCATACAGAACAATGGAAATAGCCACTTTATTGTTCGGAGCTATAGGTTTTTGTCTGACCTCCTCTGCCCAGCTGGAGTCACCAGTTAACATGTGTGATTCAGTTAATTAGGGTTTTCCATCTCTTTTGCTCCCTATTACTACAGAGAAGGAGAATTCAGGTCTGTTTGATAAAAGGGCTTCCAATCTCAAGATCGGGAAGGGGCTAGATTTTGGATCCTCTGAGAAAATGTTGCTGTCCAGGTAACATGATGTCTGTCTTAAAATCGCTGAGTGGGAAAGGACTCTGGCTGGGACCTGTGAACTCAGTGTTGCCTCTAGATCCTCTAGGTTGTTTAGATCCTCCGCACCCAGGAAAAGTGTCAGTGCCCAGGCTCCATTCACAAAGGACTCTCAAACTTGTTAATTATCCATTTTCAGCTGTTTGGTTATATGTCTGTGCATCTGAGATAGCCAGCATTGATGGGGAGCAAGCATCCTCTAGTTCTCCACTGTCTGCAGTCTGCCTAAATTTAACAGAAAATCATTAAAAAAGCAAAGTTGTGCCTGCAGCTTTTCTGCACTTATAAATACAGTCATGAGGTCCAGGGTGCAATTGGGAGCCTGCAAGTGTCTCTGGAAACCTAGGTGTGTCAGCATCTTCTTGCTGACAGAAATCAGACCTCATGGCTGCAGGTAGAATGCAGAGGACCCAGAGGAATGACAGCCACTGACACGTGGTGAACAAATTACTAGGAAAGGGGCTCAGGCTCCTAGGCCCTGGTGTGCTATACTGCTGCTCTGCTGGAGACGCCTGCGGGCTCAAGCTAAATACACATCTTGCTCATATTACATCTTGTCTAAGTAAGATTTTCCATTACCACAACATAGGAGACGTTGAGGGCACCGTGACTGCTAAAACCCTACAAGACTGGTTGTCTACACTTAGCGCTGCCAGGGTCAGAAAGTCATCAGCCTATGATTGCGTATAACTGTTGGCATTCTTTTTTTCAGCTTTTTTTCAGGCATTCAGTGAAGTCTGATTAGGTGTGAGTCATGGCCTCACCTTCTGCTCCACATTCACTTCATAATCAAATCCTGTTGATCTTGCTGGACTTTTTCCTCTTTATTCCTTTCGCCACTTACATTAATTCAGTTTCTTACCAACTCTCACCTGAGCCATTGCAGCAGCCTCCTCTGGGATTCCTGCCTCCAATCCTTCCCCCAGCTTTGTGGTTTGTACTTGCTGGGTTACTTTTCTTTTTTTCCCCTTATTTATTTATTTGCTGCGCTGGGTCTTCATTGCTGCGTGCGGGCTTTCTCTAGTTGTGGCAAGCAGGGACTACTCTTCGTTGTGCTGTGCAGGCTTCTCATTGCGGTGGCTTCTCTTGTTGCGGAACATGGGCTCTAGGCGCGCGGGCTTCAGTAGTTGCAGCACGAGGGCTCAGTAGTTGCAGTGCATGGGCTCTAGAGCACGCGGGCTTCAGTAGTTGCAGTGCGTGGACTCAGTAGTTGTGGCTCGCAGGCTCCAGAGCACAGGCTCAGTAGTTGTGGCGCACGGGCTTAGTTGCTCCGTGGCATGTGGGATACTCCCGGACCAGGAATCGAACCTGTGTCCCCTGCATTGGCAGGCAGATTCTTAACCACTGGACCACCAGGGAAGTCCCGGGTTACTTTTCAAAAACAAATCTATCCAATAGCACAGGGAACTATATTCAATATCTTGTAATAATATATAATGGAAAAGAATCTGAAAAAGAATATATATATTGTTAATTATCCATATATATATATTCAGTAATATATATATTACTGAATCACTTTTGCTGTACACCTGAAACTAACACAGCTTCGTAAATCAACTATACTTCAGTGAAATAACAGTAACAACAAATCTATCCGTGCAGCTTCCCTGTGCTAAGAGCTCTTCTTTGTCTTTCCTTCATGTGGCATTCAGGGCCATTTACAGTCAAACGTAAACTGCCTTTCCAGCTCTACCTTCTGCTTCGTCCCATCATGAGCTCTTCGTTACAGATTTTCCTCTGAGGATGCTGTAGTTGTTCCCCTCTCTGTGGCTTTACACATACTATTTTTTCTGTCTAAAAGGTACAAATCCCCGTCATCCTTTAATAGCCAGTATAATAAATGTTACCTCATCTCTGAAGCCTTTGAGCCCCCAGACTCACCACTGCCATTTTTTACATACAGTATGTTGTTACAATCATTTGTATGTCGTTTCATACGAGATTACAAACTTCTTGAGAACAGGTTCTGTGTTTTATTCATCTTTTATGCCCAGCATGTACCATGATGCCTAGAATATGGTAGGCACTCAATATATACTTATCAAATGCATGCAAGGCAATGTAAAATTCTGCACCCAGACAGCTTTATGGTCTAGCAAGGAACGTAAATTATTTCATGACACTACTGCTCAAAATCGAGAAGTATCATGAGAGGCTTTAATATATACATACATATGGTTAAGTCGCAGACTGAAATACTTGTGTGGGAAGAACCATTTGTAATTGGAATTATCTTTTATTGTGGTGAAATATATATAACATAATATTTATCAATTTAGCCATTGTAAGTATACAATTCAGTGGCATTAGATACAGTCACAATGTTGTGTAACCGTCACCACTGTCTATCATAGGATTTTTTTTTTTTTTGGCCACACCCCGTGGCATTTGGGATCTTAGTTCCCCAACCAGGGATCGAACCTGCACCCCCTGCATTGGAAGTGTGGAGTTTTAACCACTGGACCGCCAGGGAAGTCCCACCACTGTCTATCCCCCAGATTTCTTCATCATTCCCAGTAAAAACTTTATACCCATTAAATAACTCCCCCATTTCCACTCCCCGCAGACCCTGGTAACCTCTATTCTACTTTATGTCTCTATGAATTTGCCTATCTTAGGTGCCTACTATAGGAGGAATCATACAATATTTGTCCTTCTGTGTCTGACTTATTTCATTAGGCATAATGTTTTCAAGGCTCATCCATGTTGTAGCATATATCAAAATTTCATTCCTGGGGCTTCCCTGGTGGCGCAGTGGTAGAGAGTCCCCCTGCCGATGCAGGGGACACGCGTTCTTGCCCCGGTCCGGGAAGATCCCACGTGCCGCGGAGCGGCTAGGCCCGTGAGCCATGGCCGCTGAGCCTGCGCGTCCAGAGCCTGTGCTCCACAACGGGAGAGGCCACAACAGTGAGAGGCCCGCGTACCACACACACACACAAAAATTCATTCCTTTTTATGGCTGAATAATATTCCATTGTATGTATATACCACATTTTGTTTATCCATTCATCTGTTGGTAAACACTTTGTTTCCATCTTTTGGCTAATGTAAATAATGCTGATAGGAACATTCAAATGTCTGTTCCAGTCTCAGCTTTCAATTCTTTTGGATATATACTTAGGAGTGGAATTACTGGGTCATAGGGTAGTTCTATGTTTAACCTTTTGAGAAATCACCAAACTGTTTTCCCTAGTGGCTGTACCATTTTCCATTCCCACCAGCAGTGCATGAAGGTTCCAGTTTTTCTACATTCTCATCAGTGCTTGTTATTTTTCTTTTCTTTTCTTTTTTTTTGCGCTACACGGGCCTCTCACTGTTGTGGGCTCTCCCGTTGCGGAGCACAGGCTCCGGACACGCAGGCTCAGCGTCCATGGCCCACGGTCCCAGCCGCTCCACGGCATGTGGGATCTTCCCAGACCGGGGCATGAACCCGTGTCCCCTGCATCAGCAGGCAGACTCTCAACCACTGCGCCACCGGGGAAGACCTCTTTTTTCTTTTTAAAATTTTAGCCATCCTAGTGGATGTGAATGGAATTATCCTTTGCTTATGCTTCAGATAATTGTCTTGCTAATTGGGTTCTAATTTGCTTATTGACCATTGGTGACCATTAATAAGTTAGACTGTTTTCACTTTCCAAATCTTGTATTTAACGACAGAAAACCAAATCCTGATCAAAACTTTCATGCATTGGCACTTGTTTGCAGGGCATAAGTCCTTTCTTAAACTTGGAAATATAAGCAGAAAAGCACTTCTTAGTTTCCTAATTATTCTTCCATAGTACTTGTTATAGAGCAGGCAGGGATCAAAGGTCTGTTAATGTTTGATCTGTTCACATCAGAGAGTTAAGTGGCTATTATCTTGTTAGAGTGACTAATGAGAGAGGAAAAGTCAATTGCCCACTTTGTGTTTTCTTACCCTGGCAATCATGAAGTTCCTTCTCTCTTCAGTCATAAAGTCTCCTTTTTACTTGAAACTGCTTGTGTATGTATTTTGGGTTCTTGTTTGTTTGTTTTTTTAATTTTTTTTTTTTTTTTTTTGGCTGCACCATGCGGCTTGTGGGATCTTAGTTCCCTGACCAGGGATTGAACCTGGGCCCTCCGCAGTGAGAGCATAGAGTCCTAACCACTGGACCACCAGGGAATTCCCATGTGTATGTATTTTGCCTCCAAATCTAGAACTCTATTAGATGGTAGTCGTGGAACTAGAAGTGGTCTTGAAACTTTTTTCAGTGGAAGAGATTGCTTTGAGAGAGGTGTGGAGTTTCAGAGGCCATGTGAAAACATACTTGAAAGGACAGGAGTTGAACCTCTTCTGGCTAGAGCAGAGTTGTGTTTGAAAACCATGAAAACAGTAGCAGCATGTATACAAAGTTGCTCAACCCCTTACCAAATTCTTGTATTCAGGGAGCTTTCTTAAAATTTGTAAAAAGTACGTGGGCATCAATAATACAAGAGGTAATTATGACAGGGAATATTATATCGATTCATTCTACAGACATGTGCTGAGCAGTGTGCCATCTTTGCCCTCAAGGAGCTCACGCTCTAATACAGTGAGGGGGGGGCAACCTGTAAACAGATTATTAAAATAATACAGTACATCTTCCTGGTGGAAATATTAAAAACCATGTGAAGGAGAAAGCAGTAAGCTTTGGGAGCTTGAAAGACTTCACAGAAAACGGAGTGATTCCTTTTCTATAAAATGACAGTAACACCCCCTTTTTAGGATTATTGTGAAAATTAAAGAGATAACACATATAAAGTTTTTAATATCGTTTCTGGCACATGGTAGGCATTCAACAAATGTTAATTGTTAGCTAATGTTATTATTATGGAGAGGTTTTATTGAGTTGATGAATGACAGTATATCCATTGATTGCAAGCAACAGAGACTGCAGCTAATTTAAGCAAACAAAGGAGTTCATTGGGGGCTAGCTAAAGCTCACAGAATGGAAAGGAGAGTTTAACAGCAGGCCTCAGGAAGGAAAGATACAAGGAAGCTCAGGGATCCTAGTATTAGTAATAGGAATTTAGTAATCTCTTTGGGATGATCCAGTTTTAGCTGTCTTTTATCTTTGGATGTTTCTAGTCAGAAACAAGTCTCATTAGATTAGCTTGGACTCTGGGCCCCTCTCTGTGATGAAGGGACATGGTTCTAGGATCAGCAGCCTACTAACTCATATGGAGTTGGAGAGGAGTAGGAAGGCTCTAAGGAAGGGATGCTGAGAGAGTGAGTGATTTTCACCTTAGACAGTATCAGAATACTTGCAAGATCTACTGATCCATTGAGGCTGATGATGTAAGCAAACAGGCCAACCCATGGAACGGCCTCTGGGTGTTTCTGTTGGCCATAGAGTCGACTGTCCTGGCTTGTGACCAGTGCCAACCCAATGTGATCATTCCAGTCTGACATTCTTCATTGAAATTCCTCTGGTTTCTTCATGTTTATTAAGTACTGTAGCTAAAACAAAGACTCTTGACTATTACAATAATAGAGGAAGGAAAACTTTCTGAGCTTTGTATATTGCATTTCTTTTGATGTATTCAATTATGATTACCTTTTCACATTTCTCATTTATCAGCTCATGATCAGGGATTTGCTCTAGGTCTTAATTATGACCACACAGTCAGACCCTTCCTTCATCCTGTTACTTATTTATTTATTTTGGCCTAGACATGCTACTGTGCATCTGACCTTGTTGAATCTCATCTCAGTTTCTAGGATGATTTTTCAACACTTCAGGGTCATTTCCATTTTACTTTTGTTTTCCATCGTACTGAAATTAGCAATTTTTGCTTATGTGATTCTCCATTTCTGATTATGACATCAGAAGCAGAAAGGTGTGACAGTGTAGAGAAGACACTAGATTTAGGTACCAGCGGAGATAAAAATTCCAACACTGCTAGCACACAAGCAGGGTGTGACTTTGGGGCAAATAACTTAGCATTTTCGAGCTTCTGTTTCCTTGTTTATAGAATTGGGACAACAGCGCATGAGACTTGTCCTGTGGGATACAATCAAAAACTTCAGAAATCAGAGTAGATTAGAGCTATCTCCCTCTTAGCTGTATGTCTTGGCATGGAAGAAAATGAACTTGGCATGATAGTTTGATTTTCCCAGGACCTTAATGTACCTCATCAGCTTCTTTTCAAGGTGATTACAGGCTTACTGATATGTTTGAATGCCTTATTAAGAGGGTAAATGACTGTAATTTCCAAGGACAGCCATCTCTTGTTTTGCTATTTTCCAAGCCTGAGGAAAAGGCTCCTGTGCTTTGTAACCATTTAGAAATTAAGGTTGAGAAAGTAACAACCATGTACCTTGTTTTTCAGGACCTTATCAAGCTATGCAGATCTTGAATATTCAGATCCCAAGCAATAAAACTGGGACTTTCAAAACACATAAATAAATAAATAACTAATAAGGAAGAGTATTTTTAAAGGCATTTCAATGTAGCAAGCCTCTCTGGTGCATTAAAAGTTTGAAGTGATTTATTAAAATGAGATGTAAGGATTATCTCATGCCTTGTTTAGGTTGGCTTTTCATCACAGCTGGAACATGCTATACTCATATGTTCACATCATTTTCTAAAAAAAGGAAAAGAAATTGTCCATCTTTTCATATTTTATTATTTTTCCTTTTCTTTCTTCTTGGTACTAACACAGTTTTCTCTGGACCTACCAAATGCACACGCACGCACACACAGAGTTTTATTTCTTGTATTTTGTGATCATTGCTGAAAGAGCCTCAGTAGATCTTTTAGTCATAATGCGAGTGAGTTACATGCACACATGTGTATTTGGTCTCTCCATGTGCCCTTCTCTCTTTCTGTCTACTTCCACCCGTTTCTGTGTATTTCATATAATATTGCACAGTGAGCTCATTTCTAACATTAAACTTAAATAGACTGGCTGGGGCTTCCCTGGTGGCGCAGTGGTTGAGAGTCCGCCTGCCGATGCAGGGGACACGGGTTCATGCCCCAGTCCAGGAAGATCCCACATGCCGCGGAGCGGCTAGGCCCGTGAGCCATGGCCGCTGAGCCTGCGCGTCCGGAGCCTGTGGTCCGCAACGGGAGAGGCCACAACAGTGAGAGGCCCGCGTACCTCAAAAAAAACAAAAATAGACTGGCTGATGTTCAGTGCACACTAGTTTATTGCCATGCAGTGACTGTGTAGCCCATGGTGTTGACACTGCAGAGTGTTGCTGGTGTCATTACTAACCCCTAGAAAGACAACTACAACCTGACCTGCCATCTTTTGTGCTGCATTGTAGCCTTATGGTGAATTTGATATATTCCTTATGCTTTGGTCAGCAACTCTAGGCACGCTTTATCATTCACTCATTGCAACAAATCCTTATTAGCCCTGTTAGCAGCTTTGCCTCAGTAGCCTTAAAGTTTATTCTTATCTTCATTCTCATCAGTTCTTGTGTTACCCATACCAACCTTCTTCCATTCTCCCCTCCTACTCCATAATTATACTTTTTTCCCTCCAGTTTACCCAGGAGTGGGGCTTAGCTTATGCTAGAAATGTATGACGTATTAGTAATTGGCCATTGATCACCCATCTCGTAGCCCATCTCTAGCGACCATTGTGATCAGGAGTATCTGCATTGTGTTTACCCAAGACCGTAGTAGCATTCGCCCAGCCTCTACAGGTAACCTGAGGTATAGGGCATATGAAAGGGCAGCCACATTATTTATGGTGCTTGTTCCAACATAGATAAGCAATGGAATTGAACTGCTCTGTATTCTAATCTTGACCCACTATTTCCTAGCTGTATAACCTTAACCTTCCCAAACACCACTTTCCTCTTCTCTAAAGTGGGGACAGTAATAGCACCTATCTCAGAGAGTCACTGGGAAGGATTAAGTGAGCGCATATGTATAAAGCTCTTAGCATAGTTCTTGGCACATGGTAAACAGTGAATTATGGGAACTGTTTCTGAGACACTTTTGTAGACTGGGGAGAGAGGAGGCTTTTCAGAAGATATAATTTGTAAGTTATGTCTTAGAGGTTAAGAAGGAGTTAGCATCCCAGTGGATAAAGAAGGGAGAGGGATTCCTGGCAGCAGTGTGCTTGAGAGCTATAAGAGCGCATGACATGTTTGTGGAAATTGCACATAGTTTACTCTGACTGAGGGTGAGATAAAAGTGGGGAGGTGGGAGGAGGTGAGGCAGGAAAGATGACCAAGAACAGATCACGAAAAACCTCACGGAGCTCACAGAGGAGTTTAAACTTGATCCTCCGTCAGACCCTCCGTCCACATAATCTGGTTCCTCTGTTAAGCAGTCACGTAAATGTCTTTAAGAGCAGCAACAGGGAAAAGGGGAAAGAGGGCAGCGGATTGGCCTCAAATGAACTGGCATCTCTTTAAAGCAAATATTCCTCCTTGAGAATACTACATTAGTTAAACATGTGCCTTGCAAGATTCGTTATTGCTTTACCTGTGTTCCCCGTTGGTTGTCTCATTCATTAATCTGCTGATTAGTAACCCTGAACTCTTGTGTGCCCCACTCCCTGACCATTTTTGCATTCCCTTTTCAATATACTGTGCTGGTCCCCCTGGGATGTAAACTCCAGGACCTGTCCCTGGCCTGCTCATGTTTGTTTCCTTTGCCCCTGGTGCCTGCTTCTGCTATAACATCTGTAGTATGTGTTAAGTAATCCTTAAGGTAACATTTTTATTATGTCATAAAAAGTGCATGGCAAATATATTATAACTTGTGGACTTTGTTTAAAAATGAACGGATAATTTATTGAGTGTGCCACATGAGCCTTGCTCCCCTCCCCATTTCGGCCGAGACTTGCTGCTCGTTTAGCCTCGCCTCCTATTGAGTGCTCCCACCCTGTGACATGCTAGGAAAGCAGACCCATGGTTGGCTAGAAATGACATCATAGTTTATGTACTCAATAAAAATTTAATTAAGTCATTACAGGAATTGCAGTCATCATTTAACCCTCTGATTTCTTCTGTTTAGTTTATTATTAAACATTCAGTAATACCAGTCACTAAATCCTGATGGCTTATAAATATCTGCATGAATTTTAATAGCTTAAATAAATGGGAAAATATGAGTAACTGATATACAAGGAAACTTTTCCTTGTAGTGGTGCTATATGTATGGGTTTTGTTTTGTTTTGAATAGATTTTTAAAATTAATTAATTTATGGCTGCGTTGGGTCTTTGTTGCTGTGCATGGGCTTTCTCTAGTTGGCGGCGAGTGGGGGCTACTCTTCGTTGCGGTGCGAGGGCTTCTCATTGCGATGGCTTCTGTTGTTGCGGAGCACAGGCTCTAGGTACGCAGGCTTCGGTAGTTGTGGCACACGGGCTCGGTAGTTGTGGCTTGCGGGCTCTAGAGCACAGGCTCAGTAGTTGTGGCACATGGGCTTAGTTGCTCTGCGGCATGTGGGATCTTCCTGGACCAGGGCTCAAACCCGTGTCCCCTGCATTGGCAGGCAGACTCTTAACCACTGCGCCACCAGGGAAGCCCCTTATGTATGGTTTTTTAATAAAAAGAAAAGCATTATGGAAAGGATAAGAGTTTAATAAGAGAACAACCCAATGCTAACCGGGGAGAGTTTCTCATCCGGTTTGTCCATCTATGTATTCATGGGCAGGGTGCTCCATATGGAATTATCTGGCAGTGAGGACACAGAACCTGCGCACCAGCAAACAAAAGCTTAAGTGAGGGAATAAGATCCCAACAGAGGTTCACCAGAGGGAATATCCAGCTCCCCTTGGCTGCTGGGCTGGCTAGAAGGGCCCTTCAGGGCGAGTCCAGTAGTTCAGGAAGCTGCTCTCACTTACCCTCACCTGTTGCCTACAGATCATGTGTCTGCACTGATGGAGCTTCCACCCTCTTCCAGGAAGGGCCCTTTTCATGATCTAATCCAGCCTGGGTGATGATATCTGAAAACCATTTCTAGCTGTGGCAGCTTGCCATCTCTTAGCTAGAGGTGAGGGGGAGAGGCAGCTTATAGGTCACTGGAGTTAGAATATAGGACCAGGAGGCAGAGGATCCTTGCTAATAAGGAATTCTACTCCTGCTCTCCATTCTTTCTGGGCAGTAGCCAGCCAGAATGCAGGTGCATCCCAAGAGGAGAAAGTATGTTTGTATGTAAACGAGCCTTGTTGGAAAGCTGGAATTGAAATTTGCAGATTAATGTGTTGGTGATCTCTGGAAATGCCCTGCAGATGGTGAAATAGGGAAAGCATTTGTCCAGAAACCAGGTTCTTGTGACCTGCAGAACAAGTCCCTTCCCCTTTTGGGTCTCAGTTTACCATTTCCTCAAAGGGATGAGCTAGGTGATATCTGAGGGCCTTTCCAGCTCTAAAGCTTACTGGCTTGATGCAACACATAAGCCAGCTCTGCTGAGCAGGTTCAGTGCACGCTTACCTCTGAGAGATGCTGCCTTTGTGCTTGACTTCTCTGACATTGTCCTTTTGTGGCTCTGGTTCTTCTTGCACAGTTAGGAGAACGACTAGTATGGGAGTAGGGAGGGCCTCAAGATGGGCATCAACAGATCTGGGTTGTAGTCCCGTCCTCTCATTACAGAAGGAATTAACTCTAGCTCTGGCTTGTTCCTTGATTCTTCTTTTACCTTAGCCCATTCTGAAAGATGGTGCAGTAAGAAGTTTGGCAGTTCTGAAATTTCAGAAACATGGAAGGTACTCAGCAGTAAAAAAAAAGGAAAGAAACAAAAGGATATTATTGGATAGAACACACTATGTGTGGTACTCAGGCCTTGTGAGGATTCAGTCATCAGCATGCCAGTCTTAAACCCTGCTCTGGCCAGGCCCTGGCCTAGGTGTCAGGGGTGCTGAGATTCATCAGACAGAGTTTCTTAGAGGACCTTTGAGCAGCTCACAAACTAGTGGGAGAGGCAGGTACAAAAACAACTCTAAACTGTGTTGTGCCCCCAGGAAAAGTGTAGACAGAAAGCTCTGGGAACACAGAGGATGGATGGCTATTTTGGCCTAGGGTGAAGGTGGGGTGGGAAAGGTCATGGATTTCATAAACAGCTGCATCCAATCTCACATTTTCCAGTCTTGAGCTTCACAGTTCTCTTTCCCTTTTTGAAAATTGTCCATGACTATAAAGTATTGGAGCTGGTTTTAGTTTTATATAAACAAACCAGAAGGTATTACTCATAATTCCTTGCATTTGCAGAGCACTTTGCAGCTTACCAAGGCTTTCAGTGTACATTGTGGAGTGAATGAATGAATGAGTGAATGAAGTACATGCTAATTCATTTGCTCTACAAACCAGCTCTCTGTATAAGGCATTTAAAAGACAAGGACAGGGCTTTCCTGGTGGCGCAGTGGTTGAGGGTCCGCCTGCCGATGCAGGGGACACGGGTTCGTGCCCCGGTCCGGGAAGATCCCACATGCCGCGGAGCGGCTGGGCCCGTGAGCCATGGCTGCTGAGCCTGCGCGTCCGGAGCCTGTGGTCCACAACGGGAAAGGCCACAACAGTGAGAGGCCCGCGTACCACAAAAAAAAAAAAAAAAAAAGACAAGGACAGGGCTTCCCTGGTGGCGCAGTGGTTGAGAGTCCGCCTGCCGATGCAGGGGACACGGGTTCGTGCCCCGGTCCGGGAAGATCCCACATGCCGCGGAGTGGCTGGGCCCGTGAGCCATGGCCGCTGAGCCTGCACGTCCGGAGGCTGTGCTCCACAACGGGAGAGGCCACAACAGTGAGAGGCCCGCGTACCACAAAAAAAAAAAAAAAAAGACAAGGACATAGACTCAGAGTGGTTACTTGACTTGCCCAAGATCACGTCCTATGTATACAGCAGAATTATGACTTGAACCCAGTTTTCTGACTAAATCCAGATCCTTTCACTACTCCTTTCTGCCCTCCTTCAGAGACCAGTTATGAACCACAGGATGAAATCATTCAGTGTTTGATTTATTATCCAAAGTAAAATTATCTTCCTGCAGGCAGGAACCTGATGGAATGTCAGGCACATGGACTTTGGATTCAGACTGACCTGGAGAGTTTATCACTAATTTTCTGTGGGATCTAGAGCAAGTCACTTCACCTGTTTGAGTCTCAGTTTTCTGTGTCTTTAAAAGCATGACTATAGCATATCTGCCTCTCTGAGCCCCGGTGACAGTTAGAGGAGATGATGTCCATAAAGCATCTGGCCCATAACAGGTGCTCAGTAAATGGAGGAGATGATGGTGGGCAATGGTCATGGTTGTTAAGCACAAATGTTATTCTCCATGTAAAGTTCCAGATGACTTCAGGGTGTTTCTAAAACTTGTCAGTTTAAATAGTCAACGAGTCCTTTCTATGTATGACACATTACACCAGCTTTTCTGCTGGGATCCCAGAGAGGAATGAAATACGGTACCCTTTCCTTTCGCATATTCCCAGAGGTCAAAGTTTTATCCTATTGAAGAGATTCCGTGAACTGCACTCTAGATTCTGAAGGCTCGCTGGCTATTCTTTGAGAGGAGTTCTACCTGAGTCTCCACGGTCTCACTGGCATTGCATTTCTAAAACAGTCCATTCACATTAACAGTCTTACTTCTCCAGCCCGTCTTATTCTTCTACCCTCCTGTCCACAGCCTCAGGGGCCCACCTTTCTCCTCAGCATCTCACTCACAGCCCTGCTTCTCTTCCTCCTCTCCCCACCTCTGACCACTTCCTTCTTTTGTCCTTTCACTACAACAGGCTCCTTTGAGTAACCCTTAAGACATTTCCTAAGCTGGTCCCAACCTACCTTTCCAGTGTTCCTGCCCATTCACCCTCCCTGGCACTCCCCATTTTCTTTCCTGCCCCTGCACTTTGTACAGCTTATTCCCTGTGTCTAGAATGTCCTCTTTCCTCCCCGCAACCCTCTCTTGTCAGATTCCTCCTCCTCTGAGGTCCACTTAAACATTACCTCCTAGAGAATTCTTCCCAGCCCCACCAAGTGGAGACCATTATACTAAAATGTATTTATCACTCACCACCTTTGGGATAGAATTTGAGGCAGTACGTTGCAGTGTGATTATTTTCTACATGTCTGTGTTTACTAGACTGTGTGCTCCTCCAGTCAAGAAACGTTTCTTTTAATTTGTGTTCATAGTATCTAGCACAAAGCCTGACGCGTAGTTGGGGCTCAGTTCATAAAACTGAGTTACTGCTTTGTATAATTTGGGACCAGCATCTAAAAGAAGCTGTCAAATTGGGGAGAATCCTGACAGATCAGGGAAATGAGGATGGACTGGCAGTTTGACCTGTTAGGGGCCCTCTTTCTCTGTTGTGCTAAGTTAAGAGCCAAAAATCATACTTTTTGGGGTTTTCCTTTCTTTCATACTTTTGTTTTTGCCATTTTGTTTCTGTAGGTTAATTCCTATATCCTGAAGAAGAACATGATGCTTATGACAAATAATTTCTATGTGGCAATCTTGGGATATGATGAGGTAAGCTTATTTACCAAGCCTTAGGCAGAACAGTGGCCTCCCCCAACAAAGGCATTTGATGAGAGCCTCTGAGAGAAGCTTCAGGGGCCACCATCACTGCCTGCCATTATGGCTTAGTATTTTACTGTTTCCTCACCTTCACTGACTCAGCAACTAGAATGAGTGTGCCCAGCAGTTTGCCTAGCACTTGAGAAAGAAAGCACTAGGTAATATGGTCAGATCATTCAACTAGTTGGCATTTATTGAGTGCCTGTGGAGTGCTGGATGGAGGGACAAAAGCAAATCAGTCACAGTCTCAGCCCCAGATGCGTTCAGAGAGAGGAAGACATGCACACATCAACATCACGGTCAAATCACACACTTCTTTTTTGGTTTAATTATAAAAGCAATACATACTCATTTAAAAAATTCATAAAACTGTGCATAAATGGTTGAAATAAAAAATAAAGGGGCCCTTTCCTCTCCTGCCCAATTCTCTGTCCCAGAGGAAAACTTTCTTAATAGTTTATTGGGTGTCCTTACAAGTGTTACCTGTGCACACACAAGCACGTATGTATTTATTTTCTTCATGCAAATGTAAGTTACACTGCATATACTACTATTCTGCAACTTGCTTTTTTCACTGAGCAATATATCTTGGGTATAATTCTGCATGAGAACATTTAGATCTATCTCATTTTTTATTGTAAAATTTACATAACATAAAATTTACCATTTTTAAGTGTACATTTTAGTGGCATTAAGTACATTCACATTGTTGAGCAGCCATCACCACCATCCATCTCCAGGACTTTTCCTGATCTTCCCAAATTGAAACTCTGTGCCCGTTAAATACTATTCTCCTATTCTCTCCCCTGCACCAGCCCCTAGGAACCACTCTTCTGCTTTCTGTCTCTATGGTTTTGACTACTCTAAGTACCTCATGTAAATGGAGTAGTACAGTTTTTGTTCTTTTCTGATCGGCTTATTTCACTTAGCATAATGTCTTCAAGATTCATCCATGTTGTAGCATCTCTCTCATCTTTTTCTCCTCAACTGTTAAAGAAATTTCAGACACATGGAAAAGGCAAAAGAATGGTGTAATGAACCTGTATGCATACCACCAGGATTCATCATACCTCATCTTTTTAACAAACCATGTGCTTTTATATTCATTTTGTGGTTACCTTCAGATTTAATGCAAGCATCACCCCTTCTGGGACACAGGCCCAAGAACTTCCCCCAGGCTCGACGCCTTCTGCCCTTCCTGGGCTCCACAGCACTTGCTGCATTAGCATTAACTGTCACCCCACTGGGTGAGGATTTCTCCTGTGTAGTTACAGTGTCTACTCTGTATTTCTGTTGCCTGGCATGGGGCTTGGCACATGGCAGGTGAAGAGTGAAGAAGGGAAGAAATGCATAAAGGATGAAAGTAAGAAACTAGAGTTCAGGCTGGAGGAAATGTTATCAGCCTGTAGATAATAATTAAAGCCAGGACATGAGCTTACAAAAAAATTAAGTTAAATGATTTGCTTAGGGTCATAGGACTAGTTAAAATTGAGGTTTCCCAATTCCCAGTCTACTAAATATCCTCAGCTATAAGAGAGCAATTAAGACTGCATACTGCATACATCATTAATTCAATATGAGCTTTGTGGGGTGGGAATTGAGAAACACTGCTTAAATCTATGCATCAGTTGTTAAATTAGATATATTCTGATTTCAGAAACCTTACAGTATATAAAAGAATGAGGCTTAGAATTGAAGAAATATAATTTTCTTTCTCTTAACATTTGTTTGCGGTCTTTATTGCAGATGGCTCAGTTGTTTCCTTTTACATTTCACATTAATAAAGATGTTCTGTCCCCCCATGCCAAATCCATCTTGGAGAGCCATCTTAGAAACACGCTTGAGTGTAAGAGTCACCTGGGGTGCTTTTAAAATCTAATTATTGAGAACTGCACTAAATATTCCAATTCAGGGCTTCCCTGGTGGCGCAGTGGTTGAGAGTCCGCCTGCCGATGCAGGGGACACGGGTTCGTGCCCCGGTCCGGGAAGATCCCACATGCCGTGGAGTGGCTAGGCCCGTGAGCCGTGGCCTCTGGGCCTGCGCATCCGGAGCCTGTGCTCCGCAATGGGAGAGGCACAACAGTGAGAGGCCCACGTACCGCAAAAAAAAAAAAAAAAAAAAAATATATATATATATATATATATATATATATATATTCCAGTTCAATGGGAGTGGGGGCCTGGTGTTTCAACAAGCACACCAGGTGACTTTTCAGAGTGGGAAAGTTTGGGAAATAGACTAATTACCTGGGACACTTTAGAAATACCATTATTTGGGCCCTGTCCCTCAGAAGTTCTGGATTTAACTGTAGGTGGGCATCTGTAGTTTTAAAGTTCCCCAGGTAATTTAAAGGTATAATTCTGGAACAGCTTTTCTTATATTTTAGTGTGCTTGCATATCATCTGGAGTCCTAGGTAAAATTCACATTCTGACCCAGCAGGTCTGAGGTGAGGCCTGCGATTCTGCGTGGCCCACGAGCTGTAGGGGATGTGCAGCCATTCTGCAGGCCACACTGGGAGTCACAACGTTCTAGAGCTGTGCTTTCCAGTACTAGCCACATGTGGCTGTTTTGATTTAAATTCATTAAAATTGAAAATGCAGTTCTTCAGTCACACTGGTTACGTTTCAGGTGCTCAGTACTTGTTTGTGGCTAGTAGTGGCTACTGTGTTGGGCAGTGCAGCTGTAGATTGTTTCCATCATCACAGGAAGTTCGATTGGACAAGTGCTGCTCTACAGCACCCTGTTCCTAGAATCTTGCTTGGATTGTGCCCCAACCCTGAACACTTCTGGAACCTTCCTGTTTTCTACTACATTAGGTCCAAATTCCTCCATGGAACTTCCAGGCCTTCTGTGAACTGTCCCCATTTGTGACATGTCCTGTCCACCTTTATCTCCCATGGCCCTCCAGTGTGTAGCCTTCTTTCTGAGTGAGACCATTTGCCTCACTGCTCCACAGATATGCCGTGTCTGATTGAGGCTGTCCTGGACAACCAGGTGTGGGGGGCAGTAGCTGAGGCTGTCAGCTTTGAACCTGAGGATTTCAGGGTCTCACACTTGGTAGGCATTCTCTCTGTAAATGTTCAGTGAACTAATATTATTCTCTCTTGCTTAGAATGTCCTGTAGCTCTCCAAATAGTCTCCATTCTTAAGGCCCCCTTCTCCACAGAGCTTTCCCTGACCTCTCTAGGTCTGTGTTTTTTCACCCTGAATTTCAATATCCATCCATCCATTTAACAGGTATTTATTAAGTGCCTACCATGTGTGATGCACTGGGGATATGCTGGTAAATAAAACAAACATGGTCTGATTCTTTCCTACCAGAGCTTATCTCTTAATGGAGAGACAGGCGGTAAATAAGTAAACAAGCAAATAAATATCTAATTACAAATAGAGCACAGTGATAGAGAATAATGGGGTGGGTGTACCTAGTGTGGACTGGGAAGGTCTCTGAGGAGTTTTCATAGACGCTAAGACTGAAGATTGAGGAACCAACCATGTCTTGTATTGTATGTATTGTATGTATGTCATGTATTCCTCAGAGTCTCCTGTACAGATTAGCATTTGTTCATTCTCCAGGATTTAATTCTGTGCTGCTGTTTGATGTGCTCTAGCTTTGTCCCTTCAACTAGATGGCAAGCTGCTTGTGAGCTGTGACCGTATCACTGTGACTCTGTGTTCTTACCATCATGCTAAGCACGTAGTGGTGTCAGTTCAGCCCTCACTGAGTGAGGCTCCACCACTTTAAACTCTTAACTATAACCAGGGTCCTCCGGGGCCAGGACAGTCCCTTTGGCTGCCTCTCAGTTACTCTAGATCTAGGTGTCTCAATTTCCTGAAGGATGCTTTTTTTGTATCGTGAGGGAAAACAAGTAGGCATCCCAGTAGATTGTGGGAAAATTGCTATGCAAACTAATTTTTGCCTCCTATGCACCCCTTTTTCTTTCCCACTTCCTCTCTCAGACCAGTTTGTTTTCACTGACTTACTAGAAGTGTGGTGGAAAGAAGGCAGAAGTTGGGTTCGTTGATTTATTCAGCCATTTGTGTTGCACTCCCACTCTGTGCCAGGTACCGCATCCTGACTAGAGCCAGTCAGCATCATCCCTTGACCTCACCAGTGCATTCTGGTTCCAAATCCACCACCAATTAGCTAGAGAAGCTCTAAGCCTCAGTGTACTTACCTTTCCAACGAGGGTAATAGCATCTGTTCTTCCTGGCATACCTCGCCATCAGAGCCAGGTGTGTGAAGGAGCCCTGACAGTCTGGAACAGTCAGGTTGCTATCATTGTTAATCTGAGTTCTGAGTCATCCTTTTCCTTCTGACTGATTATGGACTTGGCCCTTCCCAGCCATCTCACCCATCGCCAAGGCTGCCTGTTTGCGGCAGGCCGTGGCTCCCGGGGCTTTTGCTGTCCTGTGCTCTGGGCTCATTTTCTAAGTCCTTATAACACTCGCTCCCACTCGTGTTCCCTCTCGTGTAGCGTATGTGAGTCGCTGCCAGCAGCACTGCGGCATGTGCCCAGGGCACTTCAGACACAGGCAGGCTGTTGTGTTAGCAAATAGCTTGGAGAACAGTGATGTGCCTGAGCTTGTCCTTGGCTCCTGTCCCCATCTGCCAGAAGAAGCTGGTTTTCCCGACTCAGCCATTGTGCCAGGACAGTCTCTTGGAATTGTAGGGGTGTTTAGCAGGGGGCATTTGGGACAGGTGGACAGTTTTTCCACCAAACTGTCAGTACCCCATACTGGACATGGCCCTTCCTGGCAGCAGGCCTAAAGCCAGACCTCATGTATTGCAGTGCCTCGGGGGCCAGACCACAGCATGACATCGAATAAGTGATCCTGGCTCTTTGTGTAATGATTTATCACTTACAGAGCCTTTCATGGCCATTGTCTCTTCTCACAACTCTGTGGGATAGGTTTTAGTTTGCTTGTTTAGGTTGTGAGAAACTGAGGCTCAGGAAGGGCTAGTGGCTTTCCAAAGGCCACATAGCTATCAAGTGACCGAGCTGCCATTTGAACTCAGGTGGTCCGATCCCCAGATCTCACTGTTGTTTCAACTCTATTCACAGCTGCATGCCAAAACAAGCTCCTAATCTTTGTACCTAGCATAGTGCACTTAGCAAAACACCTGTGTGTTATCTCTTATCATTCAAAGGTGCTGTAAGTAGGGCAGGCATTTTAGCCTCTGTTTAATAGATGAGAAGGTCAAGACTCAGCTTTATTAAATTGCCCACCATCTCTGAGCTTGGTACTGGCAGGGCCAGGACTTGATCCCGTCTTCTAACTGACTTCCAAGCCCCAGTCAGCACTTTGTCTGGTTCCGTACACTACCTTGGCACCTGGACAGAGCAACTTCTCAGGGCCTTTCCCTTTAGTCACCCTTGCCCAGGAAGCAAGACCCTCCTCTCTCCCTCCTCAGAGCTCCAAGTTAGAAAATGGCCCTAGTCCAGGATGAAGGTCTCTGTGATATTTGGGCTTCCCAACAGAGCTCTCTCTCCTCTGTGCCAGGACAGCCAACGTTAGGCACACACAGGATCTGAGCATTCCCCTGGGGCCTATGGCTATCCTGCCGAGCAGCCTGTTCCTCTGCTTAGGGAGAGGCTGGGCCAGCCATAGCCAGCCCAGAGCTGGGTGACAGTGAGGCCAAGGTACCTGGCTCTCATTGCTAAAGAGCTAGCTGCCTTGCAGATGTGTGTCCTTGGACCAGGGGAGAAGGTGTAACCTACACTCACCTCTGTTCTTGGGAAGAAATATATACTCACAGTACTCCACGCCCATTCCTTGTGGACGGCAGTGGAACCACTGGTGCTCCCATCTCTCTTCTCTGCCTCTCAGGTGTTGCCTGGGCCTGGGCAGGCTGTAGAGGGAGTTGTGGCCTAGGAGGGTCCATCAGACATGTGCCCCATCTCTGTATCAACCTTATTAGCCAGTCACTTGGCCCCTCTGGGTCCCATGTTCTTCCCCTGTATAAAATGAAGGGGTCAGACCAGATGCTCTCTGAAGACCCCTTCCAAGCTCTACCAAGTAGCTGCCCCATACCTCTCTCATGGTATCTGTAAGGTCCCTCTGAGCTGATTTTGTGTTGCTAGCGTGTTCACAGTATCCCCAGCTTTTGTATCCTGGCTCTGCCGTATGCCCCAGAAGAACAGTTGTGCTGTGTATTCTAGGGGGTCCTTTCAGATGATCGTGGGCTGGCTGCTGCCCTCTGGAGAACCTTCTTTAACCAGAAATGTGAAGACCCTCGACAACTTGAATTGTTGGTGGAGTATGTGAGGAAACAGGTGAGCAGTCCTTCCCCTCCCCTCCAGAGCCTCCTGGACAGCAGGTCCTTCCTGAGGTCTGTGGATGTTGGACTTTCAGAGGATCATGAGAGGTTGAGTTCCCAGAGTCCAGTCTGAGGGAATTCTGACCAGATCATGTCAGCAGTGGGCACCGATCAAGAACACCTTCTGTGGATCCAGCCATGAGCCAGGTCAGGGGTCAGGGAGTAGGAATAGAAGAATAAAGGGCACCGAGAAGTCTGCTGCTTTTATAAACCTGTTGTCTCTCATTCACTGCACATTTGACTGCTGTGTGCGCAGTGCCGTACTGATCCTGGGCACACACAGCCCTCCTGTAAGATAGCAGCATGGGGTGCAGTAAAGCTCCCCTAGGTACCCACTTTGAGCCCCAGGATTCATGTTTCCAGCTCCTGGCTTCCAACAGGATTGGGCTCCAGGCAGCATTCCACAACATCCTGTAAGCCTCTTCCCACTGGGTGCTATCTGTCATCAAGCAGAGTTCCCCTGCTTCATTCCTCACCCCTCTGGCTGCCCAGGGCTCCCTGACACGAAAGCTTCTAAGAGAAAGCTCCAGGGTGAGTACTGCTTAACTACGTAGTTTTCCTCGAGCCCAGGAAGAATTCACTCCTGTGCTCTCTGCTCCCGGATCCTGTATTGATGGGAAATCCATACATTATAGATGAGGGAGAGCTGAGTGGCAGGGAAGAGGCACATGTAGGCTTTCCCAAGGTCTCCCAGTGAGTCAGGCTGTGCAGCTGGTCTAGAGCCCCCAGCTGGGTGATTCATGCAGCCACTAGAGGCCTCAGCTGCTCCAGACCGCTCATCAGCTCAGGCTGTCCCATGAGCCACACCTTTGCTTCACGGGCCTGGCCCCTGGAGCCAAAGGGGCCTCACCTCACAGTTATTCTCTTAGTCACCTGTGTCCACGGCCTTCAAGCCTCCAACGGCCAGGAGAGGGAAGGCCAGGCTCTGGCTCCAAGGAGAAGACAGGGCCAGCAGGCCCAGCTGGTTGATTACTGGAAAACTACATACTAAGGCTCTTCAGAGGGTAGAGAACCCCAGAAGCCAGGACTGCTGTTTGACCGTTCTTCAAATCTGCCAGATCCGGGAAGAAGGCACTGTGGCCAGAGGACCCCACCCACAGAGAATTCTGAGACTCACACTGTTGACTCGACTCGCCCTCAGACAGGAGTAGCAACTGGCAGAGCAAATGCTGTGTTTTCTGAGAGACCAGCCCAACTTTTCCATCTACCGCGGTGGGCTTGTGCCAGGGGCCACAATCAGGGCACAGCTGGGACCTCTCTGAGGGCCCTGAAGGAAGGGGCTGCCACACCAATAAGAAGGCCCAGATTGCCCCAGTGAGAGGCAGTCACTAGGAAAACAGTGATGGAGCTCTTAGGGAAGCAACGAGCTCTGATGGGGACCCAGTTCTGTCAGCAAACCTTTTGAGCACCTATTCTACCAGCCTCTCTGTTGAGAAAGCAGAAATTAGTAAGACCCAGTCCTGCCCTCAAGGATCCAGCTCATGATTTGGCAAGGAAGCCAGTCAGGCACAAGGCTAACCCTGGAGTAAGTCAGTCTGCAATGTATACAGGCAGGAGCAGAGTCTATGAAAGGCTAAAGAAAGGAGGGACTAAGTCTGAGTGAGTGGATCGGGGAAGGCCAGGAGGCTAGTCCTGGGCCATGATGCCAGTTGGCCTGGTAGATGGCCTGAGGCCCAGTCAGAGATCATGCTGAGATTTTCAACCCAGGAGATGGGCATAGTGGTGGCATTAAGGACAGAAATGGAGTAATTGGAAAGAGGAGTGGCTTTTAGATGAGATAACAGGTCAGTTGACCTCCTTGCACTGGAGACATGTGGAAATCCAGACCTGAGGTGTGTGTAAGAGACTGGGGGTGAGTGTGAGGGTCTGCAGCCTAAAAACAAAGCAGCGGGAGTGAAGGAATTCTTGGAAGAGGGAGTCGATGCAAGGCCTAAGATGAGGCCTTTGGACTCCTGCCACCTCTCCTTTCCCCCCAGTTGCCTTCTTACCCTCAAATGGAGCCTCATCTTTCTGAATCCAGTGCTGACTCCTGCTCTGATCCAGCTCTCGCCCTAGAGTTTGCCTGTGCACTTGAAAGCATTTGTCCTTATTCATCTCCTTACCAGCAGAAGCCTGGGAATCCTCCCAGAGGTGGCCTTTATCGCCTAAGACTTGCCACTTGTTAGAGCACCTGCCTCTTGCAAAACTGCCCGACCACACCTCCCTGCGCTGCTCCTGTTCTCCATCACAGGTGTCCCCTCTCCACATTGTTCAGGGGGATAAACTCCCTCAGTCATCCTAGAGGGGTGAAGCTGGGGCCCACTAACCATGGGGTCAGGGCCCACTAGAGGACAGTAGAAGCATACACATTTTTTTTTTTAAGTTCCAGTGACTAGCAGTGTCCTTCATCCTGTGAGGTACACATTACTATCATGGGCCCCTTTCTCAGACAAGGGAACTTAAATCTCAGAGAAGGGAATTGGCTCACCTTGGGTAACATCGCTACCCTGAATGGGCAATCAGACACACAGTTCTGGTCCACAAAGTCAGGGCTTGTGTGTCAGACATTTGTCCATTCAGAGGCACAATGGGGAATTCCCTAAAGCCTGAGAAAGCTTCCTTAGTGACTTGTTTCTTCGAACCCCCTTAAATGAAATAATCCGGGAGATCAGAGACCACTACCCGTGCCCCCCCGCCCCCACCCGCCTCAGGCTTGGGAGCTGGGATGGTCAGTAGCCCCTCGTGCCCCCGCCCCGTTCTCTCCTTTGGGAGGCTGATTCCTTGTGCCATCTCACGTCCATCCTGCCCTTGTCCCTTTCCTGTTTCCTGTTCTCCTGATTGCAGATACAGTACCTGGACTCCATGAACGGTGAGGATCTGCTTCTGACAGGGGAGGTGAGCTGGCGCCCTCTAGTGGAGAAGAATCCTCAGAGCATCCTGAAGCCCCATTCCCCAACTTACAACGACGAGGGTCTTTGATGGGCTGGTCCCTCCAAACAGCTGGCCAACTAGCTCTGAGGAACTGCCAGAAGAGAGGTGGCTGTTTGGCCCAGGAAGTGGCCTGAACTGACCTTTGAAAAGCATCTGTCAAATACCTGGCCCCATTTGTGTTGATTTTCCTCTTAGTACGCCCAGGAGTCTGATTGGGTGGGGTACGGTGCTGGGAGAACCCTTAGCCCTTCTAAGGTGTCCTCTCCCTCAAGAGAAGCCCTGAGAAAGAGCTCCCCTGCCCACACTCCCCAGGTCCCCTCTAGGAAACATGCGATTGACAGCTTTTCCCAAAGGCCACAGAAGGGAATGGGGGTAGGTTAGAAAGGGGACACCCCTCCGCCCCCCCAAGGGCCCACTGTGGCCTAGGAGCAGTTTGTAATGCTTCTGAGTCGAGACGGGTAACCACGCTCTGTCCTCTGGTGTTGAGCTGTGGGGCTGAGTTGGCCATTAAAAGAAACAGAGACTTCCCTCTGCCATGGCTCTTTATTCCTGGGTCTTTTAGAAACTTACCTGGGATGGTGGATGCCACGAGCTGAGGAGCACTGCCCAGCTCAGTTAGAGACAGGGAGGCGGAGAGGCTCAGGGGGGTCTCTGCTGCTGCTTCTGCCTCCAGCTCATGGAGATGTCACCGTTCTGGCCAAGGTACAGCCTTCCAGGCCACGACCTTGGGGACCCAGGAGGCCTCTATGGCCAGGGGGCTTGTCACATCCTGAGTCATTTGGAAAGAGGCCTCAAGAGGAAGGTCCCTTTGTCACACACACTCCCATTGAACTGGGTGAGGAACATGCTGCCTTTTCCTCTCTTGGTTCCCCCTTATACGAGGTACTGGGGAGAAGGGGAGAAGAGGAGAACACACTCTTCCTGGCTTCGTTGCTCCGCCCCAGGACCCAGCCCCGTGCCCAGCCTTCCACCCCCTTCCCAACTCGAGGAGCATGTGCTGCAGAGCCACCTTGGTCTGGGCACTTGAGGACCAGTCCCCTCCTCCCTCTGAGTGTGGGTCATCTCTGGGGGAATTTTCTTTAAATTGAAGAAAGGGGGCGGAGAACCATATTGCCCCTCCCCCCATCAAACTTCCTTCATTTAACTTGCTATAAAATGAGTCATATAAAGAAACTCTATAAGGGTGAGGTATATCTCACTTCTGTGAAAACATTACAAATCAAACCACCTTCTCTGAGTTTATTTAAGATGCTTTTGTTGCACAAGGAGCTCTAGAGTGAAGCCTCCTGTGTGTGTGAGATAATAACACCTTGTAACTCATTACAGCTGGGCACTATTTACATAAACCAGAGCTGGGCCAGGCAGGAATTTGCTGATTAATTTATTTTTAATGGAGTGAAGTATACCATGCACCAAAATAAACTTTACAGTGTGTACCTAACTGCTCCTGGAATGGATGGAAAAATTAATGGAACAGATTTGGCTCTCAACTCTACACATTAATTTATATATAAAAGTTATTTGAGCCTTAACCCATTTGCTGCCCAGGGCAGCTCCCCAACCACAGATCCCAGCCTGCAGCACCAGTTCAGCTACCGGGCTTGCTTTAGAATCATGGCATCTCAGATTGGAAGGACCGTTAGCGGTCATTTAGTCCAGCCCTGGTCCAGAACTTGACGCCCTTTCTCAACATCCCAGTTGCCTATGTTCATACGGGCCCTATATGAATACCTCCAGCAGCAGACAGCCCCCACCTGCAGAGCCAAGTCCTGTCTCCATAAGAAGAGTAATCACCAAACACTGCAACTTATGACACGCAGCCATGTTTCAAAGAGCCAGTCAATCTGTCATGTCTGTGATGTCCCGAAGCCCTCACTTCCTGCCCGTAGGCATCTTTCACTGACTACACCCGCCCCCCCAAAATAAAATCCAGGCTCCTTGGAAGCTGCAAGGCTTTTCTTAGTTTGATCCTTGTTTGTCTTTTTGAGTCTCTAACCCATTTCTTTTCTGAGCAACTGAACCACTTGGGGTTACCTGAGGAGACTACCCTGTATGTTTTCTCTGCCTGGAATCCTGTCCGCTCTTCTGACTAAAGAAATTACACATGTCCCCTAATACCACCCTCTCCTGTTCACCCCAGGCAGTGTTCTCCAGAGGAACTATTTTTTACATACCCACGCTCCATCCTGCACTGTGAGCACCTTCAGAGTGGGCATTGGTGTTTGGATCAGTCGCCTTTGTTTCTCCAGCGTCCAGCAGCATGGCTGGACCTTAGTAGGCATCAGTGTAAGCTTTGATCAATGAAAGAAGGAATGAATGACTAAATCACCAATCATTATCTATACAAGCCCAACAAAAAGCCCCTTTCTGGACCATTCTCTCAGTCTGTACTACAGTTCAGCTTATTTTAATAATTCAGTACGAAGTACCTCCTTTGGCCTTCGAATAGGAAGGAAAGCCAGATGTTCTTTCTCTAGCTAAACGTTTTTCTATTGCAAATTGTTATTATACAGAACAAGTGAAAGACATGTTTTCTTTGCTCTCAGGGAGATTGCTCTCTAGGAATAATTTTGTCCTTTATTTGTACTCTGTATATGTCCAGAAAGGATCACAGCAAATTAAGAGACACAGGTGTAAAAACTGCAAAACGATTGAAACAAGGTTTAAGAGATGAGGGCTTCCCTGGTGGCGCAGCGGTTGAGAGTCCGCCTGCTGATGCAGGGGACGTGGGTTCGTGCCCCAGTCAAGGAGGATCCCACATGCTGCGGAGCGGCTGGGCCCGTGAGCCATGGCTGCTGAGCCTGCGCGTTGGGAGCCTGTGCTCCGCAACGGGAGAGGCCACAACAGTGAGAGGCCCGCGTACTGCAAAAAAAAAAAAAAAAAAAGGGGATGAGATGCAAGTATTGGTAGGTTAGAAAACCTAGCCCGCTAATAACCAACTTTCACGTGACTTTTTCAGCAGTTTATAAAGTGTGATCTCAGGTGTGCATTGTCTCGCAGCAGTCTTGTAAAACAGATATTGTTCTCCTGATTCTTATCTCCTTTACACAAGAGACGAGACGGGACTACAGCTCAGAGAGGCCTGGAAGATGAACCAGGATAAGAAGGGGCCTAGAGTGCCCAGCCCTCATCTTCATCCCTGGAGCCCTTGCTCTCTCCCCACCCCACACTGCTTCCCACAGGTCAGTGAGGAAGTCTGCAACTGAGTATAAAACCTTGCTCTGAGCTCCCTGGAAGCCAAAGGCAGAAATGAGTCAGGCTGAAGGTTATGTACTTCCCATTGTCACATGAAAGGAATTATACTTATTCATCAGAAGAAACAAATGTTTTCCTTACTCTTCCAAGAATATATTATAGGGTCTTAAAATGAGAAACACTGAACAATGTTGTGAATAGTACCCCTAAGATTTCAGATTTGCCTAAAATTTTAAAAATTGCAAGTATTGCTTTCTTACATCAAGCTGAGATTAAAGCCCAGGTTACACTTCAGCCAGTGTTTTTTGTGTTTCTGTTCTGCGCCAGATGCTGCTTGGCATTTTCAGTTAGTATCTCATTTAATCCTCAGTGACAGTTCTGTGAGGTAAGTGTTATTAATAAGTTCTTGTTACTGCTGAGGGGGACTGAAGCTCAGGGAAGCCCAGATTTACCTTGCATGCAGACTCAGGCGGTTCTGACACCTAAGTCCAATGCTTTTAGTTCTAGAAAAGGAGTACTAGATGGGGAAAGGGTCAGTTGTGCTACATTAAAAAGTAAAAGGAGGGGCTTCCCTGGTGGCACAATGGTTGAGAGTCCGCCTGCCGATGCAGGGGACACGGGTTCGTGCCCCGGTCCGGGAAGATCCCACATGCCACGGAGCGGCTGGGCCCGTGAGCCGTGGCCGCTGAGCCTGCGCATCCGGAGCCTGTGCTCTGCAACGGGAGAGACCACAACAGTGAGAGGCCCGTGTACCACACACACACAAAAAAAAAAGTAAAAGGAAAACTAAAGCAGTATTCCAGCCACGTGGGCTTCTGTGGGCGCATACACATACTAACAGGAAAAGTCAGAACAAGGGAGTTCAGGTTCAAGGTTCAGAAAAGCCTTCGAGGAGTTGGAACATAAAGGATGGGCAAGGTTTAGGTAGGTGGAAAGAAAAATAGGAAGTGAGGATCCGCGGCACGGAGCAGGAAACTTCAGACTCAAGTGGAGCAGCTGAGTCGGTTGCCAGGGAAGAAAAGGTTGCCGAGATCCAGATGGGGCCACGGCTCAGGGAAGCCTGGGTAATGCTGCATGTGGCAGGGACTGTGACCTGATGGGAGTGCAGGTGCACAGCGGCGTGCAGGGTGGATGGGTGCAGTCAGGAAGGATTCTAGCCATCTAGGCTTGAAGGCCTGGGAGCGATTGTAGAAATTCAGAGAAAGTTCAAACCCCAGAGGCATTGCAGGGGATAAAATCGTCAGGACTTGATGCTTCACTGAACCTGAAGCCTGAAGAAAGCTGTTCAGGGCTCTCCTGGAAGCAGGGAGATGGTGATGTCTAGCAGAAGACAGGAGCGTGAAAAGAAGAATCTTCTTTGCATTGTGTTTTTTTTCGGGTGCTAATTACATTATCCTATGAGATGGGGCAGGGATTATTGCCCCCATGATGCACTAGGGAAGCAGGTCCACTGAGGAGAAACCACTTACCGGTGCAAGAAACCACTTACATAGCGAAGCTGACCAGTCTCATGTCTTCAAGCCCCACCCCACCTCTTTGGTGCATGTTGGTTGTGTCTATGGGGAGCTGGTCTGACGGAAGATGCATCAGGGAGGGCAAGGGCATAGGGCAGGCCTGGACCTTGGGGGATGATGATGACCTCGGGGTCAAGGACTTTGGCCCTGTCTTGGGTGTAGAAGGGACACCTGAAGTCATGAAACTGGATGAGTTCCCAGAGACGACATGTGGAGGGTAGAAAAGGGAGTGGGGTGGGCGTGGGAGAAAGCATCCACTGGGGGAGGGTGGGAACGGGGGTAGGAAGAGATTAGGAACCAGCGTAGGAGGCAGAAAAAAGCCAGGCGTGGGCGGTGTGGGTGGAGCCTTCCAGGAGGAGGAGGCTCTTAAGGCTGTGTGCTGCAGAGCATAGGACCGGGGGTAAGTGGGTGGAGCTTAAGGGCTTTAGATTCTTCCAAGAACAAGACTTTTTTTTTTTTTTTTTTTTTTTTGCGGTACGTGGGCCTCTCACTGTTGTGCCTCTCCCGTTGCGGACCACAGGCTCCGGACGCGCAAGCTCAGCGGCCATGGCTCACGGGCCCAGCCCCTCCGCGGCAAGTGGGATCCTCCCGGACCGGGCCACGAACCCGTGTCCCCTGCATCGGCAGGCGGACTCTCAACCACTGCGCCACCAGGGAAGCCCCAAGAACAAGACTTTTGAGAGCAGGTTATGGCAACAGTTGTGGTATCTTGGGAGGTGCCTAGATGGGAAGAAACGGAGAAGAATCGGGCAGGAGATAGGAGAGCAGGTGTTTTCAGCACAGGAAAGAACTGAAGATGTGCATGGGGGTGCGGAGGAGTCTGATTAAGTGTAAAGCAATGAGTGGAGTAGGAAGCGTCCCTCAAACGTGAGGAATTAGGGTTAGATCCCTCTGGAAGTGGAAGCCTGGTCTGGAGAACAAGGGCCTGGCTTTGGAGGGGAGGAGGGAAGCCTTTCCTGAGACCAGAGATTGGAGGACAGGTTGGGGGCAAGTGATTTCTGAGGTGAGGGCCCAGAGGGAAGGGAGCTCACACTGGTCTCCATGCCCGGGGAACCTACAGTTTATCAGCGCTTGGGGTGAGGTGGGGAAGGAAGGGGAGTGGGCAGTTTGTGGGCCGAGAACCCGACAGCCCCAAAGTGAACTCTTCCCTTGGGAGCAGCCCTTTACTTGCTACCCTGGTTCTGCCCCCTTCAGCCTTCTCCCACTGCATCCCACTGTGCCCTGACCACTGACACCATGGACTTGGCCTTAGGGAGGATAGGCCAGACCTCAGGCCCCTGGCCATGATCTTCTACCACCCCACTCCGCCCTGGTGATAACCACCCCTCACAAGTTTTCTGTGGCTTCCAGGGGACTTCCGTCAAGCCACGTTGCTGAGCCCAAGGGCCCAGACCCTGCCCAGGTCAAGGGCCTCCATCCCTCTGATGAGGCGAGAAAAGGTCCTGGAGATCCTGGCCGGGGATTTCCGGGAAGGGAATCTTCAAGCACCGACCCGTAACGTCAAAAAGTGATAGAACACAATGTGAGCACTAGAAGGGACTTGGAGACCGCCAGCCTCTTGCTCTACAGATGGGAGGCCGAAGGCTTGAGAGGCTCACTCAAGTCTTCACAGTCGGGAACCAGAATCACTGACCTGTGCTGGCTTGCTTCTTCCCTCTTTTTGTCTCTCCCCGTGGCCAGAAACAGTTCCTTCACCTCCCAGTCACCATCTGAGAAAAAGCCTACAACAGGGCTGTACTCTAATTGGGGGTGGAGGGTGGAACATGGTTCCTCTAAGCTTCCAGAATGACTCATGAGCTCTAAACCCCAAGCAACTGGTTTATACCTCGGCTTATTCTGTGGCTCATAATTATTTCTGAGTCTGCCTTCCCCACTAAACTGAGTTCTTCCAAGGCACAGACTAAGTCTTACTCATCTTTGGGACCACAGTGCTGGCCTACAGTAAGCATTAAATATATGTTGGGTGGACTGAATGGGCAGAGGGAGAGGGGATGGGGAGGGAGACGTGGCTGGATCAATAATGTTGGGGGCTTAAGAGATCAATGGCTAATATGTCTTCTTCCCCTCCCAAGTCCAGAATGAACTGAAAAATAAGAGACAGACACATGGACATCAAAATGGGGGCTTTACCAGTATTTCTGATAAAGCGGATTGGAGAATGTAGCTTTTGCTTTTGGGCCAAATGGACTTAATAATATCCTCCCCCAAATAACCACCACGCCCCCCGCCCCAAAAAAAGGGGCAGACCTCTCTCCCTGGCAGGGACAGAACCTCCTGTGGAATTTTACAGTGTAGATCAATGGAGAATATGCTACTTCTGCCTACAGCAGAACCAAGAGTGAGAGAGAGAGAGAGAGAAACCCAGAAATATTTGAGCTCAGCTCCTTCCCTAAGCCACTGATCAGCTAAGCCATTCCCCTCCTCTGGGGAGGATGAAGCCTGTGAGGATTTAGGGAGGGGTCCTCTCACCCTTCCCCTCCAGGAGAGTGGAGTGGGAATTCTCTCCCCTTATGGAAACATGGGGAGTGGGGACAGGTCTCCCACTGTGGGATGGAATACGGTGGACGGATGGGTAGAGGGGGTGGAGGGAAGGACGTGGGGGAAAGGGTGAGACCCCATCATTACAGTGTTACAGTGTAGACCCAGACACAGTCACCTTTCCAAAGCAGAATGCCAAAATCCTTATTCCTTGTGATCGTACTTGCCCAGTGCTCGTCTGTGTATGCAGAGTGGAGAGAGGACCTTGACTCCTGGGAGCTGGGATGAGAGGCCAAGTCTCAGAGCCACACTCCCCTGACATGGCCCAGGGCCATGTTCACCTTCAGGGCTGGCCTTTGGTCTGGAAGAGGCCGGAGACGGACCCGAAGGAGCTTCCGTCGTGCTGCTTCGTTTGCCGTCAGGCCTTCACCGAGCCCCTGCCCCTTCATGGCTGGAGAAGCTCTAGATTCAGCATGTACTGAGCTCCTCGTCCTCTCAGTCAGGCACTTGACACAGAGTAGTCCACTCGTTCCTCACAACCACCTGGTGAAGGAGATGGTGTTGGTCCCATTTTACAGATTACGCCACCGTGACTCAGAGTTGTGATTGTTTGGCTCACCCATGAAGTTCCAGAGCCAGTGTGGCCTCCTGAAGGCCTGTGTGGCGCTCAAGAACAGCAAACCACACCATCTGGGCTGTTTCTGGGACTCCTGCTTCGGGCCACCCTGCCCCCGGGGGCCTGCTTCCTAAGTTATCCTAAAATACCGCTCGACGGATCTTGCCAACCTCTGGGCCTCAGCAAGGCCCTCTTCAGGGTGTGGCTCCAGACGGCCTTTCCGGCAGCCCTTTCCCTGCACTGCTGCTTGCAACACCTTCAGGAGGCAGGCCCCCGCCCCTCTAGTCCTCCAGCCTGGAACGCCCAGCCCTCCACCCTGCACGTCTCAAAATCTGTCTCATCCTTCGATACCCAGCTCGAGCCAGTCTCTGGGAATCCTCACGACTTGTGCCTGTGTCAGGCTCTTAGGTCACTTTGCCTTCATTCAAGGGATTTAGGCACACTCTGGCGCCCCTACTAGCCCTGGCTGCTCCTCCCAGGAATCCTGTCGCCCCTGACCCAGAGGTGCCACAGTAAAGGTGTGTGGCAGTGTTGGCATCAGAGCAGCCTGCAACTGAAGGGCTGCAGCCCAGCCTCTGCTCCCACCAGCCCCACACGACATTCACCTGCCCAGGTGCCACTCAGCTTCTAAGAAAGAACAGACAAGGCTAAATGGCCCCTAGGATAGCAGAATGATGCCAGGCAGGCACCTGACACACCCCCTGGACAGGAAAATAATTGTCTTCCTCTTAATAACAGTTATTAAGGGGGCTGTGCCCGACCCACTGCATCCAGGGTCTGGGCTTAGCTATCTGTATGGCTCTCGTTACCCTGGGTCCCCACCCCTAGACTCAGCCCCAAGGCTAGGATATACTTGTCTGCCCTCCCATTGCCCTTTACCCACTCAGCCCATAGGACGGGTGGACAGTCCTGCAGCCCTGGGGGATTTCATTTGATTTATACACTTTTATTATCAGGGTATCCGGGATCCCTTGGAGCCCTTTCAACTCAGTCTTCCCATCCTTGCCCCTCTCAGCTGAGCTCCCTTGTACAGACACTTAGTACCACAGTCCAATGTTAGGGTCAAAGACCACCCCTGCCGCGCAGACATTCATGCACACAGATATGCACCCAGACACATACACGAGAACATACACAGATGCACATGCAGGTAAATATACACTGATGTGCAGCTAGATACTTAAAGACAGCCAAGCAGACACACAAACGTCACAAATAGACAGTATGTAATGTACACACATGCCCAGGTGTATAGTAATGCATAGGTATAGTGTACAGGCATACATTTTATTGTACTTCACTATACAGTGCTTTGCAGATACTGCATTTTTTTTTTTTTTTTTTTTACCAACTGAAGGTTTGTAGCAACCCTGAGTTCTCAGATGATGGCTAGCATTTTTTAGCAATAAAGTATTTTTTCATTATGGTATGTACATTGTTTTTTAAGACATAGTTCTATTGCACACTTAATAGACTATAGTATAGTGTAAACGTAACTTCTGTATGCACTGGGAAACCAAAAAAATTGTGTGATTCACTTTACTGAGATATCAATATTTGCTTTATTGCGGTGGTCTGGAACTGAACCCATAATATCTCTGAGGTGTTCCTGTCTATGTTGAGTTGAGCCACGTGAAATTGTCAATATTCAGTGTTTTTTTTACTTAAAAAAATGGAATCTAATACAAATGTGGGCATGGAGGGAAATATTAAAAAATACAGAGCCAACTTTGTACACCCATGTTCAGGCAGTATTATTCACAATAGCCAAAAGGTGGAAACAATCCAAGTGACTATCAGTGGGTGAATGGATAAACAATGTGGTATATACACACAATGGAATATTATTCAGCCTTAAAAAGGAGGGAAATCCTGTCACATGCTTCAACATGAGTGAACCTGTATGCTAGGTGAAATATGCCAGTCACAAAAAAGACAAAGACTGTATGATTCCACTTACATGAGGTACCCAGAGTAGTCAAATTCACACTCAGAAAGTACAGTGGTGGCTGTCAGGGGGTGAGGAGGGTACTTAGCCTTTCATAGGTAAAGAGTTTCAGTTGGGAAAGATGAAAAAGTTCTGGAGATGGATGGTGGTGATGGTTGCACAGCAATATGAGTGTACTTAATACCACTGAACTGCACAGTTAAAAATGGTTAAGATGGTAAACTTTATGTTAATTAAAAATAATTTTTTAAAAGATCCAAAAATATGTACTGTCAGGTAGACATATACACACTGAGGGATAAACTCAGGAACTCAGCAACACAGAAACATGACTCCTCCCCTCCCAGGAGTGCTTCTCTGACCCAGATATGGCTCTGTTCTCCCCCTAAACAAATCCAGAGATAAGGCCCTGCCACCTCGGCTACCCCCGTGGCTTGTTACCCTCCCACAGTCTGGCTCCGCTTACTCCTCCCCCTGCCCCTCACGCAGCCTCCCCACGCCCAGGGAAGGGCCTCCTTAGAGTACCCGGGGCTCTGATCTCTGCCCCTGCCCCTCCTGGGCCCCTCTAGGATCCTCAGAGACAAAGCCCCATTCGTCTTTAGTCCCAGGGCCCAGCTTGATGCAGGGAGCCCCTAAATCCCCTCGCCAGCACCAGCCCCGCTGTGCATGCATTGGGCCCCAAGTGAAGCTTTGTGGGCATAGAGGAACCTGTGTCTGATCTGGACATGATCACAGATCAGTTAAAGCAAGTGCAGCCAGTACTAAACGGGGTCGTTGAGACATGGCATTAGGTCTTCTGCTGTCCCGGCCACCCTCATGGGACCTCGTCCCTCCACAGAAAGGCGGGGCTGGCACCCTTGTGACCACTTCTGCCCGGCCTGCCTTCCCAGCTAGCTGCCATCTGCTGAGCCCCCTTCTCCAGTGCAAAGCCTCACCCTGCTCCTGAGGACTCTGGGACTAAGGCCCTTGATGGGGGCAGAGAACAGAAACTGGCCTGCTGTTTGCCTCCGGACCATGCAGTGTGTCCCCCGATCCTCTCAACCAACTTTCTCACTAACCATTTAATACTCAGCCCCCGAGGAGGGGAGAAAGGCTGGGGTCTGGCGCCACCAGGTCAAGAGCTTCCCCAGAGCTGAGGGTGGTGGAAACGCAGGCATCGGGAACAGAATTTTTCAGGGGTGGGACGGCATTTTTCACTGGGACTCCGGAAGGGCAGGGTTTGGAGGAAACTTGCTGGGAGCCTGGTGGGGATGCAGCAGGTGATGCTGGGGTGGCGGAGGGAGTGTGTGCTGAGTAAGGACCTTCCCTTTCCCCGGGCGGCGGGCGGGCGAGTCCCAACAGCAGGCGGACTTGTGAGGCTGACCCAACAGGTTCCCGAGGCCGGGGGCAACGGGGTGGAGCGTGGCTCTGACAAAGGGCAGGCGGGTGGGAGGCAGTTTCTGCTGGTATCTTCTTCCTGCTGCGGCCAGCCCGGGGTGCAGGCCATGGAACCTGCTGGAGGGTGAGGGTAGTCGGTGGGCAGGCGTGTTCGGAGGCGCTGGGAGCTCAGGGCATGGCGGGGCCCCTGCGGTGCCGGGTGGAGGAGCTGAAGCAGCAGCGGTGGCGGGAGAGCTCATCGCGGGTGCTCCAGCACAGCGAGGCAGCCCGGCTGGCGGCCGATGCCCTCCTGGAGCGGGGAGAGGCTGCCTACCTGCGGGTCCTCTCCGAGGAGCGGGAGCTGCCCTTCCTGAGCCCTCTGGATGTGGACTACATGACCAGCCATGCGCGCGGGGGCTCTGAGCTAGGCGAGGCCGTGGGGCCAGGGGCTGCCGGGCCTGACCCCCTCAGCCTGCTCTCCGAAGTCACCTCCGGCACTTACTTCCCCCTGGCCTCCGACGTAGACCCCCCGGACCTGGACTTGGGCTGGCCCGAGGTGCCACGGGCCACGGGCTTCAGGCCCACGCAGGCTGTGATCCACTTCCAGCGGAACAAAGCCAAGAGCATCAAGGACCTTCTGCATTTCCTCTTCAGCCAGGCCCGCACGGTAAGGGCCTCGTCTCTTCAGACATTCATTTCACAGATGTGGAAACTGAGGCCCAGGGAGGGGAAGTGTGGCCACACAGCAGCTTGGGGGCAGCATTGGGACGAGAACCTCTGCCCCCTATCACATCACAAGCTCCTAGAGTGTGGGCGTGTTTTATTTACCTTGGTAACCTCTTGGCACTCGAGGACATTATGAACACGCTTAGAACAGGGGATGGGTCTCAGGGACTCCACAAACACCCTGAAAACGCGTGCAAAGTGGTGTTCATTGCAGAGGGGGATCCTCTCTCTTTTGGGGGAGAGGGCCTATGGCCTTCATCAGATTCTCGAAAAGGTCTGTGATCCCCAAACTAAGAACCCCAACCTTGGTGAGCATCTGAGCCACCCCCTTGAGTTACAGAGGAGGAAACTGAGGCCAGAAAGGGATTGGGACTTACTCAGGAGTTCCAGTCAGTTGGTGAAATGGAACCCGGGGCTCAGGGAGAGGGAAAGGGCTCTAGACTCAGGCCCCGGGCCCCAGGCACAGCCCTGCCTCCTGACAAATGGTCCCAACCGCACCTCACTTTGTGCACTGTATCTCCACTGGCCTGAAGCAGGGGAAGGGGCACTGGTGCCTGGGCCTCAGCATGGCCTTGAGGGCTGGGCTTTTAGCTCTGCACCCAAAGGAAAGAGGAGCGGAAGCTGCTGGGCTCAAGGATGGGGAGCAGGGCTCAGGAGAAAGGGAAGCGGCAGAGCAGGTGGGGTGTTGGTACCTGGGAAGCCTTCAGCTACAGACTAGCACAGCCTCACTCCTGGAGGCCTGGCCTCTGACTCAGGAGGCAGGGAGATGGATCAGATGACCCTAGGCAGAGTTTGGGGTGGCTTAGACTCAGTGCTCTTGCTAGGGGAGCAGCCCTGAGGGTACCTGCTGCAGATGTTAGGAGCCAGGATGCTGGCATCCTGCTGGTACCTCCAGAGCCTCCCTGGCAAGTCTACCTATGTCCCAGGCAGGGGAGGGCCAGACCCGACTGGCACAGGGAATGGGGTTATTAGTGAGATGGCTGCTGTCATCACCCCTGCCCTTTGATCTTTCTTGCTTGTCCTGTTCCCCTCACCTGTGGCCAGGCCTGTGCCATGGACTAGGGCATCCCTCAATGCTTTGGTTTCTCATCCTCCCATCTAGACCCTCCACCTCTGGGTCAGGAGCCAAGCTTCCACTCTGGGCTGTCACTGACTCTCAGAGTGATCTTGGGAAGTGCTTCCTCCCCCTGTGGCCCAATGGCTTTGTTTGTTAAGGAGGCAGCAGGAGAGGAACATTTACTGAGCTTCTGTTGTGTGTTGAGTATTTTCACATTAAATTCCCCATAACTCTTGAGAGGTAGCTATCACTATCTCCATTTAGCAGATGAGGAAGTTGAGGCTCCCAGGGGTGAAGGAATTCGTCTAAGGTCATAGCACTAGGAAGTAGCAGAGTGCAGGTTCGAACCCAGCTCTGTCTGGCTCCAGAGCTGGAGTGCTTTGCTCCGCACCTCCTGCCTCTCAGCCTGGACTGGGAGAGGAGGTTCTCTTGGCAGATATTGCAAGTCCCGCCTCTCCACCGAGCAGAAAACTTGGTCCCAGTTGTAAGAGGTCACAGCAGATCTCTGCAGCTTCTCAGGGAAACAGGCGGGTCTAGCAAAGGGCACTGAAGACCCCAGTAACTGGCCTGCAGCTCTGATCCGTGAGAAGGGAGCCTCAGACAGAGAGCCAGAGCTACAGCTTGAGCTAGTGGGGGAAGTGTGAGTTGCTAGCCTGGGAAGTGGGGTCTGGGTTTTGCTTCTGACTCTTTCCCCCTCTGGGCCTCAGTCTTCCCATCTGTAGAGTAGACCTTTAGACTGGTACAGCTGATCCACAGACCTCTTTGAGAATCAGATGACAGATAAACAAACCGTCCTTAGAAAAATGCACACAAAAACTTTCAAACAGCCTTCTGGGCTTCAAGACAGTGAAACCCCCCAGCTTCCAAGTCAGGAACCCCCAGGCTTCCAAGTCAGGAACCCCCAGTCACCACTAAAAGCCCTCCCAGTTCAGGTGTTCTCATGGGCTCTGGCCTCCTGCTTTTCAGTCCAGTGCTGTCTCCGGGGATCTAGCCTCTACCCCTGGCCTCGGCAGTGCCCCGGGCAGGGCTGAGCTCCCCCCCCCCCACCCCCGCCAGGTGGTGGCTGTGGTAATGGACATCTTCACCGACATGGAGCTTCTGTGTGACCTCATGGAGGCCTCGGGCTGGCGTGGTGTCCCCGTCTACCTGCTTCTGGCCAAGGAACACCTGAGGCACTTCCTGGAGATGTGCTACAAGATGGACCTCAATGGAGGGCACCTACGGGTCAGCAAGGGACGGGGGCAGGAACTGGGGTGTGGAGTCAGGGAGGGCAGGAGAGTCAGTCGGGTGGTTCGTGAGCATGGGGGGTCAATGGGAGTGGGAGGCCGGGCTCTCCTATAGCTATTTTGGGTCAGAGACCCCAGGGGATTTAGACATGGCTTGAGCCCTGTCCTCTAAAGGTGATTCCCAACCTCCCTCCCTCCTTGGTCCAGAACATGCGTGTGCGGAGCACGTGTGGGAACACATACTGCAGCAAGGCAGGCCGCCGCTTCACGGGGCAGGCCCTGGAGAAGTTCGCCATCATTGACGGTGAGCAGGTGGTGGCAGGCAGCTACAGGTGAGCAAGTGGATGGCGGGGAGGGTGCCCGGGGCTGAGCCACCGGCTTGCGAGGGTGCCTGGGACCTGGCAGCTTTGAACTTTCCTTTCTTCATCCATCCCTTCCACCATGAACTGAGCAGCTGCCATGTGGCAGGCATGGTGCAGGGCCCAGGGGCCAGTGTGGGGAGCAAGACAGCCCTGGGCTGGGCCCTGGAGGAGCTCACTCTGTGGAAGGACTACTTTAATGCCCTTGGCATAGAAAATAACTCTTGCACCTCGGAATTGGAGGGACTTCAGGGAACCTGGCCCTTGGTCCATTTTACAGATGGGGAAGTTGAGGCTGAGATGTGAAACCACGTGCCGAAGTCCACTAAGCTGAGCCAGGGCTAGAATAGACTCCGGAGTCAGAGCTCTGCCCCCTCACTTGGGCCCTAGGGGTGCTGGTTGTTTTATCTTGCTCCCCTGTTTGTGACTCCTGCCTGGCCCCAAGGTCCTGCACTTTGCCTCCTGACCCTGACCCTCTGCCCCCAGCTTCACCTGGCTTTGCAGCCAGGCCCACACGAGCATGGTGCTGCAGCTGAGGGGCCGCATCGTGGAAGACTTTGACCGGGAGTTCCGCTGTCTTTATGCCGAGTCCCGGCCCGTGGAGGGCTTCTGCGGAGGTGAAGATCCCCTGTCTCCCAGGGCACCGTGCCCTCCCCCAGTGGCCCGGTCCTTCGGGCCCGGCATCCCCAGCACCACGTCCTTGTCGTGCTCCAGCACCAGCCTCAGCAGCATCAAGTGCTCACCTCGCATGGGTCACTCCTCCTACCCAGCTCAGCCAAGAGGCGGTGGCTGCAGTGACATGGCTATGGGATCCTCCTCCCTGGGCCCTGCCCACTGTGAGGCCGATGGCCAGCCCTCCCTGCAGTGCCAGCTCTCAGACCCTAACCACGGCCCCCTGCTTGGGCCCTACAGGGCCAACCTGAGCAAGCTGGGGGCGTCCCCCTTGTCCCAGTCCTCCCCTGCCCTCAACCCCAATAGCACCAGCCCTGTGATCCTGGCAGGGGGGTCACCTCTGCTTGCCAACCCTCGCCCCCTCCTCTCCTTTCCCCGGGGTGTCTCAGCTCTGTCCCGACTCCCAGAGAATGGGGTCACAGGAAGCCAGGAGCCTAGCCCCCCACGAGGCCGCTGGGTACCCAGCACAGCCCTGGAGGCAGTGGAGGAGAATAAGGTGTCTCTGAGTCAGAGCCATGGCCAGATAGATCTCCTCATCCCCTTCCCCAGGGCACGAGAAGCAGGGGGCCCTGATTCTGGGGTGACCCCCATCTCAGGCTCCCTTTGGCCTAGTGAGCAGGCCCCAGAGGACAGGAGGTTGGCCTCAAATCAGAGATACAACCAGCTGGATCTCCTGCCCCAGGCCCAGGATGCCAGGGGTCCCCCTGAGTCAGGTTCCCCCAGGCCTGGCAATCGGACCCCAGAGGACAAGAGGCTGTCCCCAAACCACAGCCATGGCCAACTGGACCTCCAGGTACAGTCCCCCAAGGCTGGGGGCTCCAGAGTGCCCCCTGAAGCCAACTCCTTGGCCAGGCCTGGCAAGCAGGGTAAAGATGAACAACGGCAGACCCTGGGACACAGCCAGCTGGACCTCATCATGAAGTTCGGCCCATTCTGGGGTGAGGGGCCTGGGTCCAATGATCTCCCCAGACCGAGCCCTGGAAGAAAGCCTGGAGTGGACTCTGGGGATGAGAAGCGGCTGACTCTGGGCCACAGCCAGCTGGACCTCATCACCAAGTATCATCAGTTACAGGGCACCAGGCAGGGACCTGAGCCTGGCCTCCCCAGGGGCCCCACAGGTGGCCAGCGCAATGGCAGTAGCAGTGGCCTGTCTGGGGATGAGAAATGGCTGACCCTGGGCCACAGCAAACTGGACCTCATTATTCAGTACAACAAGTCCAAGTCCAAGCTGCCGCGAAGCCGCTTTCAGTTGTAGTCCTGCTCCCAGAAAGGACATGTCCGTCCTCCATCCACTGTGACTCTAGATTGGCTCAGGTCCCAGACTCTGGGGTGGGAGCTCGAGCAGGGGCCTTATGGGGAGGAGAGGGAGTCTAGAGGCCCAGGTTAGACACTCCTTGGGCTTGGGATTCTTGCTTACACACGTACATGCACACACGTGGGGAAATGGAACCCACGGTTACTGGGCACCTGCCGTTTGTCACTGTGCTGAGCCCTTCTCACCAGTTACTTCTCACCCTTCATCCTCACAATACCCTACGAGATAGAGCTCTAGTAGGTGTACAGTTCTAGGATCATAGATATTATCTTCCCTATAATATAAATTTAGAAGCTGGGACCCAGCGAGTTTGATGACTTGCTTGGAATCAGGTCCGAGTAAGTGACAGGGGCTCAAATCTGTGTCTCTGACTCTTAATTTCTTAAGATCGTGTTTTTGCACAGACAGGACACAAAATATCAACAGTTCCCATGTCCCCATGCACACAAAATCCACATAATAACAGAGATGCTCCAAATGCCTGCACAATATACACTGCACACTGACAGGTTTCACACCCACAAACTACACCCACAGATGCAGTCCATGTGATAAACCAAAACACTCAGGATTCTAGTTATAGGTACTCAATAAATGTCATTTGGGTAAATGAATGGTTACATTCGGTGCACACCGTAGACCCCTTAGGAGCCACAGACCATAAATATGCACACACACACACAGAGGCATGCATGCACCAACCAGTATCTTTTTGTACCTAAGCTGTGTACCCAGTCCTGTGCTGGACATGCCATAGGGTTGAGAAATGAATCAGACTCAGTCCCTGGGAGACAAGGATTCAATGCATAAACGACTGGTGTATCTAATTAAAGGCTAACCAGTGACAGAAGGTGGTAGAGAATGAAGGCCAGCAAGTGGTGGTGATGATGGAGTGGTGAGAAAAGTTTCTTAGAGGAGGCAGCCTTTGAGCCAAGCCTTGAAGGGTGGGAAGGACTTGGATAGATGGAGGCGAGGGTTAGAGGAATTCCTGGTAGAGGGAACCAGCTGAAGAGAGACCATGGAGAGGACTGAATGAGTGGGTCTGAGATGAATCTGGGAGGATGGAGAGGACGTGGATACACACACACACACATACCAGCCTCATTTTGCTGAGTGTCCCTAGAAGTATAGGCTCTGTCAGATGTAGGTCCTTTTCCTGAGCTTGCGACCTGCCTGGGACAGTATACATGATACAAATCAATAAAAGCAGACATGCTATGACCCAGCAGCAGCCTGGTGTATCCTGGAGAAGGCAGAGTTATGAAACTGCAGGTTGGGGACAGGGGAAGGGCACCATTCAGGCAAACAATGGAGAGGTCCTTGAAGGAGAGTGGACGGCTGCAGGAGGGCTGGGGGGTGGGGAGGAAAGGGGCTCCAAGCTTCCCTCTGTCCTCGCTGAGAGTGACATTCTGCGAGACCCTGGGGCTTTTGTACAAAATGGGGGCCAAGTTCATCCGTCCACCAGAGCAGGTCTCTTGACTGCCACCATCTGCGGGCGGGGCGGGGTCGGGGGTGGGGGAGGGAGGCAGAAAGTGGTTGCCCATCAGCCCCTACACCCTTGCCCACTCTGGACCCTCCCTGACACCCGGCTTCGTCCATCCTCTCCTCTCCAATACCTTCTTCAGCATGGTTTCCTTTCATCCTCTGGCCGCGCCTCCTTCTCCAGCCTCTGTCGTGGTCTTACTTCTCCCTGATGGACACCTTCTCCGTGGGTGACTTCATCCACCCCAGGCTTCAGCTCCACATCTCAGCCCTTCAGTCTCCCCTGGGCTCCAGATCCGGCCTGGGCATCTGTCCGACACCTCACTCTGTCCTTCACCTCTCCCACACCTGCTCTTCCTCCTCGGGCTTTACTTCAAGGTATAACTCCGTCTGGGACTTCCCTGATGGTCCAGTGGTTAAGACTTCCCGCTTCCAATGCAGGAGGCGCGGGTTCGATGCCTGGTGGGGGAACTAAGATATAACTCCATAATCAACCCGTCTTCTGCGAGACATCCCTGGCTCCTCCATTCTGATGCCTCACATCCAACCAGCACAGGTCTGGGTCGATATTATCTCCTACAAAGCTCCTGACTGAATGAATAAATGAATGAATGCGAGCCTGCTGGAGGCGGGGCCAGGCGGGGTAGAGACAGGACCACTTGCAGCCATAGAGTGCTCCCAGAGGCTGGCGCTAGAGTGGTCGCATGCGTGGCAGCGTGCGCCGCGTTCTCTCGGAAGTCTCCCAGGGAGGAGGCGGAAACGGAAACCTACCGAGGGCCGAGGAGGCCTTTTGCGCGTGCGGAGGTTTCGTTTACGTGGTGAGCGGTTGTGGCGGGACACCGGCGGGGTTAGCTCCGGGCGCCGTGGGTCGTGAGGGTTGGGGGCCGAAGGATTCGGGGCTGTCGTGTCTGGAGGGGCTAGGTGGGCGGGCCCCGAGGGCTGGGGGCCGAGAGGGGCGGGGTCGCGGCGGGGCCTGAGGCGCGGAGGCCGCGGGACCCGGACCCGGACCCAGGGTCGAAGCCGGAGCACCCTGTCCCGGGAGAGGATCCGCCGGCCCTGAGCTCCCTGTCCCGCAGCTCCTAGGCCTCATGGCGGTCCGAGCGTCGTTCGAGAACAACTGTGAGATCGGCTGCTTTGCTAAACTTACCAACACCTACTGCCTGGTGGCCATCGGAGGGTCGGAGAACTTCTACAGGTGCGGCGGGAGCCCGGGGCCCGTGGGCAGTGTGTGGGTGGGTGGCTGGGAGGGGTACTTGGGAGTCTGGGGCTCGGGCAGAGGGAGGGTTCAGGCCCCCCAGCCCCGTGACCACCGAGTCCTTGTCCCTACAGTGTGTTCGAGGGTGAGCTTGCTGATACCATCCCTGTGGTGCACGCCTCCATCGCCGGCTGCCGCATCATCGGGCGCATGTGTGTGGGTAAGCTAGCTGGAAGTCGCCGAGGGAGGAAATAGAGCCTCCCAGCGCCATTAATTATACCCCTAGAAGGGACCCCGGATGACCCAGGGATTCCTGGGCTTTCATCCATTATTTCCAGGGACTACAGAATCTCTCAGGCCTGTGCTGGACCCTAAGTGTCAACAGATCAGGGACAACCTCTGGCAAAGGCTTCTGGATCATTGTAATCACAAATAACATTAAGAGCTTTCACTTTTACCCTTGTTTCAGTCCTTGTTCACGAAGACCCTGGGAGGTCGGAATTATTGGCCTAATTTGACTGATGAGAAAGCTGAGACTCAAAGAACCCAAGTGACTCGCCCAGTTCCACACCTGGTGTGAGGGAAGATTGGATTGTCATCTCTCCCCGGCCACTGACTCTGGGCAAATTGCTTCCACTTTCGGAGCGTCTGTTTCTGCCTCTAAAACATGACAAGCTGGGCTTCCCTGGTGGCACAGTGGTTGAGAGTCCGCCTGCCGATGCAGGGGACACGGGTTCGTACCCCGGCCCGGGAAGATCCCACATGCCGCGGAGCGGCTGGGCCCGTGAGCCTGTGCGTCCAGAGCCCGTGCTCCGCAACGGGAGAGGCCACAACAGTGAGAGGCCTGTGTACCACCAAAAAAAAAATAATAATAATAATAATAATGACAAGCTAAGATTCTGGGGTGTACTGTTCAGTTACCCATTTCAATCTTCAGTTCCCTTTACCATGTGCCCCTATATCCCTCAGCGTGGTTGACTCTGGCCATTTGTACTTTCTTTGAGCTGGATCTGTCTGCCTTTACTGCCTCCCCTTCTTTCTAGTTTTGCTCAAATAGGAGTTTGTTCCTTTATTTTTAATCATAAGCCTGATGATCTTGGACTCTTGAGTATTTTCTTATTCAGGCAGAACATTCTTATCCCTAACCATGACCTTTGGACTTGAAGCTAGTTCTTATGTAACAAAGGAGATCTTAACCTGACCTTTGGTGGGTTTTTTTTTTATGATGGGAGAAACTTATAGTTGAGAAGTTCAGAGTTGTGACCTTGCAGAGTTAGGCAGAGGTTTAGTCATTGTTGTCACAAGATAATTGTGGTTCATTCATGTTGCCGTGTACTGTGTTTTGTGTAGGTATACCACGGTGTATTCATTCATTCTCTTGATAGTGGGTATTTGGGTAGTTTTCAGTTTGGTCTGTTATGAGTATTGCTGCTATGTTTCTTAGTGAACAACTGTATGTATTTCTATTGGATATATAATACCTAGGAGAGGAATGGCTGGGTATTCAATGTAGTAGATGATGCCACATAATTATCTGAAGTGTTGCCCAGTTTATACTCCTATTGGTTGCTCCATATATCTTTGCCAACACTTGGTATTGACATTCTTTTAAAAAATTTAGCCATTCTGGTAGGTGTGGAGTGTTACTTCAGTTTCTTAAAATACAACTAATGCCCAAGAGCGCTTCCTGTTAGTCCTGGTTCCTCCTGGCTGATGACGGCGAATTGGGCAGGATGTGTTGGGACAAACTCCTAGGTCATCTCTGGCCTGCCCAGTGGGACTCCTGGTCCCCCGGGTGTTGTATGGATCAGTGGTTTGGAGGACTGGGGTCTGGGTCTGAAGCTTTGCTGGGGAAGCTAATTGGGCTGGATTGTATCCCCAGCCCCCAGGGCTCAGCAGGCGTCTTGTGTATTCATGGTCCATCCTTGTCCCACCTTCCCTAATTTGGGTCTCCCCAGGGAACAGGCATGGTCTCCTGGTGCCCAGCAACGCCACTGACCAGGAGCTGCAACACATTCGCAACTGCCTCCCAGACTCAGTGCAGATCCGGCGGGTGGAGGAGCGGCTCTCGGCCCTGGGCAATGTCACCACCTGCAATGACTACGTGGCCTTAGTCCACCCAGACCTGGACAGGGTGAGGCGGCCCAGGAGTCACAGGATATTAGCCGAGTCAGCGGTTAGCCACCATTCTTGCCCATCAGACAGGAATTAGGGGTATCTCTTGTGGTTTCTCTTTATACCTGGGCTCCTGCAGTTCAGACATTGGTTGGAATAGTGAACAGAGGCCTTCCATGGTGTGATCAGTGTCAGAAAGAAGCTAGGGAGTGTATTAGTCCTTCAGAATCAGGGAGATTGACCCATCTGGTCTTGAAGCCAGGGCTAGGAGAGAAGATTGACAGGTGAACTCTTGCCTGTGGGTTAGAGAAAAGGAGGGTAATGTGGAGACCAGCCTCTGGCTCTTCAGGGCATGCATGGATATTAGGGGCTCCATAGCTGGTCTAGACTCTGCTTCAAGCTGTATTCCCTCCTTTTTCTGGGTGAAGCTTCCATATGCAGCTACATAGCAGAGGAGTGAGCTTAGGGAGTCATGCCCTGGGTGGGTCTGGGTGTGGAGGCCCTGGGTTCTTTGATCTGCTTGTTCTGGGCGCTGAGCACAGTACCTTTGGCTGACAGGAAACAGAAGAAATCCTGGCTGATGTGCTAAAGGTGGAAGTCTTCAGACAGACAATAGCTGACCAGGTGCTGGTAGGAAGCTACTGTGTCTTCAGCAATCAGGGAGGGCTGGTGCATCCCAAGACTTCAATTGAAGACCAGGATGAGCTGTCCTCTCTCCTTCAGGTCCCCCTTGTGGTAAGCAGTCTTATTCTCTGAGCTCTGTCTCCTGCTGGAGCAGATCCCTTTGCCCAGTATTCAGGAATCTAGATTATTACCTGTCACAGTTTGGGTTTGGGCTGAGGGTCAGGGAGAAGGGTTTGGGGAGAGTCCTCATGACTTTGGCTGTTGGTGCCATGATCCACACCGAGCCGTCCCTTGGCAGGCGGGCACTGTGAACCGAGGCAGCGAGGTGGTCGCCGCTGGGATGGTAGTGAACGACTGGTGTGCCTTCTGTGGCCTGGACACGACCAGCACAGAGCTGTCAGTGGTGGAGAGTGTTTTCAAGCTGAATGAAGCCCAGCCTAGCACCATTGCTACCAGCATGCGGGATTCCCTCATTGACAGGTATCTGGGCCTCTCTTCTTTGGAGGGGAGGGGAGGGGAGAGGAGGGAGATGCCACCTGTAATGGGAGCCACGCTGTATTCATACTGGTAGGTTCTCCTTGCGTGTGAGGCCACATCTGCACACTGCTGAGCAAGCACGGTACAGTCCACAAGCCTTTCCTGAGTATCTGACCACTGCCGTCTTTGAAGACACTGGCTCAGTATATCCCTTCTGTAGTCTGTCTTTTATTTTATCACTGACCACATTCTTTTGCAGTTTGTATTTGCCTGTGTGTCAGTGTCCCCAGCCAGTAGCCTGAGACAGGAAAGAGCTTTTTAATTGAAGGAAGGAGGGAAGGCTGCTTTTAGGAACTGAGGAGACCCAGGTGCCTAAGGGACTCGGGGGTATGGGGAATGCATCAGAATCACCATCATCTGAACTTTGTGGGTTTAAAACAAGAGTGGGTTCTTGGGCCCTAACCCTGGAAGGTTCTGGGGTGTTAGGCTCTAGAATCTCTTCCTTTGGAAGAGCAGCAGGTGCTGGATATTTAGTGCCTCCCCCCCCACCCCCCCATTTAGGATCCTTCTCAAGGCACGCCATACCCAGCTAGCACAGGAGTCTTTATGAGGATAGAAACCCCAAAGTAGAGCAGGTGTCCAGTAGCAGACTCCCTACTTAGCAGGGGCAGAATTTCCCTTCATTTTCCCTCCTTCATTCATTCAATTGCTTGATGTTCATTGAACCCTATGGACAAGACCCCATGTGGGATAGTCCGGCAGCTTAGTGCTACATCCTGCCTCTGAGAGGGACTTAGATTGTAGCAGGGGAGAGAAGATGTAGTGGCCATATATAAGTTAGCTACCTTCAAAGAAGAAGTAAAAGGTGCCTTTTGTGGTTTTGGAAGCTCCTGTGATACACTTTCTGGAATCCAGGAAGGTTTTGGGGAGGACAGATCATTTAGTCTGGGCTTCAGGGAAATGAGTAGGTAATTGAAAATGCGAAGATAGGGTGGGGAAGCACTTCAAACAGATCCAGGGATGGGGAAGTGTGGAAGGTGTGAAGGGGAAAGGTTTTATTCCCAGTGTTGAGGACTCTGAATGCCCATGTCAAGAAGTTTTGACTGTAGGTGTTTTGACCTTTGGTTTATGTTTGGATACTTGTTAACGTAGTTTCTTGCCTTCACCCCTCAGATACTGATTCCCTCAGTTTGGCGTGGGACCCAACCATGTGTGGTTGTTTTAATAATCTTTCCTAGGTGATTCTGATGAGGGCAGTTTGGAGACCACACTGACAAACTCTGCTGTCAGCACTGGAGAGCAGTTGAAAGGGTCTGAATAGGAAAGTGGTACCAGTGGTTTTGTTATTTGTTCAACAACTTTTTTTGGAGCACCTACTATGTGCCAGACAGTAGTGATGGGGTGATGAATAGAATATACCCTTTCTCCCCTTTTGGAACATTGAACCTCATAAAGAAAACAGTACTTCCACAATTAACCATTTAATTAAAGAACAAAACAAAAAAAACTTCTTAGCAACCTAAGAACAGAAAGAAATTTCTGTAACCTGATAATTGTTACCTACTAAACTACAGCAAATGTTGTATTTAATGGTGAAACTTCAGAAACTGCCAGGCAGAGCTGCCTGCAGTCAGCAGCCTTGGTCAGCATTGCAGTTAAGATAAAGACATGGGTGTTGGAAAAGAAGAGACAAAACTCATTAGCCTCCTTTGGTTTTGAACCTGTTGAGTTTGAGGTGCCCATGAGACCTCACAAAGAAGGTGTCAGGTCGGGGATTAGAAATATGTACTTCAACTTCCCCAAAGTTCTTTCATTTCTTCTACTTAAGATTTTATGAGGAAAAGCTAATCCTAGGAAAACTAAGATAGAATCCAACTTTTTTAGTACTTTAAAGAGAAATAAAAACTTCAGATAAGAAAAGAAAAACAAAGAAGAAATATGTACTTAAGGGAATTTCCCTGGTGGTCCGGTGGTTAGGACTTGGTGCTTTCACTGCCAAGGGCCTGTGTTCAGTCCCTGTTCGGGGAGCTAAGATCCCACAAGCCGTGAGGGGCAGCCGTAAAAAAGAAATACATACTTCATGTTTATAATCGTGCACATGATTATCACCTCCAGGAAGAATGTTCTGTCCGCAGCCCTGCCACTAGAGGATTTGGGGCCTGGACGTGTCCCTTACCCTCTCTGAGCCACCTTGTTCCCTTGTCTAATGTCTGTTGGGCTTGACCTGTGAGGCTCTGATTTATGATCAGTAACGATTTGAATAAGTTATTGAGTTCACGCACCCGAGTGGAGGAGTTACTTTTAGTTTTTAAGCACTGAGAGTGCTAGACTGGATTTGTGACTTGTGGGAGCAGTGGAATCTGGAGGGGCCTCTGTGTGTGGCTCTTCGGGGCTGAGCTGGAACAGAGGTCCTGGGGTAAGGGTGGAGGCAAGCACCTTGAGAGTGGAGGGTGAGCTGTGCTCTGTGAAGCACCTACTGACAATGCTCCTTCTCTCTCTAGCCTCACCTGAGTCACCTTCCATACTCTTCATGGGCTCCTGGCTCTGGACTTTGGCTCCGTCTCCACGCCCCACCCAGTCTGTCCTGGATGCTGGCAGGGCCGTGGCAGAGAGCTCACCTGGACTCAGTGGCTGGACGCCCAGCCCTTCTCCTGTGCCCATCTCCTGAATCTATAGTTACTGCAAAAACCTGCCACAGGTCCTATGGCTTCTGGCTGAGAGCTCTGTTGTCTGTGCCAACCCATTAAAGGGCAGCTTCTTCCGGCCATTCTGAATGTGTTATTTGGGGACCTCAGCCTGCACTCAGCCCCCCACCATTGTTCCGGGGGGAGGTGGGGTAGGATGCACACACGCCCCTTAGTTCTACAGTCTCCCACTCCTCTCCCCCCATCACCAGATGGGCGGTTTCATCCCAGGACAAGAGGAAGCAGCACTCTCCACTGTACTTCTCCCATTTTCCACACAACTTCAGCCTCATACTTTTGGCTTCAAAGATGAGTCTGTTTCAACTCTCTCCTAGGCCAGTGTGAGGATCCTGAAGGGCTCTGGGGCACCTGGCTACAGGGCAGTCTTGTCCTCTTTCACCCAGGGTGGATGGAGGTTTGCTGGCCTGGCTGCTAGGTGCCCAGGACCGCCTCAGACCAATCTCGGTAGGCCCTTTCCTTTAGGGCCTTGGGTGGGTGCGGAGCCGGGCTGGAGAGGCGAGGGTAGTTGGGGCGGCTCCAAGCGTCTCCGAGTTGCTCGCGGGGCGGAGCCCCGGGGCTTCGGGCGGGTGTGGCCGGTTGCTGGTGGGTGGGTCGGGTTTGCTGGGCCCCGCCCCTGTGCCCTGAAACCTTCCTCGCTGGCGGTCAGAGGGCGGGGTTCGTGCGCCGTGGCGTCACAACGCCAGTCCTTGCTGACGGTGCTGCGCAGGCGAGCCGGAAGCGGAGGCCGGCTCTGGGGTTCTCCTGACCGGCGGCTCGGGCGGTGCGAGGTGAGGGTCGGGCCCTGCCGGGGCGGGGGTGGCGTGCGGCCCGTCCCGTACCTGACGGGCCTCTCGTCCTGCAGAACATGGGAGCTCAGCTGAGCGGTGGCCAGGGCGCCGCGCAGCCGGTGCAGCCCGCGCAGCCGGTGCAGCCCGCGCAGCCCCAGCCCCAGCCACAACCTCAGACCCACCCCCAACCCCAGCCCGCGGCGCCCGAGGGCCCTGTGCGGCCCTGGCCAGAGCCCGGAGCCTGGGGGCCGCTGGACGACGTGCGCTTCCTTATCGTCTGCACCTCCTGGTACTGACTCGTCGCTCTCCGCCCTTACCGCCCGCCGCCTCCCGTCATCCTGTACGCCTCTCCTGCTCGGGTCCTTGTCGTCTCTCCCCACCTTCCGCCACCCTGGAGACGCGCGGAGAGTCGGGGAGCTCGCTGGGGACTGGAAGAAAGCCTCCTCCGCAGCCTCGCCTTGGGACACCGTCTTGCCTCTGGCCCCTCCCGCTACCCCAGATTCGTTGGCTTCTCAGCCTGCACCCAGCCCAGCTCAGACCTTCGTGTTCATCCCCACCCCACAGTTTCTCCAGCCGTCTGGGTGCTGGGGCAGCCTTTCCTGTCACTGGCTTCCAGAACCAGGCCAGGGCTCTTGGTAAGAAGACCCCAAGGCTGCTGACCTAATCTCACCTCATTTTTCCCTGTTGCCAAGAACTGGGCTCTTGCTTTTGTCCTTGGTCATGGCACCATGTGCCTTGACTTGAGAAAAGACCTTGCCACAGTGAACCTGCCCATACCTCTCCTGGGAGGGGTTGCTCCGCCATCCTGGGTGCCACCCTGGCATTATCTGGCTGTTTTCCTGAGACCCCAGTAACCGAGGGCCTCCAGGGCCAGCCTTTTGGAGAGAGGGGGCATCTGATTTTTGGGCCGGCAGATGAGATGCATGGGGCACCTCCCAGACACCGCAAAGCACCCTGTCTCCCAGAAGCTTCTTAAGGCCACCCAGAACCTGATCCTTGTTCCCACATCCCAGGGAAATGACACACTCTGTATTTTTGTTTTATTTAGAAATGATTTAAAAAACATTATACAAAGGCTGATCAGTTTAAAATGTGACTGACACTGAAATGCTGTGATGTTCCCCAGACTGAGGGGAAGCTGGGCTCTGGGGCCGCCAGTGCTTTGCCCCTCTGTCTGCCCTGTCCTGGGATGATGGACAAACGGATGACCACAAGGCAGGAGAATCCATGATTGGAAGGCTCCAGGCTGAGCCCTCTCTGGGCCTGGCCCTGCATCCCTCACATCTGCAGCCTGGGCTGCCTGCCTCCATCTCCTGCTCTTTCTCAGCTGACCTCGGTAGTACCAGGAGCCAGTGGGGAGCCTGGGGGGCCTAGAGCTTTCAAGAAGTGAGAGCACCAACCTGAGGAGTGGAGAGGGACCCGGAAGGGGAGAAGGGAGGCCAGGAAAAGATGGATAAAAGAGACACTTCTGATCTCATCTTGGACCCTAGAGGGGTCTAGCAAGCCCACTGGGTGGCCTGGGCAAGTAACAGCCTCTCTGTGCATCATTTGAAGGCACAGTGAGAGTTACCCTTGGCCTCCCAGGGACTGCATGAGTTACATGTGAGCGGACAGGGGTGAGCTAATAAAGTGCTTTGCAAAGTATAAAACACTGTACAAACCTATGAATCACTAATATCTCTGCAGTTGTTCCCCACCCGCCCCAGGGAGCCCGCCCTTGGCCAAAATGAGAAAAAACAGGATGATGACAGGGAACACAGTGGACCCATGTAGGTGTCTCTGGGATGAGAGATTTTGCTCAAGACAGCTCCCAGAGTCCCTGTCTGCTACAGGTTAAGCAGACTCAAAGCCCAGAGGCCACGGGGTGGGGGCAAGGCCCATGCAGGCTCAGAGGCCCTGCCAGCACCCTGGAGACCGACACCTCTGCTTGGATTTGGCAGGGAGCCAGTGGACATAGTTGAACGCATTGGTTTTGCCTCCGGTTCCGTAGTGACAAGCAGGGCTGCCTCTTACTGGGTTGGAGTGAGGCAAGCAGAGCCCTAGGAATTCCTGCCAGAGACAGTGAGGGGCGGGCCCCTAGGCTTGGGGTTGTTACCAGTTGTGGCTGCCCCTTTCCGAAGAGCAATGCAGGGTGATGGGCCCAGAGAGCTGGGTTAGCAGGGGCCAAGCTCATGGTATAAACACTGCTTCTGGGCTGAGAGATTGAAGTGGTCTCAGGGTAGCTAGGGGTGTGGGCTCTGAGCACTTCAGAAGGCTGCCCTGGGCCCCTTAACCCAAGGCCGTGAGAATGTTGGCCCAGAGCTATTTCCGTCTCACCTCACTAGTCAGGCTGAGTCCTCAGGCCACAAGCGACAGGCTGGAGCAGGGCCAGGGACTTGGGGGATGGGGAGAGGAACGGGAGAGTGGAGGACAGCTACAAACTCAGATCAGCCTCCGAGATGGGGTCAGCTCCTGCTCCAGCCCTTTAGCCTCATTAGCGGGGCCCAGCTCCTGGCGTGTCTGGGCACTAGAGTGGCCTTAACAGCACCTTGGTCCTTATCGCTGGGGGGAGGGCTGGCCTCATCACCAAGACAGTCACCTCTAATTCACCTAAAGCCTCAAGCAGCCTTTGCAGAATGGGACTTTAAACAATAGTGACAGGACATTGAAATATTCACGACATGACAGCTGGGTCCTTGTCAGACCCAGCTGGGCCACAGCCCTGCCTGCAGCATGTGACCCTAAATCCTGGGTCTCAGGAGACCCTGACGTGTGGAGCAGGTTTCCTGAGGGATCTGCTGTTGCCAGCAGAGGAAACCCAGGCTTGTTGCCCACTGTGTCGGCAGCAGGGGTCCTGTAGCCTTGGAGGACGGTGGGGTAGGGGTGGGGGGACATCTGACCAGCAGGTGTTGGCAATGGGGGACCAGGACTGGTGGCATCTCCCAGATGGGGCTGAGACCGCTAGCGCTGGCTTCCCACAGAAGGTGCTGGGTCCAGCCAGGTACAGATGGCACTGTGGTGCCTCGTGGATGCCACAGGGCGCAGTGACCACGGGCCTCCTCCTGGCATGGTCCCTGCCTCCTGATGGGGCCTGGCCTATTCCCTTGAGTAGGGAGCAGTTTACCCAGGACAGAAGGCTGGCAGCTGGGTGCCAGACACCCACCCTGGGGCACAGCTGCCATCACTCCCTGCCCCATGCTCAGCCTAGGCCAATGCACCACCACTTCGGCTACATGACCCCTGGCCTAGGGCCATGCTGGCCCCGGTGGGCAGTGGCCAGAGCTGCCCCTCAGACCCTGGTGAGGAAGGGCCTGGCTGGCCAGACCGAGTGGACAGAGAGGGCTCTGGGCTGCTCACACCCACTCCTGGACTGGCCGCTTATAGTAGGTGACAGGCTGAGGGCCTGCCTTGTTCTTGAACTGGAAGATGGTGTAGACCAGCACCAGGATGCAGAGGGACAGGATGCAGGGGATGACCACGGCCACTGCATTCACAGAGCCTGGCACGTCGTTGATGGTCACCATGATGTCCACATCGTCCTGGGGCAGCCGCCGCTCCTTGCGCCTCTCCACCTCCTTCTGGTTGCAGCCCATCCAGTCACGCAGGATGTTGCGCGGGTAGCCTGGCTCCACGCTTAGTTTCTGGTTGTCGAATTTCCAGTAGTCCCGGCCCTTGTAGAAGTAGGTGTAATCTGCAGAAACACGGCCCATCATCACCATCCCAGACACTTCCCTGCACCTGTTCTGCACTAGCGTGAGAGGGCCCAGGGTGCTGTGGCAGCGTGGAGGAGGGGCGCCTCTCCCACCTGGGAGGAGCCTAAGAGGAGCTCTGAAAGGCGGGCGGGCGCGTGACGTGGTGGGGGCGTGTTGGAACTCTTGGAGGTAGGCATGCGGTGCCTTGCACACCCAGCAAGTGGTGTGGCTGGTCGTGGAGGACGACCTGCCCAGCTGCAGAGAGGCACCTGGGACCTGGAGCAGCCCACCCTGTCATCTCAAAGGTGCTGGAAGCCACTGAGGGGCTGGAAGTAGCATTGGTAAGCTCATTTTGTGCTTCCCAGACAGGACTCTTCTCAGCCCTGGGTCTCAGCTCTGCCATCCTGTGCCCATAGCCTCGCCCTTCCCCCATGTGAGTCAGATCAAGCCCCCAACTTAAGGCTTGGATGGCACTGTCTCCGTAGCTCTAGGGCTGAGCCAGCTCCTGCCTGAGCCAAGGGAGGCAGGGAGAAAGATTTCTCCCGTTGACGGAGGGCACCACCTCTTCGCAGTTATCATGGACTTTTTTTGGCTTGGCACACGTGACTGTGCAACACAGATTGCAGGGTCGCTGGGACCCTGCTGGGGGAGGGGCTGGAAGGAAAAGAGGCAGCAGGGCTTGGCAACCACCACAAGGCTTCCTGCAGCAGCCTTATCGCCCCGCCAGTCCACAGACACAGAGCAACTCACACTCTCCTATTGGCCGGCTCCCCACCTTGGCTGGGATTTTCACTGGCTGAAGTTCTTGATGTCACCTGTCTCTGAGGCTCCCCAGAAAGTGAGACCATGTGTGTAAAGCATCAGGTACACAGGAGAGCCACCAAATAGCAGCTCTGCCCCTGTGGCTGCTGGCTTTCTTACCGGTGACGTCTCCTTGGAGAGCCCTTCCTGACGACCCTCTCTCACATGGCCCTCTCCCTAGATGCTCTCTGGCAAATGCTTTCCCTTATTGCATTTGTTGCCACTTTGTTTTTTGCCTCTAGACTGGGAGCCAGGGATGCAAGGCAAGTCTTGTTCTAAGCTCCATCCCCAGCCCTCCCACACAACCTGGCTCTCAGCAATTATTGTGGAGTAAATGAATGACACCTGACATTCCATAAAAACTAAAACACCCCAACAAGATAATAATGATGATAACAGCTAAAACTTAGTAAGCAGTGGAGGTGGGATATGAAACCAGCCAGGCTGGCTCCAGGGTCTGTGCTTTTGACCAGATGAGCAGAGAGGGATTCAACAAATAGCCATGGATAGCCACTCTGCACCTGGCAAGTCCCAGCCCCTCTTCTTGAGAAGCTTCTAGTCCGGAGCAGGGAGAGGCTGTGAGTCAGCCTGGCCTCCAGGAGGAGCTTAGGAAATGTCTCATAATTAGAAAATGCTTCTCTCTTATCTTTAAGCCCTGTGAAAAAGCACCTTTGAACCACCACATCCATCATTTCAGATCTGTTACCTTGAGGGACTCCTAGAGTACACCTGAGGACCACTGTTTGAGAAATGCTGTCTGAGGGAATGAAGTCAGTCTATGAAAACATCTCTCAATTGTGAATGATCCCTACAGATGAGAAATTGTGACTTGGCGGCTGGTAAGAGAGGATTAATTTACTGTGTAAACATGGGTCCATATGAGGCACTTGTCTTTACCACTAGGCGGTGTTTCTCAAACCTGGATACCTTGAGAGTATGCCCGTGGGCCCCGGTGAGACCCACGTAAAATCAGGCTCCCCCTCACAAAACCCGGCCGGTTTCTTACGTACATCCTTCCTTGCTGATGAAGGCCCCTTGGGGAGCCTGGGGGATGCCCTTCCACACGGTGATGGGCTTGGGATAGCCAGGGTCCGTGGCCCGCCGCTCCTCGCTGTAGCGCCAGTACCGCTCGCCTTTGAAAAAGTAGGTCTTGCCCACAGGTTCCCAGCGCAGAGCTGTGTCAATGCCTTCTCGGGGCAGACAGCTGCCCAGCTCCCCCAGGCTGTGGGGGTACCCAGGCTCCACCGTCACCTCCTTAAACACCCAGTACTTGTCACCTGTGGCCAAGAGGAACCCAGGATTAGCCTTCCTCGGTCATTCATGCTGGAGGTTGTGGATAGAGCCACTTGCCCATCATCCACTGGGACCAAAGTCACTCATGGAGCCGGTGTCAGGGGGAGACGGCCCTGGTCCTGCTCGATCCCTGTGGCGGAGGAGGCTGAGGCCTCTTGGCTCAGGCAGAGCTTAGGGGGCAAGAAGCCAGAATCCAGTCTCAGATCCTGGGCAACTCGCCCCACGCTGCCCAGGCTCCGTGCCCCACCCTCTTTTCCTTTCGTGTGACTTGCTCCTTTTTCCTTTCCGGGTGACCTCAGCCTCTCACGGCTTCACACACACACTAGTACTCCCCCAACCTTCTACCAGTGACACCCAACTCTGAGGCTGCCGCTCTCCCAGTGGACCTGGGCACCAGGCCCAGGACCCTGATTGCCTACCGTCCTCTGGGCATTTCCAGGTCGGCTTCCGGAGTTCCTCCTCTCCACCCCAGGGGCTCCCTCCCTCACCACGTGTCTGCCTCCCAGTGTCCCTAAGAAGGTGGCATCACCCTCTCTTTCCTTCTCCTCTCAGCACTTAGCCTCTCACAAGGCCTTGTCAGCCTCCTAGCCTCACTGCTCCTCCCTGGTACAGGCCTTACAGACATCGCTCTCCTCAACTCCAGCAGCCGTCTCAGAAACGGCCTCCTGCCTCTGCCTGGATTGCCGCCTGCCCTCTGGCTCTCTGCTGCTCAGAAACAAACAGTGAACTTGCAGCATTGCCCTGATGGGTTAAGACCACAGTCCGGCTGGGCAGCCAGGGCTCCTCAGGACTCTCCCCTAAACTGCCTTTCCAGGCCACTTCTCACAGCTCTCCGGTGGGGCTCCAGGGCTGTCTGGTGGGTCTTCTAAAGCCCTTTGAACTACTCCTTTGCCCATGCTGTTCCTTCCCCTTGGAATGCTTTTCTCACTCCTCACTATCTGAATCTTACTCTTCTGAGGCCTGGCCCAAGTCAAGATAATCGAAGTGAAACAACCTAGCACAGGGTGGGCCTGCCATACAGCTAGTTCCCCCTCCTCCCCTGGCCTCTGCAGCCTGCGTGACCTCCCCCCCTCCAGGCTCTTACAGAACTCACAGGGTGGCCTTCCATGGAGCACTGGATGGTCTTCAGTTGTCTGCACCTCCCTATACTTTGTGGGGGTGAGGCTTGTCACCCCACCAACTTCGGCACATACAGACCCTCAGCAGTCACTCCCTGACTTAATTTCTCTGCCTGCAGGGATCTGTCCTGTCAGATGGCAGTGTTTCTGTTACGGCTAGAAGGACCCTTGCAGCTCATCTGCCTCCCACCCTGCCTCTTCCAGTTTACAGGTGGAAAAAGGGGGTCCCGAGAAGGGCAGGAAAGCGCGCCAGGTCCTTCTGCACAGGCCACGTTACCTTTGAAGAAGACAAATCTTCCATCAGCCCTTTCATAGGCTGCGTCTATGCGGGCGGGCAGGCCTTTCCAGAACTGCTCGATCTGCATGGGGTAGCCCTCCTGTACCCGGTTATTGCGCAGGCGCCAGAACCAGCGATCCTGGGGGTTAAGGCAAGGAAAGAAAGAGGCATAGCCTTTGAACCCAGTGATCTCGGCCCTGGGGCTCAGGCCCCAACAACCCAACACGTTCCCCTGGGCCCAGCCTTGCAACCCTCCCTGATGTTTGCTTCTATCTTTCAAAGCCCAATGAGGAAGATAAAATGCCCATCAACTCTCTTCACATAAGGGTCCTGATGGCTCTTGCTGCCCAAGGGGCCATGAGACAGAGCCAGCAGACAGGCCTGGTGGGCAGAGGAGGCGTCGGGGCGGGGGGGGGGGGGGGGGGCGGGGGGGCGGGGGGCGGAGCTGGAAGGGATGATGCAGGGCCCGGGATGACCACATGAGGGCAGCAGAGAGTCACCAACGTCAGCGGGGCCCCTCCCCAGGCTGGTGGGAAGCAGGGGTTGGTCACTGAGCCCGGGCAGAGTGCCCTCCTCACGGCTGGCTCCAGCCAGCAGGGTAAGGTCTGTGGGAAGCAAGCCGTGGAAATTCCCCCAAGCCCCGGGTGTGAATTCAGTTTCCTCCTCTTACAGTTGCGTGACCTGGGGCTCAGTACTTAAAGAGCCTCACCTGCAAAGGGGGGTAATAGTGGGGGTCAGATGAGAGATTATAGGTGAAGTGCCTAGAACAGTACAGGGCACATAGTCAACGTTAAGTAAATGGCAGCTCAATAGGCCAAGAATGTGAAAAAAGCCCTCCTCCTCAAATTGGTGCCTGGTCCCACTGCAGCCCTGGTTGGTAGGCAGTCTGGGTGAGGCCTGTAACCTCCTAGGACCTCGGTTTTCTTATGTGTGAATGGGAATGATAAAACCCAGACTTGCTTAGGAACCGTTCAGTTGGAGGATCCAAGGGTGCAGAAGAATGAACATGATACATAAAAATGGTACAGGGGCTTCCCTGGTGGCACAGTGGTTAAGAATCCGCCTGCCAATGCAGGGAACACGGGTTCAAGCCCTGGTCCGGGAAGATTCCACAGGCCGCGGAGCAACTAAGCCTGTGCACCACAACTACTGAGCCTACGCTCTAGAGCCCACGAGCCACAACTACTGAGCCCGCATGCCACAACTAGTGAAGCCCACGTGCCTAGAGCCCGTGCTCTGCAACAAGAGAAGCCACCACAATGAGAAGCCCGCGCATCACAACGAAGAGTAGCCCCCGCTCACCGCAACTAGAGAAAGCTCGCGCGCAGCAACGAAGACCCAACGCAGCCAAAAAAAAAAAGGTACAAAAGCTAGAAAAGTTTTTTTTTTTAGGTGTTTTACGAAGCACTTTCACATCCAGTTTTTTAAACCTTATTTTGACTTTCACAACTCCTGTTAAGTAGATCTGAGATACACAGAGTCTTAGGGAAGGCCAAGTGACTCTCCTTGAGCCACGCAGTGAGAGCAGGACTGGGGCTGACCCCTGTCGCCTGATTCTTGGTCAGAGCTCAAAGCTTGCTGGCGAGAATTCCAAGGTGAGTGGGGCAGCTCTCCACAACCAGCCAGTGTGACAGAGACACGTGTCAGCGGAGGGCCTCTTGTGCTGGTGGCCGGGAGTGTGGTCAGCAGGCAGTTTTCAACTGTCAACCTCGCTGGGGATGGCCTAGCTCCAGAGAGCTCCCCCAAGGTCATGCCCCCCCTCACCCATTGACTGAATAAAGTTCCAGCCATTTGGGGCCCAACACGGGACAACTCTGACGGGCCATTCTAGCTCCGGAACTCGCTGTGGGCGTGGCCGGGTCTGCAGTGGGTCTAGTTGCTGCTTATCTTCTCCTGCCCCATCGTGCTTCCCTCCCCTCCTTCCCACAGATGTGGATCCCAGAGGTGCTCCCTGGTCAAAATCTTGCATCCCAAACACTGTCCCAGAGCCTGCTTCCCTGAGAACCCAACTGCAACACACTGAGCAGGCTGCCACCCTGCAACCCATGGCTAGAGGGACAGGAACAGACCAGGGGACAAGATGTAGCCTGGCCAGCTTCCTGTCAGGCGGTCCTCTGAACCAGCCCTGGCGGGATCCGGAGACAGATGCAGCCACTGCTGTGCCAGCCCCTACTCCAAGCCAACGTCTTCACAGCCATGACTCCTTTGATCTGCACACACCCTTCATTAGAGAAATGACCCTCCCAGCCCTCAGATGGAGAAACTGAGGTCCAGACAAGGGAGGTGACTTGCTCAGAGTCACAGAGTGGAGGCCGGTCTCCAGCACTTTTCCCCCAGCGTTAACCCTCAGGAAGGGGCAGGGTCACCACTTCCCGCCTCCCTCTTGGAAACAAGTCCATTCACCCAGCAGCACCAGGAAGAGACCTCATGGCCTGGCCGCTGGGCTAGCTCCCCTCCAGGCCCCACAGCAGGCCTAATCCCAGAGCAGCAGCTCTCTCCCGCCCCAGGTGGGGGAAGGAGTGGAAGGGGAGCCCCGAGGTCCTACCTTAAACACAAACATCTCGCCCCGGAAGAGGGCCACCGTGTTGAAGTTGCCGTCACAGATGTTGGGTTTGGCGCCTGGTGTGGCTGGCCGGTCCCCCAGGGGCGGCCGAGGGGGCCTGGGCTGGCGCTCATGCTTCCTCTCAGACGGTGAGTGGATCCTGCGGACGGGGAGTGTGGGGAGGGGCCTTGTGGGCTCCAGGGGCTCCGCGGGGGGTCCTGGAGAGAGGGGCTGCATCTTAGAGAAGGGCCAGGCGTGCCCTGCCCCTCGCTGCCATTGCCTCATCCTCACCCGGGCAGCTCTGAGACAAGCCTGTCACACTCCAGCCTCCTGTCCCCCCCTCCCATTGTTTACTCCCCCAGTCTTTGAGAAAATCCATGAAAAGAGCCATTAAATGGGAACTCCCATCTTTCCACCCCCAAATCTGGTATCTTCTCTTTCTTCTCTCCTGTTATGAGAGAGGACATGTCCCTTCTTAGGCTCAGTGTCCCCTACCCTCTCTGTCTGCTCCCCCCATTCTTTATCCTGCTCCAGCATGGCCTCTGCCTCGTCACCCATTGAAACTGCTGTCAGGATCACCAATGACCTCCATGTTGCCAAATCCAACATTACTTGACCCAAACTTTGATGTCCATATGAATCAGGGATCTTGATAAAATGCAGATTGTGACTCAGAGGGTCTGGGGTGGGGCCTTAGATTCTGTGTTTCTTCAAGCTCTCAGGTGATGCCAGAGTTACTGGTCTGAGGCCCACGCTTTGAGTAGCAAGATCATACAAACACTTTCCTTGAAACACTCTTCTCTCTTTTCCAGAACCCTGCACTCTCTTGGTTTTCCTCCTACCTCGTGTACTGTTCCTTCTCAGCCTGCTTTGCTGGCGGCCTTTCCTCATCCACCCGGCTCTAAAGGTCGGCATGCCCCTGGGTCCTCTCCTCTCCCCTCCCCTCCCCTTCTCTGTCTGTCCCTGTCTCTCTCTCTGTCTTTCTCTCTCTATTTTGGTCCTAGGTCAGTGCTTCTCAACTTGGGCTGCATATTAGGATCACCTGGGGAACTTTAAACCCCCCCCCACGATGTTCAGAAGTCACCCCAGACCAATTAAAACCAAATTTCTGGGGGTGAAGGCTGGGTATCAATATTTTTTTGTTTTTTTTTTTTTTGCGGTACGCGGGCCTCTCACTGTTGTGGCCTCTCCCGTTGCGGAGCACAGGCTCCGGACACGCAGGCTCAGCGGCCATGACTCACGGGCCCAGCCGCTCCGCGGCATGTGGGATCCTCCCGGACCGGGGCACGAACCCGTGTCCCCTGCATCGGCAGGCGGACTCTCAACCACTGTGCCACCAGGGAAGCCCCAGTATTTTTTAAAATTGAAATCCCAAGGTGATTCCAATGCACTGCCAAGTTGAGAATCACTACCCGAAAGGATCTCTTCCAGGTTCATGGCTTTAAAGACCTCCGTTCAAGCCGTCCCACAGAACGTTCTGTGATGACATACATGTCCTATATATCTGCACTGTCCAATACAGGAGCCTCTAGCCACGTGCGGCTATTGAGCACTTGAAATGAGCGACTAGTTATTAGTGCGGCAGAAGAACTGAAGTTTTAATTAATTCTAATTAATATAAATTTAAATAGCCACATGTGGCTAGTGGCTACCGTATTGAACACCAAAGATCCCAGATCAATATTCCAGCCCACATCTCTGAGCTACAGAGGTCAATCTATTGCTCCACAGTTACAAAAGCCAGAAACCTCGCCCCTGTGTCTAATCTATCAGCAAATAGCGTCCATTTTATTTTCAAAAGACCTCCTAGTCCCCACTACCTGTCCAGTCCTCTGCTGCCTCACCTGTGGAGATCCTGCCCATCCTCCAGGCTTTGGGTGGGGCGACCTCCTCTGTGAGGTCCTCAGGGCCTCCAAGAAGAGCCCTCCTCCCGTACTCCACAGCCTGGGGGCTGTAGGGGCCGTGCCACGTGGACATGCATTTGCCATAATAAACTGGTCTTCCCATCTCCACCGACTTGACGAGAACAAGAACTTCCCACACCGGTGTGAACAGAGAGTGGGGTGGCATGGTAGCAGGCCCTTCAAATCTTATCAAGATATCAGCCTAGTTTGTCTTTTTCTTGTTTAAGAAAAAAGCTCTGGTAATAATACTTATCCTATTGTATCCCATTACTTGGGCAGATGGGTGACTCTCTTGGCTAGAGGTGGGACCCCTTGAGAGGGAACCACAGGAGGTGAGAGGGAGGTGTGTGGAGGGGGGAGGCGGGTAGAGTAGGGGGAGTGGGAGGCTCTCTGTTCACTTTTGTCCCTCCCAGTTGCAGCTCAGACCCTCCCCTAGGTTTCCCAAGTGTGCAGGGAAGGAGGGGGGTGGGGGAGGAGCCTTGCAGACAGCAGTCAGAGGCCCAGGTCCCCAGCCGCCCCCCAACCCTCCGCCCCGACAGGCAGGCAGTCATGGCCCAGCCCAAGGAAGGAACGGTGGCCCCTCCCCCTGCCACACACCGTAGATCTTCTGGATGCCCTGGAGATCATCCTGAGGCAGCTTGAAGTTGTGTGTCTCCATGTACTGGTAGAAGGGTGCCATGATGGCGCTGGGGTCGTTGGAGTGCTCCAGTCCCAGCGCGTGGCCCAGCTCATGCACGGCCACCAGGAAGAGGTCGTTCCCTGTGGAGGGGGAGATGGGGAGGTGCCCAGGGCACCCGCTCAGGTGTCAGTCAGTCCATCCATTACTTCAGCAAACACCTAGCATAAGCTTTGTGCCAGGCCCTGTCCCGGACACTGGGACATACACACCCCTACCTTCCAGAACTCTCCATATAGTGGTGGATAGGGACAGAGAAACAAAATAAGTGAAATTAGTGTTCTACAGCTGTCTATAAGGGTTGAGTGAGGATTCCGAGGAAGGAGGAGTCATTTACGCTTGAAGGAAGATGTTCAGGGAAAGCTTCATGAAGGTGAAGCTTAAGGTGAGTCTAGAAAGATAAGAAGTTGGTCAGCAGAATGGATTCAGTGGGAAGGAGAGGGAGAGGGGCGGAGGTGGCATTGCTGGCTGAGAGAATGCTATGAACAACGTCCAGGGACAAGCAGTTTCATTCCACTTGGCTCCGGAACAAAGCAGGGGGGGAGGGCCAGAGGGAGATGAGGTCAGCCAGGCTGGCACGCAGGGCTTGTGATGCCATGCAAAGGAATTTGGATTGGCTTCTTGGCCAGTGGGGGGTTTAAGCAGGTTGGTGTCGGGGACGGGGGGGCTGGTGGTGACATGATGAAATCACTCTGGCTGCAGTTGGAGGAAGGATTAGGGGGTGATGAGACCAGAGGCAGGGGGATCAGTGGGGTTGGTCTGGAAGCCAGTATGAGGGTCCCGGTGAGAGATGAAAAGAGCTTGAGCTAAGGCAGAGGGGGTGTGACGGGCAGAGGGGAGTCCTGGGGGCGGCAGGCTGGCGGTCATCTTCAGAGACCCGGGGGCAGGCGGAGCCTTGGTCGTGCAGCAGCTCTCGGTCCTGAAAGGACTGAGCTATGGCCAAGATCAACGCAGGGATTCAAATGCGAGTGAAAACGAAAGGTCCAGGTACTGAAAGTGGGACACCGGATCCCGGGGGTGAAGCTGAGGCAGCAACACAGCAGAGTGGTCGTGAGCCTGGGCCCCTGAATAGGACAGGTCTCGTTCATTTCCAGCTCTACCCCAGTGAGCTTTGTGAAATCGGTCAGAAGGTCTACCCTCTGAGCCCCAATTTCCTTATTTGTACAATGCGGAGGTCGTACCTACTTCAGAGGGTTGTGTGAGGACCGGATAGGATAAGATGTGTAAAGGGCATGATGCTGCATGGCAGCTGTTGTCACCATGCATAAGACAGGAGCTTGGTCCCTGGAACAAGCCCGTTGACCAGAAAGGAAGCACGAGGCACTTGGGGTCCCAGCAACCAGATCCTCTTAAAGCCAACTCCCCTGAACTTCTGGGTCAGGCCTGGGACAGGGCAAGGCCTGACTTCGAGGGGATTAAGCAGCCCTGGCTTTGGGGAAGAAATGCAAGGGGCAGGGAGTTGAGCAGGCCGTCGAATCAACAGTCCTGACTCATGTTACGTCCAGTTATAGACTCCTGCTTGCCTTGACCTGTGGCATTTGAATGTCCCTTGAGCCCTGCCTCTGTTGCCCAGCGCTAATGCATGTCACAGTCCAGTCCTGCCGCCTTGAAGTGCAGGGGAGGCTGCCAAGAGCCCAGGAGGTGGTCAGGGTCCTAGTGTTCACTCTGGCCCCAGTGGCACTGGCCAAGCTGCCGTACCCCAGCCCGGCTGAGGGCCCCACGAGGGTCAGATGAACCTGGGGATTGTGTCTGGCCTTCCTGGCTAAGGTCTTGGGAAGAGAGAATAGCCCTATGGGGCCGACTCAGTCACACACACATGCATGCCGGCCGCTCCGCGGACACCACCAGTACCTTGAGCGAAGGGTGGATGGGCAAGATCAGGGGAAGTTTGGCCAAGAGCCTGGGGCTGGCCTTCTGCTGGGGCAGGGCAGGCTGGCATGAGGAGGCCAGGCCTCCCTCAGTTCCTTCCTCAGGTCCTGGCCCCTCTGGCAGCGGGGAAGGGTGAGCTCATCTCTGAGCTCCATCCCAAACAAAGGCGGCTGCTCGCGCCAATGGAAGGCAGCCCTGCTTCCTGGGGTCCGGTCCTGGCTCTGCTCCTGGCCCGTTCTGTGACCCGGGACAAGCTGTTTGGGCCTCTGTCTCCTGACTAGGCTCTTCCTCAGGGAGCATCCGGAGGGATTTCAGCTGAGAACCAGGGAGCAGGGCTCTGAGCGCCTGACTAGTCTCTAAACCTTTGTCCTCAGCCTGTGTCTGTTACTCTGTAAGCCTCTGTGCTGGGTCTCTGCAGAGAACAGGAGTAAGCCCTTGAAGGAAAGGGGTCTGTGGGTTTGTTCCAGGGACCAAAAGGCAGAGGAGAGCTGGGGAGCTGGCATCCTACTGCACAGAAACCCAAGAGACCTGTTAAGTGGGGGCTGCCCTGGGGAGATGGAAGGAGAGTGTGGAGGGGCAGGAGAACTCCAGGAAAAGCAGAGGGATGGAGAAGACCCACATGCTTAATGGGCAGGAGGCTGGTAAGGGCTTCACCACCCAAGAGGATGAAAGGCAGAGAAGCAGAGTGGTCAGAAGTGTAGTCCCTGGGGGTCTGACTGCCGTGACTCCCGGCTCTGCCATGTCCTAGCAGTGTGACATTTTAAATCTCTTCCTCTGTAAAATAAAGGGATTAATGGTACCTTCGTCATAAGAATGGGATGAAGATTAATGAGGCAAGGTACAGAAAGCACTCACACCACCTCCAGGCACAGAACTATCACGGTTAATTAGCAAGTTCACGTTAAACTATGTATGAAGGACCAGCATCCTCAACAGGGAGAGTTCCCTTGAGCTGGGAGCTCAAGTCCTTGGGCTTCCTAGCAAGCACCCAACAGTCTACTTGGCTACTCCAGTGTATCTTGTCTCTGTTTCATTTCCTTCTCTTGGGACCTCCATCTTTGGTGAGTCCCATCTCATTGACTCCTGAAACCCTCCCAAAGGTTACAACATTTCCTTTTGCCTCTATTCTTTTGCCAATGCTGTCCCCTCTACCTGGAATAACCTTACTCCTTCAAAGTTCAGCTGAATGCCACATCCTCCAGGGAGCCTTCCTTGATTTCCCTAACCAGCAATGACTGCTTCCTCCTATACACTTTCCCAGCAGTGTATCTGTATCATCTTTATGGCCCTGACCACTTTCCACCCTACATCATAGCCAAGAGCACACACTGTCTTCTGCTCCAGGACTATGAGCTCCTTGAGGGAAAGCTCTGTGCTGGACAAGCCAGGATGGAACAGTGCCAAATGTTCAGTATTTTTTCCAGGTGTTGTCTTTGGACCATCTGCAGCAGAACCAACTGGGGTGATTGTTAAAAATTCAGAGTCCCGGGTTTGACACAAGTAGTGTCTTCTTTGGATGAGAGTCAGGACTTTGCTCTGGAAAACCAAGCATGAACTATCCAGACGCAGTTCATAACCCCAGCAATAGATTGCTAGGAACTGGGACGCAGCCATTGCCCTAGGATGGTTTTTGGAAGGACAGCAAAGGAACCAAGATTGATTGAGCACCTGTACATTATCTCGTTTAATTTCCACATAAACTCAGCGAGGGCGTGATGCAGCCTCCCGGGAATTTTTGTTTGTTGGCTTTCTTCTCTGTTCTTCTGCCGCTTACCGTGTGAACGTCTCAACCACTCAGAACTTTCCTTTCCTCACCACCCTGCCCAGTCTAGCTCCCAGGGTGGGGAGGAACCACTGTAGTAACTGCGGAAGGACCGTCCCCTGTGAAGGGCTGGTCCCCATGACGCTTCCCGTCTTGTCACCTTCCCCAGGGCTGGGCTCCCTCCCCAGCAGAGCTTAGTGAATTCTGCTGACTTCACTGCTTGACCCACTGGAAACGGATGAGGACACAGGGTGCCTGGGAGACTCCCCGAAATCAGCTTAAAGGTGTGGTGGGCCAGATCGCCCTTCGCACAGACTCCAAAGAAGTGGAGAATCAGAATCCCCTTTACATTCTAGTGGTTCTCCAGGAGAGCCTTTTCAACACACAGGTGGAGGGGATTCTGATTCAGGAGTTTGCAGTTAGGGCTTAGGCAACCTTTTGAAAATAAAGTCCCCCGAGGGAATTTTATAGTGGTTGGGTCAGGCTGACACACCTGAAGCAACTGCTCAAACTTCACGTCGCTAAGAGGGGGACGGCCTGTGTCACACGTGCTTCCTAACGTGATGCAACAGGGGGGACCAGCACCACCTGGGAAGCATCCTCGCCAAAAAAGTCAATCCAGTCAGGCCTGTAGATCTACTCAGGCTACATGCAGAAGAGAGACATGGTAAAAGTGAACGTAAGTCAGACAGAGAAAGACAAATATCATATGATATTGCTTATATGTGGAATCTAAAAAAAAGGGTACAAATGAACTTATCTACAAAACAGACATAGTTATAGATGTAGAAAATAAACTTATGGTTACCATGCGGTAAGAAGGGGCGAGGGATAAATTGGAAGATTGGGATCGACATATACACACTGCTATATATAAAATAGATAACTAATTTCTTCAACAGATATAGGGAGAAAAGAGAAGCAAGGTGACTGCTGTAAATGAAAAGGGCCTTAAGAGACGAATGATGTGTGGATGCTCTCTGGATCCTGTTGCAAGCAAACAACCGTTAAAGACATTTTTGAGGTAATTTGGGAAAATGAACACTGGGTATTGGATTTTAAGAAATTATTGCTAATTTTGTCAGGTTGGTCATGATTCTGTGGTTGTGTTAAAGATAATCTGTTAGAGGTATGTAATAGACTATTTAGAGGTGAGACCTGAGATTTTCCTTAAAATACATCACCAAAAAACAAAGGGGGTCGGGGAGGGTAGATGAAACAGCACTGACGTAATGTTGATAACTGCTGAAGCAGGGTGATGGGTGCCTGGGGGCGTTCACATTCTCATTCTCCCTACTTGGTAAGTTTAAAATTTTCTGTAATGGAAATTTAGAATAGAGAAGAAAGCTAATAAACAAAAAATTCCCGGGAGGCTGCGCTCACGCCCTCGCTGAGTTTATGTGGAAATTAAACGAGATAACATATAGGTGCTCAATCAATCTTGGTTCCTTTCCTCTCCTTCCAAAGGCCGTCCTATGGCAATGGCTGCCTTCCGGTTCCTAGCAGTCTATTGCTGGGGTTATGAGCTGCAACTGGATAGTTCTGCTTGGTTTTCCAGAGCAAAGTTCTGACTCTTTTTTTTCTTTTTCTTTTTTTTTTTTCTAAAGTCCTGACTCTTGTCCAAAGAAGACATTAGCTATCTTGGAATTTCTATCCGAATTCTTGGTCATTCGTCAGGATAGGGTGGGACAGATGAGAGGGTGCTGGGATGGAGCCCATCCACGGGTCCCAGCTCCTTCCCACACACACCACCAGAAGTTCTCAGGATTTTGAGACTGGTCCAAGGTCTCCACCAGCAAGGAGCAGTTGTGGGAAGTGCACACCCAGGGCTGGGAAAGGCAGGGTAGAGGAGGAATGCCCTTAATAATTCATGTATCTCTATCAGGGCTATGACTGTTATCAGCTAACAGTGCCTGGCACATAACAGTGGTTCAAAAATGTTAGTTCTCCTCTCGTCACACTTTATCAGTTAGCACAGACAACCATTGGTTGACACTGATCCAAGAATAAGAACAAGATAAAGAATAGGTGTTCAGAAAACCAGGAAAGACATCCAAGACATAAGGGAGAGGATTCCTGGGCTGAGGAAATGGAGCTAGATAGGAAAGAAGCCCAAAGAAGAGGGTGGGGGACAAAGAGAAATGGAGCAGTTTCATAACTTTGCCTAGGCTGAGCCTTGGCCACATCACCTCCCGAACCACCCTTTGACAGACAGGACAAGAGTCGTGATCCCTGATCCATGCAATGATATGAAATGCTTTTAAGGAGGCAGTCCCCACCTACAGACAGCAGACACAGCCTCAGAGGAAATGGGCCTTTAAAGGCTGCTCTCAGCCTGAAGCATCTCCAAGGAAAAAGAAGGCCTAGTGTTTCCCCAACTTGCCTAAGCTTAAGAATTGGAATTTCCAGGGGAAGGGCCTGGGAATCCATGTTTATAACAAGAACCTGGTTGATTCTTACGATCAGGCAAGTCAGGGAAACTCTGGGGATTAAGACAGTGTTTCTCAAGGTAATGGACACCTGCCTCAGAAGCACTTGGGGTATTTATGAGACCATGTGCAGATCCCCAGGCCTGAACCCAGAACCAGAGAATCAGAATAGCAAGAGGTTAGGGGCTTGGAGCCTGGAATCTGAATTCTTAAAAAAGGTTTCTAGGTGATTCTGATGTGCCCTGCAGTTGGAGAGCCATGGAAACAGCATGGTAGCAAAGAGTATGGGCTCTGGAATCATCATGTCCGGGTTTGAAAACGTATTTCCCCATTCACCAACTGTGGGACCTTAGTAGGTTACTTACTGTTTCTCTACACCTCAGTTTACCTATCTGTAAAATGGGGATGATAATAACATATACATATTATACAGTATGTGGAAAACACTTGACATGGGCCTTAGAATATTAACATACTAATTCTAATCTATTATAATCTAAAATAGAATTGAATCGAATCCTCTGTCCCTCTTTCCTCCACGTCCTACTGCATTTTCTTGGTACTTCTGCTGCGTCCTTCAGTACAGTCTGCCTTGCGACAGGGTGACTTATGTATACATCTGTCTCCCCGACTCGACTCTGGACTTCCAGAGGGCAGAGACTGTGTCTTTTTTAAATGTTCAAACACGTGCATAATGTTCCATTAGAGTCGGAAGGGACTTTAGAAGTCACCGAATCCAGCCCCTCATCTGACAGATGAGGAGACTGAGGGTGAATGATGCGCCCCTCATCACATGGCCAGTGGTTGAACTACAGTCTGAGCCCTGGCACTGCTGCCTACCAGCTATGCCATCTGAGCCTCCAACTCTTCATCTTAAAAAAGGGCATAATGATGTGCAGTTGCCTACTTACTAAGCAGTTGCCTTGCAAGTAAGTACTGATGAAGAACTCTTGCAACCTGAGGAGTATTGTTACGATTACTGCAGACAGGATGCTAGAGTAACTACGGGGCCTATTATTCACTTGTGAGGTTGACATAAGGGAGAGAGTCTGTCATGTTTTCCCACAGCATGGCCTTTGAAGCCCTCATCAGTCAGGCCAGAGCCTATCACTTTCAGCTTTAAGCCTTTTAACCTTTTCCTCCAGCCTCTGATCCATTACTTTACCGTCTTATTCATGGCCTAGACTTTCCTCCTAACTCAGTCCAATTAGACCATTTACTAAGTGATCTGACCCATCTCCCTGGCCCTGGCCCTGATGGATCAACTGTTGAATATTATCAGAGACCACAGTTTCCACCCTCTTAGGGTCTTAGTTCTTGGACAAGAAGCTCTAGAAACCAGGAAACTCAACTGTGGTATCCTCCAAGCTCTTCCTCAGGGCTTCTTTCCCTGACAGCCAAGTAACCCCCTGTCCCCTCATAACCTTACCATCATGGTTGGCATTTCCTAACGTCCATGGCTCGTCTGAATCAAAGTGAGTGTCTCCACCAATCCCTGGGCCAGGGAAGTAGGCATGAGCCAGGAATCCCCCTTCGCCATCAAACGGGGAGCTGTCTCCATGGAAGCCAGAAGCAAAGAAGATCATGATGTCGGCCTCCTTCCGGTCACTTTTGATTTCATGGTAGGGCACCTCTTCAAAGGTCAGCGGGGTCACCTTCTGCCACACATCGAAAGCCTGGCGAATAGCTTTCCGCGTGTCTAACTCACCCACCTTTGGGGTGTAGTTGTGAATGCTGGTGAGAGAGGGGAGGATTGATAGGGAGGAACAGACCAAGAATCAGAGACCAGCAGAGCTAAAAGGAACACCAGAGGCCATGTGGGCCTAGAATTCTGCTGAGGTACCTCAGGGGTTGATGAAGAGGTTGGGTGGGCAGGGCTCTGGGTCCCCACCCCTGCCTTTTTACTTAGTGTTTTTATATTTGATCTCTGAAAAAGCTTGTGTTGAATTTGTAGAAAAAAGATTAAGTTGTGCATGGCATTTCCTAAATTTTAAGTTTTTCTCCCAATACATAAAAATGTACATTTATAAAATTTATAAAAACACTTAAACAGGGACGTTCCTGGTGGTGCAGTGGTTAAGACTCCATGCTTCCAATGCAGGGTGCCCGGGTTTGATCCTTGGTCAGGGAACTAGATCTCACATGTCGCAACTAAGAGTTCACATGCCACAACTAAGGAGTCCGCCTGCCGCAACTAAGGAGCCCGCGAGCTGCAGCTAAGACCCAGCACAACCAAATAAATAAATTAAATAAATAAATATTTTTTTAAAACCCCCTTAAACAGTGGAGAGTTTAAGTCAAATATCCTGTAAAAAAATCTTTGGCACCAACTACTACTCTTTGTCTACACAGAAGCTGGCATAGGGTGGCATGTGATTAAATCAGTTACAGGTTTAACTATGTAAGGTTACTGTATCCATATTGCATGGTTCTCCACGATGGAGCATCACTACTTCTGGCTGCTCTGCCCCAAGAACACCTGGGGCAAAGACTATTCACCCATTCTACAGGCAAGGAAACTGAAGCCCAGAGAGGTTGCGTGGTAGAAGTTCAGGTTAGAATTGGGTTAGAAGCCACTTCTAACTCTACGCTTGAGGAGACTAAGTCTATGCAGTTACTAACCCAGATTCTTCTTAAGTTTCCTCCTCTCGTCAGATTTCTGAAAACATCCTGTTCTGGTCTCTACAGCTTGTGAGCAGGAGAGTCCTTAGCTCAACCCAAAGGGTCTTTGTCTCAGATCATACTCCTGATCCCAGGGATCCACCTGAGATGGAATCAGAGACTTGAGAGGTGCCAAACAGGGCCCAGCTGAGCCAGCCCTATGCCTGGCCCCGACCCCACCCCCTCTGAATCCTGAGGTCTGCGTCTGCTGTGATGGGTTCCTTCATCCCTGCCCTTGGTCACTGGGCTGACTTGGAGTATGATCCTGCTTTGCCCAGACAGTCAAGGGATGACAACTGTTGCAATTCAGTTCCCAGCTCTTTATGCTCCTTAAGAAACAACTGGAACTCTGCTGGGAATCTCGGCTGAAGTCCATCAATCAGGCTAAGTGGGGAAGGGATCCAGATAAGAGGGAGTGGGGTTTGGCAAGCAGCGGTGGGGAGGATGGCTTCAGCCATGGTTCTTTATCCCAGGTGAAAGTTACCGAACATACCCCACTTCCCGTAACTAAAAACTCTAGGAATCTGAACAGAGCATAACTCATGAGCCCCTAAAGGACCAAAGAAACCAGAAGCTGGAGACGTAGCATCCTCTGGACGCGACAAGGAGAACAAAGTCATGGGGTCTCAGAGCCTGGCCCTGATCACAGACCCACCTACAGTGTGAGCCTCAGAAACTCAGGCCGGGAAAAATCAGAGTGAGGGTGGAGCCAAAGCCGAGGAGGAGGAGAGGGAGTTGAGGCACCTGTAGGTGATGTGCTTCTGCCGCCACTTCTGTCCTGTCAGGGCATAGCGCTTGTTTCTCCGCCTGCGGCTCAAGTGCGGGTGATCAGGGACGCCACATCGGGGTTTCTTCATCCACCTGGGCAGAGAGAGGACACACACACACACACACACCAACACTGTGGTCCCTGGACACTCTAGGAAGGCACTGCAGCTCCCCGGTCCCAGGCTGAATGGCAACATGCACACTCAACCCAGACTCTGGGCCCCTGGCTCTGATGGGGTCCCCGAAAGGAACACGATCGACTGCTCGATTCATCACTTCATTCACTCCTAACTGCATATGAAGAAGCGCTGCTGCATGAGAGACTGGGAGTCAGAAGACACGGGCTTGCTAGTTCCAGCTCCGTCACTAATCATAGGAGCCCGGGCAAGCGACTGAGTCAATGTGAGCCTCAGTTTCCTCATCGGCAACGTGAGAATTCTAGTTCTCGCTGGTCTTAGCTTGTGGGGAGCCTCCAAGGAGGGAATGCACGCGGAAATGCTCTGTAAATGAAATTAGATCACATCACTCCCTGCTTTAAAACCTCCCAATGATCTCCCCAATCACCTAGAATAAAACTCAAACTCCTCACATTGGCCCACAGCCCCTGCGTGATCCACGATCTAACCCCCACCTATGCGTGATGACACTGGCACCCCCTGCTTCCCCACAGGCACTCTGCTCCAGCTCCAGTGGCCTCCCTGCTGTGTCTTGAACATGCTAAGATCATTCAGCTCAGGGTTTTGCATTTGCTGTGTCCTCTGCTTGCCATGCCCTTCTTCTTCACATGGTTTGTTCCCTTACTTCATGAAGGTCTCTGCTCAAATGTCACCCTTTCCGAGAGGACTTCCCTGCCACCCTCTCTAAAATAATTTCCCCCTCCCCATCCCACCTCTATCTGTTTATCCCGCTTAATTTTTCTTTATATCCTTTATCATTGCCTGAAATTACATCATATCTTAGCTTTTTGTTTATTCTTTGTCTCTCTTACCAGGTTCTAACTCCATAAGGACAGGAACCTTGCCTGTATCCCCAGTGCCAGCACAGTGCCTGACTCAGAAGGGGTTCAAGAATGATTTGTTGAATGAATAAATGAGAACTTTCCCATGGTAGAAAGGAATAGCTTGGAAGACAGTAAAGTCTCTTTCACTCCAGGTGTTCAAAAAGTGGCTGAACAGGAGGACTTCCCTGGTGGCGCAGTGGTTAAGGGTCCGCCTGCCAACGCAGGGGACACGGGTTCAAGCCCTAGTCTGGGAAGATCCCACATGCCGCGGAGCAACTGAGCCCATGTGCCACAACTACTGAAGCCCGTGCTCCTCAACAAGAGAAACCACCACAATGAGAAGCCCGCGCACCACAATAAAGAGCAGCCTCTGCTCACCGCAACTAGAGAAAGCCCGCGTGCAGCAACGAAGACCCAACACAGCCAAAAATAAATAAATAAAAAAGTGGCTGAACAACTGTAGGACTTGGGGTGTAATTATCCGCAGCACTTAACTACACTGTATTGTGATTTGAAATCTATTAGTCTGTTGTCTCTAGTAAATAGTAAATTCTTTGAGGACAGGAACTGTTTTGTATTCATCGTGTCCTTAGAAGCTAGCCCTGTGCTTGGAACTAAGTAAATCCTGATAATTGTTTGTTGTCAGGTTAAGTTGCATTAGGGAACAGTGAGCCTGGAACTTCATTGGGGATATAAAATAGGGGCCAGGATAGGAGATTTAAAAGATCATGGCTGATTGGAAGGGCCATCCTTGCATTTCATGTCTCTGTGCTGCCCTAATGACCAGCTCACTGAACTATAGATTGAGATCGCTGGGGGAAAAACAGTCTGGCCTTATTTGCAGTTGTTGAAAGCAGTTGCCTTTGGCAATAGAGAGAAAAGGAGACAGAGACTATTTCAACCAAATATTAAGGGACTTGAGGGACTTAACCAGGTCTTACACATTTTGTATGCTTTATATCACCTAGAATGTGCACACTCGGAAATCAATAACAAAAGACAAAATAATAACAATAACATGCATGGGTATAAATGTTTATCATTTTCACAGTGTTCACTTACTTTTTTAAAAAAAAAATAAATTTGATTCTCAAAACAGCTCTGTGAGGTAATCAGAAATGATTGATCCCAATTTTACAGACGAGGGAAAAGGTACAGAGATAAATCGAGTGACTTGCAAACTATAGCAAACAGTGAGGCAGGACTGGGACTTTGTTGAATGAATGAATGAACTATTAATTAATGCAATTTGAGAAACAAAAGCTGGGGCTTTTCTTCTTTATTTTTCTTTTCTGTGCTTAGCACAAGTTTGGGTTAGAGGAACTATGTTTGTTGAATGAATGAAGGAGTGAATAATGTGTGACATTTCCCAAGGTAGGCACTCAAAAATAATATTTTAAAGTGCTAATCTAGCTTCCTTTCACTGACAGTCCCTGGGAAGAGACCCAGGAGGCACCTCCAGGAAGCTGAACTAGACCTGGAAGGGCCCCCAGGGAGGAAACAGGCCCAGAGAGAGGCAGCGATTGCCCAAGGTCACAGAGCTGGAGCCAAAACTAAGGTCTACAAGTTCTACCCGCAAACACCCTCCGCATCAGGTCTGGGATTAAGTGCGAGCACCTTCCTCCTTCCCAAGCCTCCAAAACAGCGTTCCCCGCCTTCCTACGAAGAGCTGGGGGCAGAGCGGCAAGTGGGAAATGCCATCTTCCTCCCTCAGATCTTTCCCTCTGCCTCCTTCTCTTGCTGCCACCTGCCACTCTCTGAAGCCTGTCCAACAGGCCTGCAGCTTCTGGAACAGAGCGAAACCCAAGGCCAGGTGGTGCCTCAGCAGACACACCAGTGCTCCTGCCCCGGGATGCGCTGCCATGAGCCCTGCACAAAGCCCTCAAAATAACCTCCACTTTGAAAGGCGGTCAGGCTCTCTTTGACCAGCTGGCTCGTGAGGCCACAGGGCCAAGGAGTCCACTGTACTCACAGCATCATAGGAGCGGTCAAATGTATTATCTCAGAATTTCACAATCTCACAATCAGAGAATTTGAGGAATAGAAAATGTTCATACAGAATTTTAGTATCATAAAACCCCAGACTCAGACTTCCCTGGTGGCACAGTGGTTAAGAATCTGCCTGCCAATGCAGGGGACACGGATTCGAGCCCTGGTCTGGGAAGATCCCACATGCCGTGGAGCAACTAAGCCCGTGCGCCACAACTACTGAGCCTGCGCTCTAGAGCCTGCGAGCCACAGCTACTGAGCCTGTGTTCCACAACTACCAAAGCCCGCGTGCCTAGACCCTGTGCTCCACAACAAGAGAAGCCACCACAATGAGAAGCCCACACACCGCAACGAAGAGTAACCCCCGCTCGCCACAACTAGAGAGAGCCCGCACACAGCTACAACGAAGACCCAATGCAGCCAAAAAATAAATTAAAAAAAAAAAAGAATCCGCCTTCCAATGCAGGGGATGCGGGTTCGATCCCTGGTCGGGGAACTAAGACCCCAAATGTCGTGAGGCAACTAAGCCCACGCACCACAACTACTGCGCCCGCGCACCACAACGAAAAATCCCGTATGCTGCAACTAAGACCCGACACAGCCAAAAAACAAAACAAAACAAAAAACCCCCAGACTCACTAAATTTTAAAAGCTTAGAATAATGGAATCTAGAATTTAAGAGTCAAAAATCCAACACTTCCCCCACCCACCCCCGTGTAAATGAACAAGATGAGGCCCAGAGAGATGCTTATCTCAAGGAGTGACTCACCCAAGGGATGGATTGATCCTGGATCCACAATTGGCTAGATTTCCTGTTCTCCACCCACTGACTTCCCTGCATCCTCCCCCAGCCCCACTCCTTCTTTCCACCTGAGCTCGGGCTCTTGCCCCTCCCCCACTGCTTGGGAAACTCACTCCAGCTCTTGGTCGTGCCTTCGTGGCAGCTATGGCTTTTCTTAAACAGCTTTAATAACTTTCATGGCTATTCCTTAAAAATATATATAATATACTCAACTCTCTCCCATCTTAAACAAACAAAACTTCATCCCTCTCTAGCTCCAACCAGGGATTGAACCCCGGCCATGGCAGTGGATGCCCAGAATCCTAACCACTGGGCCATCAGGAAACTCCCACTGATCAGCTTCTTGAAAGTTGTCCCTACCTTTGTCATCTCCACTCCTCACCTCCCCTTCTCCCCACCGCAATCTGACTTTCCTGCCACCACTCCAGGGAGGTTTCAATGGCCAACCTCTTTGTTACTAAACTCAGCAGACACCTTTCAGTCTCCTGTTTGACCACCATGGCAGCCGACCCTGCTGACCATCCCTCTTCACGGCCATGGCATCCCCGCCCTGGGCTTCCTTCACCTCTCAGGCTGCTCCTTCTCGGCTTTTTTTTTTTTTTTGCGGTACGCGGGCCTCTCACTGCTGAGGCCTCTCCCGTTGCGGAGCACAGGCTCCGGACGTGCAGGCTCAGCGGCCATGGCTCACGGGCCCAGCCGCTCCGCGGCATGGGGGATCTTCCCGGACTGGGGCACGAACCCGTGACCCCGTGCCCCCTGCATCGGCAGGCGGACTCTCAACCACTGCGCCACCAGGGAAGCCCTCTCGGCTTATTTTGTGAGTTCCATCCCCAGCACTCTTCTCTCCCTCCTCTTTATCCTCTCCCTGAGTATAAAAACCATCCCTGTAGCTTGGCTTACTTGTCATTACCTCCTAAGTATCTCCCTGAACCTCAGTGTTTCCTTCTGAGTTCTAGACCAGTGTAGCTAGATGGTGTTTTTCACTAAATGGGGAACCTCTGGAGGGCAGGGATCAAAGGACCAAGCCCAGTGCCTGGCACACGCAGACATTCAGCAAATACTTGATAAATGGGAATAGTGGAATAAGACTTGCCAATTATTCTAGAGTCTCTGTATCAAGTGAGATGTGGGCATCTCAGGAATGCCAGAGGGGTGACTCACAGACCCACAAGTTATTAGTGTCAGAGGAGATTTAAGACCATCTATAACCAAACCCTTTATTGTGCTGATAAGGAAACTGAGACCCAGAAGGGTTAAGAGTCTTGTCCAAGGTCACACAGCAAGTTTACGGCAGAGCACATCCCCAGCTCACATAGGAAAGGGCACCTCGGTGTACTCCCTCCCAGGATGACACTGCAGCGGTAAAAGATAGGAAGGTAGGATGGGCATGGTATACAGATGAGGCCATGACAAATGTGAACCCAAATGTAAGTCTGGAAAGTTCAAAGGCACAATGTCCTATGCAAATCTTACTCGATTGTTGTCTGATCCAACACACCGGTGACTGGGATCCCGTAAAACTGCTGCATAGTGGCGACTGCTGACTGTAAGGCCTTCCCTGAGTGCAACGCAGATGCCCGTGAGTCATAGGGCAGCAGATAGCCGTATGACTTTAACCAGTTCTGAAAGACATGTGAAAAGAAAAGGATGCATTACGCGAGAGAAGGCTCTGTTCTACCTGGGCAGAGATTTGCCCTTGAAACCAGGGATCGTTTTACCTGAGGGACTTATGGACTCAGCCTCTGATTCCTGCCTCCTTCATTCCTTCCTGCAGACACTGTCAAATTAACCTCCAGAAAACCCAGCTCTTGTTGGCTGACTCTTCTGCTATAAAACTTTCACTGGATCTCTACTGGCTGCAGAATAAAGATTAAATTGCATTCCAGGCTCTCCAGTACCCTGCCTCTTTACCATGTAGGTGTTTTCCACTGATATATGACTACACATGCAAGAGCACCAGAACAGTTCATTCTCGGAAGCAGTTGGCCTGATAAAACGCTGTGCCACCCAGAAACCCACTGTGTCCAAAGGCACAGTCTGCTGAAAAATCATGTTGTAGAATATTAATAGGCATGAGATTATCTGTGGTCTTTATTGCTAATCCCTCCAAATGAGCAAGCCATTATAAATAAATATAAACAAAATAAGCAAAACAATGTATTATTTAATTTAAATATGAGTACACAGATATATGCACAGAAAAAAGCCTAGAAGGGCGCACATAACATAATAATAGTGTGGTTATGTAAGAGAATTCTTTGTTTTTAGGGAATACATGCTGAAGTATTTCAGCTTACATAACGGTGCACAATGTCTGCAACTTTTTCTTCAACAGAATCAGGGGAAAAATAGAGAGAAAGAGGGAGAGGAGAGAGAGGGAGGAAAAAAACCACAAATATAGTTAAATGTTAGGAGTTGGGGAATGTGGGTGAAACGTATTCAGGAATTCTTTGTCCTATTCTTGAAAACTTTTCTGGAAGTCTAAAATAATGTCAAAATTTTTTTCAGTAAAAAAAGAATTAATTTGAATATCCTTTGTTATAATATCTTGGGGGACATTTTTCTGTGCTTTTCTAAGTTTTATGCATGGAGTCATTTTTTTTAAAGAAGGAGAAAAACTTTAAAAGGGCAAAAGAGTCTGAAAGTAGCTTGGATGAAGAAGCTCAAACAAACAATGAATCTGAAGGACAGCAAAGTAAAGATGATTATTTCCACCAACAAGCACGAGGGATGGAAACGGAAGAAATCACAGCACCAGGAAATATCTGTGGCACCAATTGGAAAATGGGGGAAATGTCCACATATCTATGGAATCCGCAAGCATGTCCTATAAGGAGCACACCTACACACTGGTCTCTAAACCACACAGGACCTGCTGCTCTTCCTCAGAGGATTATCTTGAACATCAAGTAAGCTAATGAAGCAGAAAGATCTTAGGAAGCTGGCTTATATCCTTCCCATCTATAGTTTTGTTTCTTGTTTCTATATGAACAGTCTTATTGTGGACGCATCTGTTACAAGTCAAATCAAACCATTTTGGAAAGGAGGCAGACCAGAAACTATAAACAAGTTGTTATTTATTTCATCCCAGGTGGCTATCACATCTTTACTGCCTTGTGATGAAATCCATCTGACTGAGTAAAAACAGAAGAGTCATGGGACTTCCCTGGTGGTACAGTGGTTAAGACTCCACGCTCCCAATGCAGGGGGCCTGGGTTCAATCCCTGGCCTGGGAAATAGATCCCACATGCATGTCACAATTAAGAGTTTGCATGCCACAACTAAGGAGCCTGCCTGCTGCAGCTAAGGAGCCCATGAGCCGCAACAAAGGAGCTTGCCTGCCACAACTACGACTCAACCAACCAAATACATAAATAAATAAATACTTTTTAAAAACCCAAAAACAAAACAGTCAGAATAATAAAGTCTTAAAACTTCCACAAGAGAGTGACAACCTTACCTCTTTCATGTTTGAGATCCAAAACCTGTTTTTCTTTCTAAATTTTGGCACAGGATTTCAATACTTCTTTCACTTTCCCAAACTTTGAATCTCTTTCATGCCTTTGTATGTTTCCCCCATCTGCCTGGCATATTTCTTTTTTTTTTCCTAAAATTGACCATTGTAACCATTTTATTTAGTTTTTAGAAATGCTTTATTTATTTATTTATGGCTGTGTTGGGTCTTCGTTGCTGCACGCAGGCTTTCTCTAGTTGCGGCGAGCGGGGGCTACTCGTCATTGCAGTGCGCATGCTTCTCATTGCAGTGGCTTCTCTTGTGGAGCACGGGCTCTAGGCACGCGGGCTTCAGTAGTTGTGGCATGCAGGCTCAGTAGTTGTGTCTCTCAGGCTCTAGAGCACGGGCTCAGTAGTTGTGGCGCACATGCTTAGTTGCTCCGCGGCATGTGGGATCTTCCCAGACCAGGGCTTGCACCCTTGTCCCCTGCATTGGCAGGCGGATTCTTAACCACTGTGCCATCAGGGAAGTCCCTATGCCTGGCATATTTCTAAGTTTGGCAAAAATCTTTCATTATTTTAAGGTTCAGTCCATAAATTACTCCTCTGAAAGACTTGTCTCACTCCTCAGCCTGTTATTTTCTTCCTCTTCTGTGCTCCCTAAATCCCCTGTTACAGATGGTATAGCTCTTATAATATTGGGCTCTAATCATTACTTTATGTATCAGACTCTGAGCTCTGAGTTCCTCCAGGGAAGGGTCTGTGTTTTAATCATCTCTGTATATCCGGTGCCCAGGAAGTGCCTGACAAAGTAGCTGATCATTGTCTCCATTCAACAAACATGACTGGGCACTGACTACCTGCTGGGCACTGTGCATGGCTCTGGGGATACAACGATGAATAAGGAGCTCACAGACCAACAAGTAAACCCACCATGAAACTACAGCACTAACAATCAGGTGTGTAGAGGGTTCCATGGGAGAACGAAGGTGGGGGGCCTTATCCACATGGAGGGGTGGAGATCGGGAGCAAGGGGGAACTCAGGGGAGGCTTCCAGGTGGAGCTAAGTCTTGAAGGATTGCACAGCATGTGCAATTGCCTGGAGGTGTTGGGATGCATAGCACATTCTGAGCGGTATTTAAAATGGCTGGAACTTGCGGGAGAGGAGTGTGGTGATGAGTGGAGAGGATTGGAAAGGAGGGGAGTGGGGAGAGATGATTTGCCATTAATTATCTGTTCACAAAGTGGGCAACTTACAGAGAATCACTTGTGACTTGACTGTGGTCTCGGATCAGCCAAAAAGCTCATTTAAAGCATCTGGAAATGGACATGATAGGGCAACTGACAAGGTACCTGTCTATTCATCCAGCTCCAGTTTCTATTCCCAGGTCAGTTATGTCATCAAAGCATTAAGTTCCTGCACAGTATTCCTCAGCCCCTCCCAGCCAGCATGCCACATTCCGTTCTTTCTTTACAGAAACTTCAATGAAGAATTGTTGGGTTGAATAAACAGAGCGGTATAATGGGAAAGAGGCACACAGTCCTGAGATGGAATCCCGGCTTCACCACTTGCCAGCTGTGTGACTTTGGACAAACTGAGCTTCAGTTTCCTTCTTTGTAAAATGTAAACAATGACCTTCCTCCACAGGATTGCTGTTAAGGTGAAATGATCAAATGTACCTGACATATAATTACTCAAAAGTGATTCGTTTGTTATCCCTTTGGACGGTGTCTCTGTTACCTTTTGTAAAATCAACGTGGAAAACATGGTCTTTGACTCCTTCCCTGCCTTTTGACCTCTAGTCATCCTGTCCTCCCCCTGGACCAAGAGCCAGGGCTCGTGGGTCCTATGGAGGGTAGTGCATCTGTCACAGTCAAGTCTACCTGCTCTCGGGTGACCTATGGGCATGAACATCTCTCACACGGCACTGGGAACACTGCGTTCAGAGAGATGACAGCTGACTTGAATTGTTCTCTTCGCCCTGTCGCTCAGCTTTATTGGGACCAAACACAATCACTTTCTATCAAGCTTTAGCTTGAGGAAAATGGTTTCCCTACAGGAGATTCTGCATACTTTCTGGTTTCAGAAAATGCACACTGGGTAACCCAGTGGTTTTCCATTTTTGGCCTTTCTGCCAGAAATCTTTCAGTCAAATTTATAGCATAAGTGTTGAACACGGTGATGCTTGGAAGTAGCTATTACTTTTTTCATCTTTCCAACCACCAAGTTATGTTTCATCCTTAAAAAATCTTACTTAAAAACATTGCTTCACTCTGTAAACTGCCTCAAACCCTTCCAAAAAGAGGTGTGGTACAAACTAAAATCCAATACCTCCCTATCTGTGGACTCAGTTCTCTTAAAATCCAATTAGGATGAATTACAGCATTTGGGAAATGGCTGGGGAACTTTCGACAGATAATTCTGACAAACCAGTCAACCGACCAAGTATTTTTTGAGCACCTACCTCCAAGCTAGTATGGAATTTAAGGATCTTCTTCCCTCCTGCCCTCATTACTACGTATGGTAGGAGATAGGGAACAGGGAATTTTTGGCATAAACTCTCTTCAGCCTTCTAAAACTTTGGGGAATTGAAAGTAGCTCTTCCTCTGTAAAGGGCAACCTGGTTTACCCAGCTCCTTTTTTTGGATACTCAAGCAAGGAGCATCTCAAAGCCCGTCAGGATCCATTACGAAGTTCTCAGCAGTGTCAGGAGTTAGGATCTAAGGACTCAGGTCTTAGGCAAATGTCTAGTTCAGGGCCAAACATTGGAATGCGTCAGCCTTCTCTGGGTTCTGCTTCCCTCCCAAGTTCACTGGGAGCTCAGGGGCAGACCCTTAAGAGGGGAAATGGGAGGGGGAGGAACTGGTCAAAGGACAGCTCTAAGCCAGGGAACAGGGCATTGAGACTGGACCTGGGCTGTGCGTGAGTGCGTGTGTGCGTGAGTGCGTGTGTGCGTGCGTGCGTGCGTGCGTGTGTGTGTGTGTGTGTGTGTGTGTTACAGGGTGGGAGGCTAAGGACTATGCATTAGGGACCAGACAGTTCCAACTTCTGCTGTTTAACCCTGTCTCTGCCATTCACCTGCTCTGTGACCCAGGCAATCCTCTGACTTCTCTGAGCAGGAGCTCCTAATGTTGAAGGAAGTCTTCTACACTCCAGTAGTCCCAAGTCCAGAACATTCCCTGCCCTTTCACACTTCCAGGCTGTTCCTGCTGCCAACAGAGCCCATTCTCTTTATGCATGTTAGCAACCGTATCCTTCAAAATCTAGCTGAAATGTCACCTCCTTTGGAAAACCTTCCTTAACTCTCCCTGGCAGAGCTAGGGGGCACCCCCTTCACTCCTGCAGCGCTTACTTCTCTAAAAGTTGCTCTAAACGTAACTACCATGGTGTATCACACCTGTTGGTTGATATGTTTTCCCCACTAGATTGAGTTCCCAAGGAGCAGAGACTGTCGTATTTATTTTTATATCTGCTACAGTACTTAGCACAGTGACTGGCATAATAAATAATCACTGAATGAATGAGTGAGTGAAGGAAGGAATGAATGAGTGAACAAACAGTTGGTCTAGGAGGTACTGTCTGGGTACCAACGAAGGGATTTCATCTTGGGAAGGTTTAAAGAGTCATACACATGAAAGTACCAAACACAATCCTTGGTATCTATTAGGGACTGAAAAAACCGTTTTTGCTGAAATTCAATCTTTTGTGGTTTGACTTCTTTGCCTGATGAGGCAAGAGCCTCCATTGTCCCATTTGAAAAAAAGATAAAATCCACTAAAGGAAAAAAAAAAAAGCCCCATTCAGTTTTAAACAGAATGACCTACCTTTCGTCTTTTTACACCTGGATCCATTAATCAATCACCAGCCGTGTCAGAATTCTAACCTTTACAGATCAGTTAACCAACTCTAAGATGTCTGTCACCCTTTAAGTGCTGAAAAAGGTGTAAACCCAGAGGAAAGTGAGAAAGATCTCAGAGTGCGAGCAGGGACCAAAATAGCTGGGCTGAACCGAAGATGGAGAGACTACCAACAACACCGCGTGATTGGTCCGCTGGCCAGAAGGCGGGATTTTGGTTCCCGAGAAGCCGAAGCTGAGATGTTTAGCTGCAGTGGCAGGCAAAGGAGAGAGCGGAGAATAACAAGGAGAAAAAAAGTGGCCCGAAGAGGGAAGAGAGCGGCAGACAGCAGAGGCGGTGGTGAGATTAGAAGTGTCAATGGAGGCGGCAAGTAGCAGATCAACTGGTGTGCTGCCGTTTGCTCTTGGAAAACAGATATGGCCATGGGGGAGGAGAGAGATGGATCGGTCAAAACAGCGTCTCCTGGGGTTGTTCAGGAGCATTGCATCTGGTTGGATGTGAACCCAAACCATACTGTAGAGGCCTGGAGAAGGAGCAGGAGAATGATTAGGATCTTGTGTTTGGTCAGGAATCCAGTGGGTCTGAAGGTAATGTCAGAAAGGGCAGAGGCAAGTCTACAAAGAAGGGACAGGCAGGAAGGTGTTAAATTTGGAAGCATGGGCTGGAATGAGAAAGAAAGAATCAAAGATCTTGATCAAAGAGTTTGGGCAGCTGAGGTCATAATCCAGGGTGACAATGTGAGTAACAGAAACAAGGCATCGACCTCAACATGCATGGGAAGTCCAAGTCCAGTTCTAGAGGGACAGCGACAAGCTAGAGCATGACTAAGGGAGAGTGGCCAGGAGAGTGAGGGAGTCATTCATAGGAACCATAGCCCACAAGGAAAGATGAGGGATGTTTAGGCTGGAGAAGGGAGGACTGCAGGGGATGTGACTGTCTTCAAAAAGCCAAATGGCTGTGGATGAAGGAGACTGGCAGACGGCCAAGCTAAGACCAGCACAGGAGATCACAGGACATAGATCTTGACTCACTCAAATAAACAGCTTTTTAACAGAGATGTTCTAATTATAGTAACAAGGATATAGCTACTATTATTAGAACTCCTACTATATACCTGGCACTGTGCCAGGCAGTCTAGACTGCAACGACCCCACAAGGTAGGAATTATGATCCCCAGTTTGCAGTTGAAGAAACTGAGGTTCAGAAAGTTTAAATAATCATCCAGAGCCACAAAGCTAGTAAGTAGCAGGATTCAAACCCAGTTGTCTCTGAAACCAGGCATTTCACACTGTCAGACCACTGGACAGGCATCCCTTTCCCTCGCAGGACTTTCTATAGCTCATACTCCTTTGTGTACCTTATCTCAGATCACCGTGAGCTCAATACCCTTCTGCTGTGATTCCTACACCAGGCTTCGGCACCACCCCCCACCCAGTTATCAAACCAGAAGCTTCATATGACACACGTCTCCCTGCTCTCCTTGGTCCACATTGTCTTTTACCAAAGAACTATAGGCTCTACCTCCTAAACATCGAATCTGTTTCTGTCTATTCATTCAATAAGTATTTATTGAGGACCTACTACGATGTCCAGGCACTGTGGGCTAGGCTCTGGGATAGAACATCGAACAAAAACACTCTCCTTACTTTCTAGTTACAGTCTAATGGACGAGCCATTTTGCAATAAGTGCTATGAAAAATAAAGTAGGGTAAGGAGATGGAGAGTGATGGGACAACTTTTTTATTGAGAATGGTCAGGGGATGTCTCTGAGGAAGTCATATCTGAGCAAGAGACCTGAAGGAGGCGAGAGAGTTCCAGGAAGAGGGAACAGAAAGTGTAAATACCCTGAGGCAGCTTCAAAGTCTTCCCATCAAGAGCATTTGAGGGAGGGGGAAACCGGAAGTATTAGTCAAAGGGTACAAAATTTCAGTTACACGAGATTAAGAAGTCCTGGAGAGCTACTGTATGGCATAGTGCCCATAGTCAACAATACTGTATTATACACTTAAAACATTTGCTAAAAGGGCAGGCATTAAGTTCTTAGCACAAGGTGATGATGATGGTGGTGGTGGTGATGATGATGATAGAAATAAAGAGGGCAGGAGGAAACTTTTGGAGGGGATGGATTTGTTTATGACATAGATTGTGGTGATGGTTTCACAGGTGTAGACTTAGCTCCAAACTCATTACGTTGTACGCAGTAAATATGTGCAGCTTTTTGTATGTCAATTATACCTCAATAAAGTGGTTTTTAAAAAACCAAGAGGCTTTATGATATGGTCCCTGACTACCTCTGCAGCCTCCTTTACCACTCCCCACCTAGCACTCTGTGTTCTAGTTCTTCCAGACCCTGACATACATAGTTCCTTCTGTCTAGATCACGCTCCTCTCTCTTTCTCTGGGGAAGCCTTCCTTGACCCCTTAACTCAGGAGTTCCTTCTACATCCCTGGTCAGTACCCATCCTTCTCCTTATCACAATTCTTATCACACAGCGTTGCAATGGAATTGCTTGTCTCCTCTGCTTGACTACACAATGCCCGAGGGTGGGGCCCATAGTCTTGTCTTCTTCACTATTGTATCCCCACACCTAGCACAGGGCCAGCATAGATACCTCTTTATTGAATAAAACAAGTTGAAGTGCTCAGGGAGAGGATGAGTCATTGCTGGTCAAAATTTGCTATAGAACAGAGTTTCTCAGTCCCGGTACTACTGGTATTTTGGGCCAGATAATTCTGTTGTAGCAGGGCTGTCCGGTGCATCGTAGGACATTCAGCAGCATCCCTGGCTTCTACAACAAGATGCCAACAGCACCACCGCCTCAGCTGTGACAACCAGAAATGTCTCCATTGGCCAAAGGGTTCCCTCGATAGTGGGCAAAATTATCCTATGTTGAGAACCACTATTATAAAGGGATTCCCATATAGGGCTGCCTTGAATATTCTCTAAGGGTCCTTTCAACCCTAAATTCTGCACTAGGCATTTAGGGAAAGCACTAGGCATTCAGTCGATAGCCTCCTAGGATGGGGCTCAGAAAGAGAGCTGGTTTCCTTATCTGAGCAGGTGGACATGAATGGTAGTGAGGTGTGGAGAGCAGTGAGGAGCGAGGCAGCTTGAGAGGACATTTAGGGTATGGATAAGAGTACACGCTCTGGAGACACACCATGCTGGGCTCAAATCCTAACTCTCCCATTTACTTGTTACACAACCCACAGCAAATTATTCATCCTGGCTACTGCTCACATCAAGCTCCATCTGCATGATGTCCTTAGCATGTGCCCCATGGAGTGGTTGTAAAGATTAAATAACATAATACGTGGTATTGAGCGCTCAGTAAAAGATAGCAATAATAATGGCTGTTATTTTGCTGATAGGTGACAAACAACTCTAAAGCCCTCACTGCACTGCAGCCCCAAACACTGAGGCTGTGTTTCTCACTGGGCAGTCCTTGTGCATCATGGGCTGTCAGCATCACCTCATCCAATGAACTTGTTAAAAGTACGTATTCCCAAACGTGAATTTAGACCTACAAAATCAGACCCTCTGAGGTTGGGAACTGGGAATCTGCGTTTTTTGGGGATTTTTTTTTTGCGGTACGCGGGCCTCTCACTGTTGTGGCCTCTCCCGTTGCGGAGCACAGGCTCCGGACGCGCAGGCTCAGCGGCCATGGCTCACGGGCCAGCCGCTCCGCGGCATGTGGGATCTTCCTGAACTGGGGCACGAACCGGTGTCCCCTGCTTCGGCAGGCGGACTCTCAACCACTGCGCCACCAGGGAAGCCCGGAATCTGCGTTTTTAAAAAGAGAGCACCTAAAGTGATTCTGTTGCCTACTAAAGTTTGAGAACCACCGCAGTAAGGACAGCTGGGAGTTGATGACCCTGTGCCACGAAGAATGGGCGTGTTGTGTTCAGTATCACCTCTGATTTGCTAGGACAGGAAGCATGTTGCCATTTAGGAAAGCCTTCTATTAAAGTTGGCTCAAAAGCCAGCCCCTGCCCTCTGTGCCTCGGCTCTGCTCTCATCCCTGGGTCCTTCACCTGCCTGTCTCCTCAGCCAGCCCTTACAGGTGGGTTTTGGCCTCAGTTTCCCTGGCTGGCACTCAGGTCCTAAACTGAGATTGTAAGGACACTAATCTGTTTCTCAGGACCTCAGGTTCCCTGCCTGGTTCTCAGTGTCCTCCGGAGAGTGAGGCTCTAGTCCCTACACACCTGGGAGCTGAGTGAGGTTGTATCTGAAAAGACAGGTCACTTGGGACCCAGATGCCACCACATGCCAAATATTACTTAACTCTGCTCCTTCCAGCTGAGTGTCCTTGGGCAAATGACCTAACTTCTTTAAGCCATCATTTTATTCATCAGTTACATAGAGGATATTAAAAGAAGGGTTGTTAGGAGGATTCAGTAAGATGATGATTCAGTAAGATTCAGTACTAGCTGAAATTATGGCCCTTCAAAGATGTCCACATCCTAATTCCCGAAACCTGCTATGTTGCCTTACAGGGCAAAGGAGACTTTACAGGTATGATTAAGTTAAGGATCTTCAGGTGGGGAGATTAGCCTGGCTCATCCAGGTGGTCTCAGTGTAATCACAACGGTCCTTATAAGAGGGAGGCAGGACATCAGAGTCAGAGATGGAGACGTCAAGACAGAAGCAGATGTCAGAGTAATGCCATTGTCGAAAGGGGGCCACAAGCCAAGGAATGCAGGCGGCCTCTAGAAGCTGGAAAAGGCAAGGTACGAATTCTCCCCTGCAGCCTCAAGAAATAATGCAGCCCTGCTGACACCTTGATTTTAGTCCCTTTAGTCCCATTTCAAACTTCAGACTGTAAGATAATATTAAATAAGAACTAATAAATTTCAGAACTGTAAGAAAATAAATTTGTATTGTTATAGGCCCCAAAGCTTGTGGTAATTTGTTTCAGTAGCAGTAAGAAGCTAATAGATGAATGTAAAGCATTTAGCAGATCCTGGCACATAGTAAGCATTCTCACAATGTTATTGTCTGTATTTTTCTCCCACACTCTTCAGCAGTACATGGACCACCACCTTTGGTCATTACTGCTGGACCGAATCACTGTGTCCTTTGGTGACTCCTCAGAAATCAGCCTTATCACTGTGGCAGTTCCCTCCAACTCCTGTCCCACCAACACCCCACTTCCTCCTCCACCCACCGAACTGAGGTCTCAGCCTTGCTGCTGAACCCACCTGAGTTATAACTAATTTTTTAAAACTTCAAACGTGAAGGCCTAACCATGGAGGTATCTAGAAAATGCACTCATCAACAAATACTTAGGGATCATCTAATTTAACACGCTTATTTTGCAGAAGAGAAAAATAAAACTCAGGGAGAAATGACTTATCCAAAGTCACAGAGCAAGTTAGTGGAGGAGCTGAAAACGGAGGCTAGTGTCCCTGCCTCCCAGGGAGGGTTCTCTCTGCCATGCTACACCCTCCACGCTAGCTCTGGTTTGCCTCCAAAGGCTGTGTCTTTTTAAATTTTTCGTCTTTTCCCACTCACAGCCAGTCTAAAAAGGGCCCTCAGGATCGCCCACAAATCCCAACTTAGCTTCTTGACAAACACCTTAATGGCACGGCATTGCCTCTTGGCTGCCACCATCTCTCGAGTGGGTGGAAAGTGCACCAGCGGGAATTCCCTGGCGCTCTGCACAGTGTCCTTGGCCCACTCCCAGGAGGCCACCACAAGCCAGATAATCACCATGCCCAGGGAGGTGGTACATTTGGGGTTTTGGATCAGCCAGACACTGGGATGTCTGAGTTTCCCAATTCTGGGGAGGCTTCCTCCCATGGCCAGGAGGGTAGCCATGCGCACATTCACTCTCTGAGAAGCGAGGCACCTTAGTCTTCCTTGCCCTTTCCAGTGCCTTCCTGCAAATCTGCCATCATTTTCTGTCCGATGGGGCTTAACTTATTGATGAGATTTAGAAGAGGGAAGAAGGAAGACAGAGACCGTGGTCAGGCCTTAGTTTCTCAACTGAAATAGGCAGATGGCTGAAGTAGATAACCTCTCAGTAATTATATAAAGTTCTATTACTTTAGCTTAATTGGATTGAGCGTGGAGCTGATCCTCACGGCCAGTCTTAAAGTCTAAGCTCCTCAGCACGGCGCTCGGCAAGCCTCACGGTCTGACGCCAATGCACCTTTCTAGCCTTTCCCTCCGAAGTGTATGCCCCACCCTTCTATTCCCTACCCCAAGTGCCCCCTCCTCTAGCTACTGATCTGCTTCTGTTGCCTGAAAACAGCCTGCAAGTTCCTTCCTCTCTGCCTTTTTTCATTCCCTCTCCCTAGAAGGCCTTTCCCACGTGGATACTGGCCTCTCCCTGATGAACTAATAGATAAATTTCCTCTGAAATGCAACTTGAATGTCACCTCACCTGGGAGGACTATCTCAAGGTTAAATGGACTTCCTCTGTGCTCCCATATGCACCCCTTACTTACAGCATCTTTCATAGTACATTATCAATAGTGGTTTCCATGCCTGTCTCTCCTACTGAGCTCTTCCTCATGGAGCTTACAGCCTGGAGGGGGAGGGAAACATGGAAAGACAAAATGTTTCATTCCAACGGTGATAAGCAAAGGAATAGGAGAAGGTGCTGGGAAAGAAAATGTGTGACAGGAGATCTAGGCTGTGATGTCAGGGATGGCCTCCCAGAGGATGTGACATCTCAGCTGAGACCTGTGTATGAGCAGAAGAGGTGAAGGTGAAGGTCAGATAATGAGTGTCCCAGGAAAAGAATAGCTTATTGAATTCCTGAGATGGGAAGGAGCCTACTTATTAAGAAAAGAGAAAGAAGGCCAGGGCAGCTGGAGTTGACTGAGAAGCTGGTATAAAAGGGAGCAGAGAGGTGGGGAGGACTCGGTGATGCAGGGGCTCAGAGGCCTGATTAAGCAGCCTGGGGGGTTGCTGGGTACGAGGGGCTTGTGACACTATTTGTTCTACTTTTGTGTGTGTTTGAAGTTTTTTCATAATAAAAATTGAGAAGTGGCCATAGTATTGTAATATTAGTTTAGCCTTTACCTTAAAAGCCATTTTAAGCAAGGTGAGAGTGGGAGTCACATACCAGATTTTTTTGTTTAAAAATTAAAAAAAATTAAATATTATAAGCATTCAGAAAGGCATAAAAATAATTTTTAAAAAACCCTTGGATAGGGGCTTCCCTGGTGGCACAGTGGTTGAGAATCTGCCTGCCAATGCAGGGGACATGGGTTCGAGCCCTGGTCTGGGAAGATCCCACATGCCGTGGAGCAACTAAGCCCGTGAGCCACAACTACTGAGCCTGCGCGTCTGGAGCCTGTGCTCCACAACAAGAGAGGCCGCGATAGTGAGAGGCCCGCGCACCGTGATGAAGAGTGGCCCCCGCTTGCCACAAGAGAAAGCCCTTGCACAGAAACGAAGACCCAACACAGCCAAAAATAAAAACAACAACAACAACAACAAAAAAACCTTGGATAATCACCAACCGGCTTTGTTAAATCTTGACTTTTGCCATATTTGCTTCAGATATAACTGGCCCCTGCATAGATTTGTTTATTTATTTAAATTTATTTATTTATTTATTTTTTACTGGAGTAAAATTGCCTTACAATGTTGTGTTAGTTTCTGCCACACAGTGAAGTGAATCAGCCATACGCATACACACATCCCCTCCCTCTTGGACCTCCCTCCCACCCACGCCTTCTACCCCACCCATCTAGGTCGTCACAGAGCACCTAGATTTATTTTTAAAAGGTCACTCTGGCTGCCGTGGGAAGAAGGATTAGAGGCAGGCAAGAGAGGCGGATCAGGTGGGAAGTTTCTGGAATCCAGGTGAGACAGGATGGAAGTTTAGACTAAAGTAGAGGCAACAGTGGTGAAGAGAAGCGGCCACAGGGAAGATCTGTTCAGGAGGTGGAAGTGCTGGGCTGGCGGCTGATTCTACTGAGGCAGGTGAGAGGAAGACCAGCTGAAGGATGGCTCTTTCTGGTCCAGTGCTTTTGGGGCACAGAGAATGGTATGCATGTGAGCGTTTGTGGTACAGAAGTGAGTTTTAAAATTATTATTGCTGGGACTTCCCTGGTGGTCCAGTGGGTAAGACTGCACTCCCAGTGCAGGGGGCCCAGGTTCAATCCCTCATTGGGGAACTAGGTCCTGCATGCATGCCGCAACCGAGAGTCTGCGTGCTGCAACAAACATCCCACGTGCCACAACTAAAGATCCCACGTGCTGCAACTAAGGCCTGGCGTAGCAAAATAAATAAATAAATTTAAAAAATTATTGCTAACAGAGTTGTTAATAACTATGCCTTGCTTTTCTTTACCTACTTTGCTATAAGAACGTGTCTGATTTTTGAGAAAATATTATCTTTTATAAATGTGACTTTGCTGTTATCCTATAGATCATCAAAGCCTAGTTCCAAGTTGCCCTTGAAAATGAATGCATGGAGTAATGATGAAGAAAAACCAGGGAAGGACTTGAACGAAATTGATCCTGAGGGCCAGTGAAACCAAATTATTTGTTCCAGAATTGCTCAGCTGGGGAGGGCCAGAGCTGGGGTGCACAACTTTTATCCACACACTAGAACAGGTATACAGACCTGAGTTGTGTGAAGAAAGCTAAAAGCACCCAGGGCATCAGCCAGCTCCCAGAACAACTCAGAACAGGCCTCGGTGCCTCCGTCCCCTCAACACGGCTCTGAGAATCTGAACAGGTCACTTCTCTGCTTAGAAACCTTTCATGATTCCTCTCAGTCTTTGGACAAAAGCCAATTTCACAGTCTGCTCTCAGCCTCCCTTTCCAGCCTCTTCTCAAACACTCTTACTGGAAATAGCAATAACTCAAGGCCTCAGGCACATCAAATCCTCTACCATTTCCTAAATACGCCCTGCACGTGTGTGGATCCTTGGTTCATGTTTTCCTTCCCTCTGGACTGCCCCACTCACCGTTCTTTGTCCGTTTCCTCCCTCAAAGGTTCATCTTCGATACCAACCTTCTTCCTAGAACATTCCCTAACTTCCCCAACCCCATCTCCCCCCCCTTTGGTGCTTCCCCAGACCTTTAAACCTCTAGCATACATTGATTTTTCTTCAAAACAGGTACGGACTTTTGCGTGCCAAGCACTATGAAGGAAGTTGGTGGGGGACACAGATGATACAATCGATTTTAAAATATTTATCAAGTATCTAGAATGTGCCAGGCACTGTGCTAGGTCCTGAGGAGTCATTGGCTGCAGTCTATGAAGAATTGCTTCCTCTGATTTTGAGTCTAAACTATACCATATCATAAGGCTAGGTTTAATCTCTAAGATTAATCTCTCTGGTACAACTATAATTTACATTTATTTGCTCTAAAACTACCTCTTTCAATGACTGGAGTGGGATATACCTGAAAGTGGAGGAGATTAGCTAAAAGGCTATTACAATAATCCAGAATAGGACAGTTTCATATATAGGGAAAACCTCAGATCTAGGACAGAAAACCCAGCTTCTGGTCCTCGCTTTACTGTTTATTAGCTCCATATGGGTCTCTGGACAATGTGTGGCCAAGCCACATCATCTCTCTGAGTCTCCGTTTCCTCCTCTATAAAATGAGGACAACATCTTCCTAGTCCACCTCATGGTGTTGTTGCCAGGATCAAGTGGGGCCAGGCACATGAAAGCATCTGGAAAATGCAAAGTGCTTTACAGATATGAGGCTATTAATGTGATAGGAAAAACATAGTAGTAATAAGAGAAAATGATTTAAAAATGCAGCAGAGTAGACTCAGGTTAGGTAAAAGGAAGAACTTCCTAAGAGTGAGAATTTTTTTTCAGACAAGAATGAAGATATATTGGAGGCCATGATCACATTGAAATACATTTTTGGCTTGGGAGTCTGTTAGTGCTTCTTAATAGGCCTACCCCACCCCTAAACTCATTTAGGGCTCTAACTTTCCTTGACTACAGGTGCAAACTGAGGAACTTTCTCCATCTGCCCAGAGCAGACCCCTCAAAACCAGTCTACAGAGCAGGAATCCATTAAGCCCTGGGTCCTGGAGTCACGCTCTGTCACTCATGTGGCCTGTGCTGATTGGCTTGTCTCTTTCTGCCTATACTGACCTTCCTCAGAATCAAATTGGAAGTTAGGAGGGCCAAAAATCTATTCATGGGGCATTCTACTCAGCTAATAATAAGAGAAAGAGATGCTTTAAATAAACCAAACACAGGAAGCCAATTAGAGAATCAGTGGGACCCCTCAATGTGCAAACTACAAAAGAAAGACTCAAGAAAGCAAAGGAGAAAACAGATTGAACAAATTTGGGGGGGGGGCTTTGTCTTTTGGTAATAAAAGATCAGAAATATGAAATCAAAGCCAAAGACAGTGAAAACGCTTTCAACCAAGAAGTCAGGAAACCAGGGAAAAGTTCTAGTTCTGAATCACCTACTGTCAGGCTTAGTGACCTTGGGCAACTCACTTATGGCAATTTACGAAGTATCTGTTAAGTATCTGTTAAGTGCGCTTACTTAGGGATCTCTAAGGTCACCCGTACCCTAATTCTAACCCATACATTAACACTAACCAGTACCCTAACACGTACCCTAACCCTAACCCGTTGTCGTACCCTAACCTGTACCCTAAACCGTACCTCTCAATTCCTCTCTATTGTATATCACTACCACTTGATGACAGCCTATATGAAAGAACTCAAGGGTGTCATTGTGGAACCACTGACAAGCGGAATAGCCTCTATTTTCATTGAAGGAAGGACAGGCAGGCAATGAGTTTTATCCCTAAGAAGGGTTTTAGAAGGCACCTTGAGACCACATGCCCATGAGTGTCTATTTCAGATGCATGTAACTTTTTGGCCTAAAGGATGAAGAGAAGAATCATTGGATGCTTTCTGAGTAATTAACAACGAACATTGAGAGTTGAGGACTGTGCTGGATCTAAAACCATAAAGCACTTTGGTTGGGGAAGGCCCTGCCTAAGAACCACAACCCTTTTCCTGAAAATAATGTTTAAGTATTAAAAAAAAAAAATTAAATGACAAGCTGGCTGGAGCTGCCTCAAAGTGCTCTTCTGAGAAGAGAGAAATAAATGCCTAGAGAAGTCAGGGAGAGTTTCCTAGAGAGGCAGGGCTTGAGCTGGAACTTTAAGAAAGGAGGCAGATGGATGGGGGGAGGTACAGCATGTGTAAATGTCCAGGGAAACATGGGGAGCTTATCTTAGGATAAAGGAGAGACAAGCTTGTCTGGAGTAAGGATGTGTATGGATGAGCAGGGGGAAAGGCAGCTTCTAGTGAGGCGGTAGGGTGGAGTCAGACTGCAGAGGCCTTAAAAGATAGAGAGAGGACTAAGCAACGTTATCTTCTCGCTGAAAGGCATCAATATTTCTATAAGGTTTCAATCACATGATCCACTAGGATTCAATGAGGGGATAATAGTGTGCAAATTATCCACAGAAGGAGTGGATATAATTATCTTTCAGAAAGTTTTGGACAATATATTAGAAATGGAAAATGGAGACACCATGGAACTGAGGGTGATGAGGGCCTGAGAACTCAGAGAGAAAATGGTAGAAGGAAATAAACAATAGAAGGCAATAAATTAATAGGTGGAAATAAATAAATAGATGGAGCTGGTCACATCTCTAAATGAAAGGAGATTAAGAATGCAGGGGTCCCCAAGAGACCATGCTGGGATCCGTCTGATTTCAATTTTTTATCAGTGATCCAGAAGACGTAGAGCAAAGTGAAAATTTCAGGACCGCAGATCATACTAAGCCCTTTCAGGTAGGGACATGCTCTGCCAAAGGAGGGGGGGGGGGAGAGAGAGAGAGCTGAAGGAAGGTACTGAGTGGGACACAAAATGGAAGCTAAATGTCAACGTGGGAAATGTAAGGTAACAATGTACTCCGGTAAGGATAATACACAGATAGGGTGCTGTGCTCCAGGCTATCAGTTTTGACCCAGGAAAGGGATCGGGGAGCTACTGCAGATTGTTTCCTAAAGGCAGTGTCCTAATGTGTTGGGATCAGGAAGGCTGACAAAAAGATAGGCAGAAGCAGGAAGGGACCTAAAAAATCAAAGAGGAAATCATCCTCCTTTGTGTAAGATGACAAGGTCCCATATCTGGGGAGAATGGTCAGGTTGACATCCATTGAAAGTTAGGAGCCAACGATATCTAGAAAAGGATAATTAAAATGATTCATGAGGATGAATGTGACTATTCTAGAGGTGGCCTATTATAAGGGGGAAACAAGTATGAAAAGACAAAGGCTGAGAGAGGTGGAATAATCAAAGCCTATAAAACTGATAAAGATAAGGGTAGCATTACCTTCTCTCCCAATCCTAACATATTCAACCAAAAAGCCTCCTCTTAATGCTTGAAATATCATAGGAATAAAAGGGTTTCAGAGTTGAGATCATTTAGCCCTATCTCTTTGTATTAGAGATGGTAAAATTCAGGCTTAGAGAGGGCAAGGAAATGGCTCAAGGTCACAGAAGCCACCAGGAGCCAAGGTAGGATTAGAAGCCCAGGCCTCCTAAATCCCAGGCTAGGGTCTTTCAGCCTCACCCTGTGCATTCAGGAAGACTAAAGGAATCCTACTTTTTATAGGGTATAAACTCATGAAATGCATTACTTTGAGAGGAAATAAAGCTGAAAACACAAACAAGCTAGGGAAAGTTTTCACTAAAAGTCAACAGCAATTATAAGGCATTTGGAAGAAAACTACCAGCAGGACTAGAGACTTTCTACACACCCTAATTTGGGGGGGATCATGTACCCCTCTGAGAGTCTGAAGAAATCGAGGGATCCTCTCCAAGAAAAACCCATTTGCACATACGAACACAATTTTACACAAGATTTCAGACTCCCTGAGTCCCATGCCCAATTAAGAATTCCTGTTCTGACAGATTCTTCTGAACAAATAGATTGCTTCAACAAACACACTCCATCTCTTACAATAAGTGAGGCAATCACTCTGATATTCCTCAGCAAAAAAAACACTGTCTCAACGTCACTTATCAGAACTGCAGACCTGCGGGTTGCAAGAGACCAGAGATATTACCTAGTCTAACTGCCCCCCGCTCCCCTTGTGTGACATAGGATAATGTCATGGTTAAATATGTGGAGACTACAGTCGGCCTGCCTAGGTTAGAATCCCAACTCCATTACTCACTAGCTGTGTGATCTTGGGCAAGTTACTTAGTTCTCTGAGTCTGTATCCTCATCTGTAAAATGAGGAAAATAATTACAAATATCTCGTAGCGTAGTTACGAGGATTAAACGCGATAATTCACATAAAACTCAGCACCAGACCTGGCACATAGTGAGTGCTCAGTCGATGCTAGCTGGCATTATTGTTATTATTATGCTTGTATCCAGGCAGATATTATGCATGCATCCATCCAGTCCCCTCCTGGAGCTTTTGCTTGCACATGTCTGCGATGAGCAGCTCCGATTGTTACAAACTTCTTCTCATGTTGAGCGAAATTCGCCTTCTTGCGACCCTTACCCCCACCCCGTTGGCCCTAGTTCTGTCCTGCGGGGCCACGCAGAGCAAGGCCGTCCTTCCTCCACGTGACAGCCCTTCAGATACGAAGACAGTGATCGAGTCCTTCCCCCGTCCCCTGCCGCCCTCCCTGCCCCCCGCTCCCCCCCGCCCTGTCCTCTCGTCTCCAGCTTGAACATCCTCGGGTCCTTCTCCCAAACCACAACAGACTGGCTGCGCTTACTATTTACTCCCAGGCGTTGTACGGCTTCCCTCACACATAGTCAGGCAGGCCACACGCCACACCGCCACAGTTCCGACCCTCCCGCTCCGCCCCCGCCCGCTGCCCCTGTCCGCGGTGCTGAAGCGGCTCCGGGCCCCCGCGGGCCTGGCGCGGCCCTTCCCAGCCCCCGCCCTGGGCCGCTAGCCCGGACTCCCGGCGCAGACCCCCGGCACTCCACCTCTGCGCCCCGGGCGGCCGGCGCGGCCCGGCCCAGGCCCGGCCCCGGCGCCGCCCCCCGCCCTGCCCGGAGGTCCCGAACCCCCGCCCCGGCCCGACGCGCCAGCCCCACCTGCCCGGCGAAGGGCGCCTCCGCCTCGGCCGCCCGCGCCGCCCGGTCCCCGGCCCCCGCCGCCGCCGCCGCCGCCGCCGCCGCCCGCGCGGCGCCCGGGAGGCAGCAGAGCGCGGGCAGCAGCAGCAGCAGCCGCTCCGGGGCCCGCCAGAGGCTCCAGCGCGGGGCCAGGCCTGGCGGCGGCAGCGACAGCCCCGGCGCGGCGCGGCCGCCCCGGCTCTTCGGCATCCCGGCGGCGGGGCCCGGCCGCCCGGCTGCGATGGCGGCGGCGGCGGCGGCGGCGGCGGCTCCGGCCGGGTCCTCCCGCTGCAGCCGCTGCGGAGCCGCCGAGTCACCGCGCCGCGGACACGCGCCCGGCCCGCCTGTCTTCGCCGCCGCCGCCGCCGCCGCCTCGGCAGCCAGCGCGCCCCCGCCTCCGCGCGCCGCGCCCTGGCGGGGGACGGCCAGGGGCGCGGGGGCAGCACCCAGGCGGGACCCGCGGAGCCGGCGGCTCCGGCCCAGCCCGGAGACACTGGCCGAGGAACGACCCTGGGGTGGGAGTCGCAGAGGCCAAAAGACCCGCTCTGGAGGCAGGGTCCAAAGGGGTGGAACTGGAGGAGGGGGGCCTGAGTGGCAGCCCAGGGGGAGGGGGAAGAAGCTAAATAAATAATCCTAGAAATAGAACCACGCCGCGGCTCTGGGAGAGGATATCCGGGGTTGGGGGTCCGAAGCCAAAGGCATAGTCCTGGGGTAGAGGGTCTGAGGCGGGACACTGCAGAAGGGGGTCTGGGCCTGGGGGAGGGGAATGAGGACCTGCCCTGGGGTAATGGTGAGGTTGGAGGGAATGAGCTGAAGAAATAGTCCTGGAGGAGAGAGTCTGAGAGGGTGGCAGTGGAGAAGGGAGGGCAGGGAGAGTGAGAAACTAAAGAATAAACCCAAGGAGCATTTCAGGGGGGTAGCCCTGGAGACAACAGGTAAAATTAAGGTGAAGCTCGTTCTCTTACCCCCAGAGGGAGAGACATCAACCAGTTGGGAAGATCATCTTTCATCCAAAACAACCCATATTTATTGAACACTTTCTATATATATGTAGGGCTCTGGGCTACTTGGGATACCAAAAAAAAAAAAAAAAAAGAGGCTGATTCCCTGAAGTGTAGATGTTTACAGCTTGGTGAGAAAACATAAGTACAAAGAAACACCAAGTGTCAAAAAGCATACAGGCAGGTGCTCCAGGGATCAGAGGAGGCTTGATGGGGGACTGGAGAAGTCAGGACAGGCAGTAGGGGTTGGGTGGTGGCAACTCTAGCTAAGCCTTGAAGGAAAGGCCAGATTTAGACAAGGGAAGGGGAATGGAGAGGGCATGATGTCAGGTAGGAAGATGAGGGTGTATATGTGTACAAGACATGTGTACAAGACATGGCTGGGGCAGTAGATCTGTTTCTCTGAAGCACAGTGTTCCCATAGGAAAGTGCTGGGATGTAGGGAAATAGTCTAAGACTGTAAACCCTAGGAAAATGAATTTGGGTTATGTTCTGAAGGGAAATGGGAGTGGTTGTGATTGAAGGTTTTTTTGAGCAAGATGGTGTGTGGAAAATGATGTTTTATGGTTACCTGGTAATTTGGAGGTGTGGAAAGGGAACAGGCTTTAGAGTCAGATCTATGTTCAAATCTCTTGGCTCTGTTCATTCTTATAAAATGATGCTGATATTACTGCATAAGGTTGCTGTAAGGTTGAAGTGCTTAGCACTTAATAGATGTTCCTTATTAGTTCCCCTCCCAGTATATAGAATAATGACCAGAGGAGGCAAAGAGATTAGTTGGGAGATTACTGCAACCTTCTGCATACAAGGAAATGATGATAACAAACATAATTAGCATTTATTGAATGTCTACTATGTATCGAGCACTGGGTTAAGCCCTTTACTGTATTATATCTCATTTAACCACGACTCATAAGTGGCAGAACTGAAGCAATCTGACCTCAGAACCTAATTTTGTTTTTTAAGGGTGGCAGAAAAAAAAAAAGAGCCAAATTTAAGACACATTGGGCAAAGAAGAAGAGGGAAAGGAGTTTGGAGTAATGGCAAGTCCAGAAAGATGGGTGGTGGTGTCTTCACAGAAATGACGTTGTCATAAGGAGGAACAAGCTTGAGGGAATTGACAAAGGCTTTGCTTTTAGGCTTGCTGAGCTTGAGGTGACCACAAGATCCCTGAGATGGGTACAGCAATGAGTTCAGAGGAGGGTGGAGAATAGGTATTTTGGAAACATTCAGGTCAATATGATAGCTGAAACTGAAAGATAGGAGTAGGAAAGAGCAAAAGCCTGAGGGCCCCCTGTTGAGACATGTTCAGTTTAAAGAGTGGTCAAAACGATTGAGGAATCAGGGTTATGGAGTATACAGGAAGGGGGAGAAACGTTTCAAGGAGAGGGAGAGGGGTTGGCAGTGTCAGGGAAATCAGAGATGAAAGAGTGCATCCACACCATTGAATTGAACAGCTCACAGTCTAGGAGGGAGACAGACATAAGCAAATCATTTTGGTTACATAATAAATTATGGCAGTGATGAGAACAAAGTGTTATGGAAACATTGAGGAAAGAGCAACAAACTGCTCAAAGTTAGAAAATTTGAGAGAGGGTATATTCCAGAAGGAGGAAATAGTACATTCAAAGAGTGAAAGGAAGCAGACTGGACTGAGCATCTAAGAATAAGATCTGTCTTATTCATATCCTTACTCCTAATGCCAAATGCTCATTGAACTGCTAATGAGAATGTAAGGCTCAAGTGGTAGTGGCCATGAGCCAGCTACCAAAGGTGGTAGATGTGAGTGGCTGTAGGTAATTGATGATAAAGAAGGAAGAGGTTGGATGCTTATAAAATGTAACCCTAAGGTAGGTCCCTAGTAGGAAAATCTAGAGAGCATTGTAAAGCCAGCCGAAGAGGAGGTTTAGCAGGCTTCAGAGTAACAGCCTAAGATGGAATCACTAGGGCGCTGACTTCTCTTTTCTCCTCTTCCAGGGAAAAAGCACTGGACTTAGAGTCAGAAACCTGGATTCAACATTGGCTGTCACTAATTTGTAGTGCATCTTTGGGCAAGTCGTTTCATCTCTTTGAGCCTTGGTTTCCTCATTTGTAAAGTAAAACTAATGACTCCGCCCTCTCCACTTCATGGGGAGGACCATGTGAATGTCTGGGATTCAGTTTGTAAACTATATAGTTAACTGAGCCGATGTTAGGAAAAAGTTAGATATTGATAATCTTATCAAGAATCATTATTTATATCAGTGCCAGAGCTCCCTGTAGGGAAACTGGAACCCCCTCTTCCCTTTACCTCCTTTCTTATTTCTTTATTCAACAAATATTTATGAAATATCTTTTGGGTGTTAGCTGGGCTGGGGGATATAAAGGAGATTAAGTTATAGTTGCTTCCTTTAGAAAGATAGTCATTTGGGGAGATAGACACTTAAATAGACACCAAGAAGATAACGTGGTATGTGCTATAAGAGAGAAGAGAAAACTATTATGGGAGTAGAGAGGAGGGAACAACTGTCTAGAGCTGTCAGGAGGTGAGATGGGCCTTGAATGACCAGCAGGGATTTGCTGGGTAGAGTGAGAAGGGAACTATATACACAAAGGTGTGGATATATATGAATGCCACGCTAAGGAGTTTGGACTTCATGTTCTAAGCCAGCAGTTCTCAAAGTGTGGTCCTGACCCTTTTAGTGGGTCTGTGAGATCAAAACTATTTTCCTAATAATACTAAGACATTATTTTTTTAACTCTCATTTTCTTATGAGTAGACTGTGTGATTGTCCAGAGGCTTTATGACATGTCACGACAGATTGACTGCAGAAGTAGACATAAGAAGACATCTATCTTCTATTTTTTTTTTTTTTTTTTGCGCTACGCGGGCCTCTCACTGTTGTGACCTCTCGTGTTGTGGAGCACAGGCTCCGGACGTGCAGGCTCAGTGGCCATGGCTCACGGGCCCAGCCACTCCGCGGCATGTGGGATCTTCCCGGACCAGGGCACGAACCCGTGTCCCCTGCATTGGCAGGCAGACTCTCAACCACTGCGCCACCAGGGAAGCCCTATTTTTTTTCTTTTTTTTGAGATTTGTGGGAGTTTTCTTTTTTTAAAAATTTAATTAATTAATTTATTTTTGCCTGCATTGGGTCTTTGTTGCTGCACGTGGGCTTTCTCTAGTTGTGGTGAGCGGGGGCTACTCTTTGTTGTGGTGCGCGGGTTTCTCACTGCAGTGGTTTCTCTTGTTGCAGAGCGTGGTCTCTAGGTGTGTGGGCTTCAGTAGCTGTAGCACACGGGCTCAGTAGTTGTGGCTCACCAGCTCTACAGCGCAGGCTCAGTGGTTGCGGTGCACGGGCTTAGTTTCTCCGTGGCATGTGGGATCTTCCCGGACCAGGGCTCGAACCCATGTCCCCTGCATTGGCAGGCTGATTCTTAACCATTGTGCCACCAGCGAAGTCCTATCTTCTATTAAGTCAGACTTTAAACAGGTTTTTCAAGACTGTAAAACAATACCACTCTTCTCACTAAATTTTTTGTTTTGTTTTGGAAAATATAGTTATTTTTCATAAAAATGTTATTTATGTTGATGCATTTATCATTTTAAGTGAATTAATATGTAAATATTTTTAAATGTCTTAGCTTTGATTTTTAGTGTGGTAATTGTCAATAGATATAATCTACATATTCTAGGTGCTGGGATAGCGCAGTCGACAAATCAAATCAAACGCGCCACTTTCATGGAACTTATACTAGGTGTGACAGAAAACAAGCAAAATAATTAATATATATAGTATGTTAAATAGTAACAGCTGTTGAGAAAAGCAGGGAACTAGGATATGAAAGCTGAAAGCTGTGTGTGTGTGTGTGTGTGTGTGTGTGTGTAATTTTGGATCGAATAACCAGGGAAAACCTCAGGAAGAAGGCGTGTTTTCAGTAAAGAACTGAAGGAACAAGAAGGGAGTGGATCATGCAGCCATCTGAGAGAAATGAATTCAGAAGAGGGAACAGCAAGTGAAAACGTTCTGGGACAAGAGCATGCCTGGGAGGTTTGAGGAGCATCTTGGAGACCAGTGTTGTTGGAGTGGAAGAAGGTTGAGGGTATTAGAAGATGAGGGTTATGGAGGGAAGGGGTGCTCTCCCTGAGAGAGAAAGACAATAGAAGCTTTTGAGAACTGAAGAGACATCTTCTGACTTACCTTTAACAGAAGCACTTTGGTTGCTGCTGAGAACAAGTGAAAAGTCATAAGCAGAAAGGCCAGCTAGGAGGCTATTGCAGTAATCCATCAGGTGCAAGATGATGGTGGCTTGGACCCAAGTCCAAGTGGGGATAGTGAGATGTAGTTGGATTCTTAATAGATTTTGAAAGTAGAGTTGACCAAACATACACTGTATGGGATATGAGGTACTAGAAAAAGAAGGGACTTCCCTGGTGACACAGTGGTTGAGAATCCGCCTGCCAATGCAGGGGACACAGGTTCAAGCCCTGGTCTGGGAGGATCCCACATGCGGTAGAGCAACTAAGCCCATGCACCACAATTACTGAAGCCCGCACACTCTAGGGCCCGTGTGCCGCAACTACTGAGCCTGCGTGCTGCAACTACTAAAGCCCGAACGCCTAGAGCCCGTGCTCCGCAACAAGAGAAGCCACTGCAATGAGAAGCCCATACACCGCAACGAAGAGTAGCCCCCACTAGCCGCAACTCGAGAAAGCCCGCATAGCCAAAAATAAAAATAAATAAAATAAGTAAATTTTTATAAAAGAGAGAAAACGTGAATAGAGCAGAGTGAAGTTCTGATTTGGGGTCTGAAAGGAAGTATAGATGGGAGGCTGGAGAGCACGATCCAGTTCAGGAAGACTTCTTGATTTCTCTCCTTCCTCTGAATTCCTATTAGAGCAGCTGACATTTAATGAGGGCTTATTATGTGCAAAGCAATTTATCTTTGTTACATCACTTAATCTTCACAGTTATCCTATGAGACAGATTCCAAAGAAAGGGTGAGAGGAGAAGCTATTTACCCAATGATACATCTAGAAAACGGCAAAAGTGGGAATAAAGCCCAAGTGTCTGACACTAAAGTTTATGTCCTTATCTGCTTGTTCTTTTGTTCATTCATTAGTCACCTCAAAAATTCTATAAACATTATTAAGCAGCCATTCTGGAAGGTACTGTGGTGAGTGAGACTGTCTTCAGGTAAAAGAGCTAAGACCTGAGCACACATAAGATGTGACAAATAACCACAACACATTACAACATCCTATAGGATTTCAGAGGGAGTGAAGTCACTCTGGCTGGGGAAAATCAGAGATCAAGGAAGGCTTCCAAAAGGAATAGCATTTGAGATGAGCCTATTTAACCAAGTAATATGTTTAAAACTAATTGTTTTATATGCAATATACACTGAACATTACCACACATGTGTTTAAAAGTTATAAGCAATGGAAGACTGTGAAGTTTTAATTGGCAGAAAATAGGGGTGAAGGCATGGAGGAAGGAAAGGGTCTGATTGTTCAGGATGTAGAGAAGCCCCAGTTCAATCCCCTGCCTCTGTCTAAGAATCCAGCCTCAAATGACTCCAAGGTATTTTCCACTTAGATTTTTTTTCCCTTAAGAACATCCTCAAAGTGATGTGCATTCAATAAAACACACTCAGTCATTTAAGAAAATGACAAAGTATTTTATGAACTGTTAGGAAATTATTTCCAAAATGTGATGTTAAATGAAAAAAAGGAAGGTGCAGGATACTGGTTATGGTATGCTACTATTTACGCAATAATGGGAAGAAAAGAGTGTGTGTGTGTGTGTGTGTGTGTGTGCACGCGCATGTGTGTGTGCATTTACTTGTTTACATGTCAAATATGGAAGGATACCCAGGGCACTGATAACAGTGGATACCTTCCCGGAGAGGAACTATGTGGCTTGAGGACAGGGTGAGAGCTCCCTGTATACCTCTATGATTTTTTAACCATGTGAATATATTATCTATTAAAAAAATACATAAATATAAGTTGAACTTTTGAAAAAGTAAGTGTATTAGTCTCTAAAGGAAATTCCCTGAAAAGAGGGCATTTATTACGGTATGATATAAGCAAAAGCAGTTCACTTAGGTGGGCAGTTTCAAAAATTCAGGCCTTAATTTGTTTGGCCAAAAAAAATAACAGAAATAAAGTAAAAAAAAAAAAACAGTAAAATATTTATTATTAATTTTCTTAACGTAAGACAGCTCTTTAGAAACCATGAAGCAAAGGACCTATTACCCAGTTCAAAAATGACAAAGGATAAAATGGGCTTCATGTAAACAGAAATATGGACTTATATTCTTTGTTCTAAAGTCCGACCTTATTTGTAATCAAAGAAAGGCAAATTGGAACAATGAGCTATTGCTTTCTCACCCACGAGACTGCAAATATCAAAAAGTTGAATATTACAGAGTGTTAAAGAGGGCACGATTAAACTACTTTGAGAAGGGATATAAACTGGTAGACTTGCTTTGGAGCACAAATTAGCCATGCCTTTCAACCTTGAAAATGAGCGTACCTTTGACTCATCAGTTCTAATTTTGAGAATATATCCTAGACAGATAATCTTTGCATATGTACACAGACAGATGTACAAACTAATTCACTGCAGCATTCTTTGTAATTACAAAAGATCAAAATCGACCTAAATATTTTCCAACTGGGGAAACTGCTACATCCAAACAGAGAAACACTAGGTAGGTGTTGAAAAGAACAGTGTGCATCTATATTACTGTTATGACAAGATTAATTTATCCCCCTCATTATCTCCTATTTGGGCTACAGTGTCCTGACAGGTTTCCCTGCCTTTATCTTGCCCCCTCGCAGGACCTGCTATGTAATTTGCACGCCCAGTGCAAAATGAAATTTCAGGGCCCCTTGTTTAAAAAATATTACGAATTCCAAGATGATGACAGCAGAGCATTAAAACAAGTGCGGGGACCCTTCTAAGTGCAGGGCCCTGTGTGACTGCCGAGGTCACATGCCCGTGAAGCTGGCTTTGTTCTTGGAGTGCCAACTTAGACACTGGCTGCCGAAGTGGCATGCTGCTTCCTCTGCCTCCCACATCTTTCCCCCACCAGCTGATGTACTACATGCCTGTCAAGAAATAACTCAAATGCTTTGAGAAGTTTTCTTTGACCCTCTCACCCAAGACACTCTTTCTTCGGTGCTCCCCTAGATCTTGCCCATTGTTTTATTAACTCTTTATTACAGTGTATTATGATGATTTGTTTAAAAATCTGTCCCTGTAAGCTTCTCAAAGTCTTGGCCTATGGGTTATGCTTGTTTGCTTATTTGAGTAACCCTAGAACCTCATACATTGCTGGGGACCTGGGAGTTGAGAGAATGAATGAATTGGAGTGGATCTGTTTGGGTGGGTGTGTTAAATAATCAGTTGTTTTGCTTCCTGGTTACACCTCACCTTTATGTTGCTAAATTGGATTGGACTCTAATTTCACTGAGGCCAGCAAGCCCTGATGGCTAGCTCTTGATTCTAAGAGCCGTGATATAGTTTCAGATGGTCCCCTGGAGCGGTAGGAGATGCCTGAACCTGAAAGCCTTTGGAGTATCCCCCAAGCCACCTACCCCTATCTCTGCATCTCCTTATATCCTTCGGGCATTTAAAAATGGGGGTTTGATTTCATCAGGTCCAGCTGACCCCATCAGTCAGTTCCAGATTCCAGGAACCTGGCAGTAGTTTCAGATTGCCTCTAATCCTTTGCAACACTGGCTTTCAAATGGAGGTATGCGATACCCCTATGGTATAGGAAGACTTTCTATGGGGTTCTCACGTACTGATCATTTTAAGGGCATTAATTTCCAGGTCCTCAACTTCCATATGCATTCTACCTAAGAAAGTTCCTGGGGTTGAGGCTCCAAGCTGGCTTTTCTTTCATAATTGTAATTCTTCTAATCTTCATAAGAAAGGCATATCCTGGGTCAACATAAATCTTACTATGGTAATCTATTGCCTGAGGCAATTAAAAATACATTTATTGCATGGGACAATAGAAAATACTGGAAGTGAGTTCAAAAAGATACATGCACCCCATGTTCATTGCAGCACTATTTACAATAGCCAAGACATGGAAGCAACCTAAATGTCCATTGACAGAGGAATGGATAAAGAAGATGTGGTACCGATATAAAATGGAATATCACTCAGCCATAAAAAAGAACGAAATAATGCCATTTGCAGCAACATGGATAGACCTAGAGATTATCATACCAAGTGAAGTCAGTCAGACAAAGACAAATATCTTATGATACCACTTATATGTGGAATCTAATAAAAAATGATACAAATGAACTTATTTACAAAACAGAAAGACTCACAGATCTCAAAATCAAATTTATGGTTACCAAAGGGGAAACATGGGGGAAGTAATAAATTAGGAGATTGGGATTAACATATGTACACTACTATATGTAAAATAGATGCTAATAAGGACCTCCTGTAAAGCACAGGGAACTCTACTCAATATTCTGTAATAATCTGTATGGGAAAAGAATCTGAAAAAGAGTGGAGATATGTATATAAAACTGATTCACTTGGCTGTACACCTGAAACTAACACATTATAAGTCAACTGTACTGCAATAAAAATTTTAAAATAAAATAAAATAGTCTGAGAAAGAAAAAATAATACTGGAAGTGACAAAGAAACAATTAAAAATACCAGTTTCAGGGAAACATCCTTTTTTAATTGAAGCATAATGACCTACAACACTATGCTAGTTTCAGGGGCACAGCATAGTAATTTGATATTTCCATATATTACAAAATGGTCACCACAATAAGTCTAGTTACCATCTGTCACCATACAAGGTTATTACAATATTATTGACTATATTCCCTATGCGGTACATTTCATCTCTGTGAATCATTTATTTTGTAACTGGAAGTTTGTACTTCTTAATTTTCCTCATCTATTTCACTCATCCCCACACCCCCCTCCCTTCTAGCAACCACCTATTTGTTCTCTGTATCTCTGAGTCTGTTTCTGTTTTGTTATGTTTGTTCATTTGTTTTGTTTTTAGATTCCACATATAACTGAAATCATACGGTATTTGTCTTTCTCTGTCCGACATTTCACTTAGCATAATACCCTGTAGGTCCGTCCATCCATGTTGTCACAAATGGCAAGATTTCATTCTTTTTATGGCTGAGTAATATCCCATTGTATATATACACATCTTCTTTATCCATTCATCTATCGATGGACACTTAGGTTGCTTCCTTATCTTGGCTATTGCAAATAATCCTGCTATGTATATATCTTTTTGAATTAGTGTCTTTGTTTTCTTCAGAAAAATACTCAGAAGTGGAATTCCTGGATCATATGGTTGTTCTATTTTTAACTTTTTGAGAACTTCCACACTGTTTTCCACAGTGGCTGTACCAATTTACATTCCCACCAACAGTTCATGAAGATTCTCTTTTCTCCACACCCTCACCAACACTTGTTATTTGTTGTCTTTTTGAGGATGGCCATTCTGGCAGGTGTGAGGTGATATCTCATTGTGGTTTTGATTTGCATTTCCTGATGATTAGTGATGTTGAGCATATTTTCATGTGTCTGCTGGCCATCTGTATGTCTTCTTTGGGAAAATGTCTATTCAGGTCTTCTGCCCATTTTTAAATTGAGTTGTTTGTTTTCTCTGATATTGAGTTGCATGACTTCTTGGTATATTTTAACCCCTAATCAGATATATCATTTGCAAATATCTTCTCTCATTCAGTAGACTGCCTTTTCATTTTGTTGATAGTTTTCAGGGAAATATCTTTTAATTTTGGGGTTACATCATCTATGAAAATTTTTTGGGTGGTATGTGAAAAAAATAGTATGAAGACCACTGGTCCAAGACAACACACTATGGTAGCCTCTGGAGGTTTCTTTAGGAGATCCTGGGCTTCTCAAGCACTAGGCCTCTACAACTGGACTTCAATTTTACTAGGAGAGTCAGGTAAATAATTTTTACTTGATTTTTAAAAAAGTGTATTTATTTATTTATTTGTTTAATTTGTACTTGATTACTTTATAACTTCCATTACAGTTGACAGTCTCCCTCTTATTATTTTTTATATTTTTATTTATTTTATTTATTTTTACTTTTGGCTGTGTTGGGTCTTTGTTGCTGCGCACGGGCTTTTCTCTAGCTGCGGCGAGCGGAGGCTACTCTTTGTTATGGTGCGCGGGCTTCTCATTGCGGTGGCTTCTCTTGTTGCGGAGCATGGGCTCTAGGTGCACAGGCTTCAGTAGTTGTGGCACATGGGCTTAGTTGCTCTGTGGCATGTAGGATTTTCCTGGGCCAGGGATTGAACCTGTGTCCCCTGCACTGGCAGGCGGATTCTTAAACACTGCGCCACCAGGGAAGCCCCGACAGTCTCCCTCTTAAAACACACTCTTCCCTTGGCTTTTATCACACTCTGATTTTCCTTTCAACCTCTCTGGCCCCTCATTCTAACTTTCCTTTTCTAGTCCCATCTCTTCCAATTGACCTTTTAAATTCAAGAGCTTCTCATGGCAGTTATAAGCCCTCTTCTCTTTCTGTGTTTTTTTTTCTTTCTGTCTTTGGTTATTTTTATTTCTAGCAATTTACGTTAACAAACAAGTCTTTCTTCATTGTTTTTCCTTGAAAGTAATACTTTAAACGAATGCCAATGGGCATTGAGTGATTTTCTCCAGACTCATAATCCAGCCACTAGAAACACTTTTCCTTCCTCTTCTTTCCTTACAAAGAGATTTCATCCATTCACCACAATTTTATTTTAAAAAATTTTTTAATTAAAAAAAAATTGGGGGGGCTTCCCTGGTGGCGCAGTGGTTGAGAGTCCGCCTGCCCATGCAGGGGACACGGGTTCGTGCCCCGGTCCGGGAGGATCCCACATGCCGCGGAGCGGCTGGGCCCGTGAGCCATGGCCGCTGAGCCTGTGCATCCGGAGCCTGTGCTCCGCAACGGGAGAGGCCACAACAGTGAGAGGCCCGCATACCGCAAGAAAAAAAAAAAATTTTTTTTTGGCTGCATCAGGTCTTAGTTGTGCACGTGGGATCTTCGTTGTGGTGTGGGCTTCTCTCTAGTTGTGGCGCACAGGCTCCAGGGCATGTGGGCTTTGTAGTTGTGGCACACCGGTTCCAGAGCGCGTGAGCTCAGTAGTTGTGGTGCACGGGCTTAGTTGCCCCACAACATGTGGGATCCTAGTTCCGCGACCAGGGATCGAACCCACGTCCCCTGCATTGTAAGGTGGATTCTTTACCACTGGGCCACCAGGGAAATCCCCATTAATCACAATTTTAAATACCACCTGCATCCCAACAACTCCCAAATTTCTATCTCTAGCCTAGGACCTTGCTCCCAAACTCCAATTACTCATTTTTACTTAAGTAAATCCAATTACTTATTCCATATCTATACCTAAAGGTCCCACAGAATTTACAAACTGAAAAAAACCAAAGCCAAGCTCATGTTCTTCCCAGTCAGAGTCTCGTCTTCTGCTAGGCTTCCGCAACTGAGTCACAGTATTCCTTCTGCCCAGTTCATGCCAGAGGCCTGGGAGGCATCTCTGATACCTCCTTAACCTGCTCCATAGCCAATAAATAAACTATTCCTATAGATTACACTTCATGCAAAATTCCCCTAAGCCTGCAGACTAGACTACATATACCCCTATTCTATACCCTCATATAGCACCTTGTACTTCTAGTACTCATCCAAATTGTAATTATGTAATTATTTATGTAATTATCTCTCCCCCCCTCTACATCACAAGCTCCATAAGCACAAGAACCATGCTTGTCTTTTTTCTGGCACATAGTAGGATCTCAATAAATATTTGTTAAATTAACAAATATAAACCCTCAGATTGTATTGATAGAAACTGTGTGTTGTGTCTGCAGTTTAGTGCCTAATGCTATGTGCACAGTAGGGGGCAGCAGAGTATAGATAATGGAAAAAGTCCACTTCAGTATTGAAAGGGTGACTTCAGGTAAATGATTTAATTTTTCTGAGACTCTATTTCCTTCCTCGGAAATCAGGGCTAATTCTCCTCCCTGTGGATCAAAAAAAAATAAGCAGATATAAAAGAGCTTTAGTGCAAACAGAAGAGAGTATTATTGGAGTCAGTTATGATAAATATTTGTTGAATAAATGGAGGCAGAGGAAGAGGATCTTGGTTATCTTATGGATCAGATGTGAGCTGAGAGTTGACAGATTCATAAGAGATGAAATGAAAGCTCGAGGAAGAGACTGGCCTAAGTCCATAGCCCGCGGGAGGCAAAGCTGTTATCACAGTGTGTTCTTGGCAGGCTTGTATCTCTGCTCTCTGATCACTGCCCTCCCACCTCCACCTCTCGCCTCTGGTGCCCTATCATTGTCCTGAGCTGCAGGCCTTTCTTTCCCTTTGCTCCCATCAAAGCACGTCTGTCCTGTGTCCCAGCCCCTCAGAGGCCTACTCATTGCCATCCACGATGACAGCCAGTTCACCCAATAAATGGGTCCCTGCTAACGTGCTAATGGCAGATAGTGTGTAATTTTACCACTCCCAATAATAGGAGTTGGACCTTCTTGAGACAGAATAACCTACTCAAAAAAGAATAAATTTCAAGTGATGAAGTTTTAGGTTCTATGGAATAAAAGAAAATGGAAAGTTAACTGGGATTAAGGCAGTCTTAATCTTGGTCTCAAGAAAAATAATTGTACAAATACAAAATCTGTTAGATATGACTTGATATGAGAAGAAAAGCTTCTTTAAAAATTCATAAATACATCCATCCATCCATCCATATAATATATGTATATGTATCTGTATATACAAGTTAATTGTAATTTATATCAGTACAATTGACTTTTTGGTGTATAGTTCTGTGAGTTTTGCACTGTCATGTAACCACCACAATAAAAATACAGAATGGTTCATCATTCCCTAAAAATTTCCATGTATTAACCCTTTGTAGTCAAAACCTTCTTCCACCCTTAAGCCCTGGCCACACTGATGTTCTCTCTATCCTGTGGTCCAGTTTACCAAGATTTCCTTTTATGAATTTGGTTTAATGTTGCATTTAAGAATTCTGTCTAATGTAAGGTGACAAAGATTTTTCTCCTTTGCTTCCTTCTAAAAGTTTCGTAGGTTTACATTTAGGTCCAAGATGCATTTCAACTAAGTTTTTAAAATAGAAAGTATAAGATATAGGTCAAGGTTTACATTTTTGCATAGGAATGTCCAGTTACTCTAGTATCATTTGTTGAAAAGACAATCTTTCCCATTGCACTTTTGTAAAATAATCAATGGGCCATTTTTGTGTCAATCTATTTCTGGACTCCCTGTTCCGCTCCATCGATCTATGCATCTGTCCTTTCACCAGTACTATGCTATCTTTATCAATGTAGTGGTATTTCTCCACCAGTGTTCTACTTTTCCAAAATTGTTTTAGCATTCTAGTTTCTTTGTCTTTCCGTATAAATTTTAGAATCAACTTATTGATATCTACAAAAACTTCTGGGATTTTGATTAGGATTGTAGTGAATCTGCGTATCAATTTAGGGAGAACTGATGTCTTAACAGAATTGAGGCTTCCAATCGGTGAACATGTTATATCGCTTTGATTTCCTTCATCGGTGTGTTGTAGTTTTTCAGCATAAAGACCCATCATATATTTTGTTTTATTTATCCCTAAGACTTTCATTATTTTGGTGCAACTGTTAATTATTTATTTAATTTTGTTTTCTAATTGTTTGTTGTCAGTATATAGAAATACAATTGATTTTTATATTATGACTTGTATCCTGTGACTTTGCCGAACTCATTAATTAGTTTTAGGAATTTTTTGTAGATTTAATAGAATTTTCCATATAGGCAATTATGTTGGCTACTAATAGAGAGTTTTATTTCTTCCTTTCCAATCCATATGTCTTTTTCCCCCCTTGCATTGTTGCATTAGTTAGAATTTTCTGGATAATATTGAATACACAAGAGTGAGCATCCTTTTGTGTTCCCAATATTAGGGAGAAATCATTCAGTCTTTAGGTATGATGCCCTTTTTGTAGATGTCCTTTTTTTAGGCTAGGGAAGTTATCTTCTGTTCCTAGTTTGTTGAGAAATTTTATCATGAATAGATGTTGAACTCTGTTAATGTGTTTTCTTCATCAGTTGAGATTAACATGTATTTTTTTTCTGCTTTAGTCTGTGAATATGGTTAATTGATTTTTGAATGTTGTATCAGCATTGAATTACCTGGAATAAACTCCAATTGGTAGTGAAGTATTATCCTTTTTATATGTTTCTGGATTCCATTTGCTAATAATCTGTTGAGAATTTTTAGTCTATGCTCATGTGGAATATTTGTCTGTAGTTTCCTCGTAATGTCTTTTTTTTTTTTCATTTTGGTGTCAGGATAATGCTGGCTTCATAAAATGAGTTGCAAAGTGTCCCTCCATTTCTATTTTCTGGGGGAGTTTGTGTAGAACTAGTATTATTTCTTCCTTAAGTGTTTGGTAGAATTTGCCAGTGACACTCTGGGCCTGGAATTTTCTTCATTAGGAAGGTTTTAAACTATGAATTCAATTTTCTTTAATATTGTCTCACAGGTCCCAAAACTCTGTTCATTAAAAAAAAGATGGTTTTTTTTTTTTCCTCTGTGATCTTCAGATTGATCGGTCTTCAAGTTTACTCATTCATTCCTCTGTCATCTCTATTCTACTAATGAGTCCCTCTAGTAATTTTTTTTCTTCATATAATTTCCATTTTGTTCTTATTTTATTTTTTGGTTCTCTACTGAGAACTTCTACCTTTCTATTCATTTCAAAGGTGTTTACTTTTACTTCATGGAGGATGGTTGAATAGCTTTAAAATCTTTGTCAGGTAATCTCAATATCTGGGTCGTTTTAGGATTAGCATTTGCTTATTTTGCTTTCCTTTGAAGACTGGTCATATTTTTCTGGTTCTTGGTATGTTAAGTAATTTTGGATTTATCCTGGCCATCTTGAATATTATATTGTGGGACTTTTTAAAAAAATAATTAATTAATTAATGTTTGGCAGCATTGGGTCTTCGTTGCTGCGTGCAGGCTATCTCTAGTTGCAGTGAGCGGGGCTACTCGTCATTGCAGTGCACTGGCTTCTCATTGCGGAGGCTTCTCTTGTTGCAGAGCACGGGCTCTAGGCACGCGGGCTTCAGTAGTGTGGCACACAGGCGCAGTAGTTGTGGCTTTGACTGTAGAGTGCAGACTCACTAGTTGTGGCGCATGGGCTTAGTTTCTCTGTGGCATGTGGGATCTTCCCGGACCAGGGCTCGAACCCGTGTCCCCTGCATTGGCAGGTGGATTCTTAACCACTGTGCCACCAGGGAAGTCCATATTGTGGGACTTTGAGGTCTACTAAATCTTCTGGATGTTGATTTTTTTTTTTTTTTTTTTTTTTTTTTTTTTGCGGTACACGGGCCTCTCACTGTTGTGGCCTCTCCCGTTGCGGAGCACAGGCTCCGGACGCGCAGGCTCAGCGGCCGTGGCTCACGGGCCTAGCCGCTCCACGGCATGTGGGATCTTCCCGGACCGGGGCACGAACCGTGTCCCCTGCATCGGCAGGCGGACTCAACCACTGCGCCACCAGGGAAGCCCGATTATTTTTATATTAACAATCAAATCAACATAATTAGTTTCAGACTACAAGTTCTGTCTCACCTTCTATGGGTGGTGGTTCCAGTGTCAGTTCGTTTTCAGAGTTTTTCCTTAGCTGTTTGGACCTGACCCTGTCATGTGCTGCTCAGGGGTTGGTCTGGGACTTAGGTGATGGTTTATATCATAGTTCATTTTCCAAAGCCCTTACTAAGCTTAGGTATGTTCTGCTACTTGGGGATGAACCCAGAATTTCTGTTGGTTCATGCACAGAATTAAAGGGTCCCCATTCTCCTGTTCCCTCCTCCCTGGGATTTCTCCCTCACTCTGGCTCCCAGAAGCCCCTTTTTCTGAATCCTCTGTCTAGAAAGTTGGGGTTCTCTCAGAGCTTTAGCCTCCCATCCTGTCACACAGTTCCATATGACTCAGCCCACCTCTGGGGTGAACTAGCAAGAGAAAAGAGGAAAAAAAGGTGGGGGATTCCCTCCATAGTCTCCACAGTTTTAACCACATTTTCTAGTTTCTATATTTGGTGCGTTGACACCTAGGGCCTTGCTGCTCCTTCAAGGGTTAGCTGATTCCGAGAAATAGGAAATGACTCTCTCTCCTGTGTGCCATTCATATGCAAATTAACCAGTACTGAGGCCCTACCTCAGAATCACCTCTGGGCCCCTAAATCCTAGAGGCCCTGAAATTATTCAAACTAATCTATCCTAAACTTGCTTACCCTGTCTCCCTCATTCCTTCCCTCCAAAACCACTTTAAAGACATCCCTCCAGGTCCTCTCTCTGCCTGCAGTGGACCTCAGTATTCTCTCTGTGGCCCCAGTGGCCATCTTTTCTATGACAATCATCTCCTGATCTGTTGGCCTCACCATACCTGAATAAAAATAAAATCTACATTGAAAAACATTCACACGCAAAACTCAAAATGGATTAAAGACCTAAATGTAAGACCAAAAACCATAAAACTAGAAGAGAATATAGGTAGAACACTCGTTAACATAAATCATAGCTGTATTTTTTTGGATCTGTGTCCTAAGGCAAAGGAAGCAAAAGCAAAAATAAACAAATGAGACCTAAGTAAACTTAAAAGGTTTTGCACAGCTAAGGAAACCACTGACAAAACGAAAGACAACCTACTAAATGGAAGAAAATATTTGCAAATGATATGACCAATAAGGGGTTAATATCCAAAATATATAAACAGCTCATACTACTCAACATCAAAAAAACCAAACAACCTGATTTAAAAATGGGCAGAAGACCTGAATACACATTTTTCCAAAGAAGACATACAGATGGCCAACAGGCACATGAAAAGGTGCTCAATATCGTTAATCATCAGAGAAATGCAAATCAAAACCACAATGACGTATCACCTCACACCTGCCAGAATGGCCGTCATCAAAAAGACCACAAATAACAAATGTTGGTGAGGATGTGGAGAAAAGGGAACTCTTGTACACTGTTTGTGGGCATGTAAATTGGTGCAGACACTGAAAATGGAGGTTTCTCAAAAAACTAAAAATAGAGCTACCATATAATCCAGCAGTTCCACTCCTGGGTATATATCCAAAGAAAACAAAAACATTAATTTGAAAAGATAAATGCACCCCAATGTTCATACCAGCATTATTTACAACTGCCAAGATACAGAAGCAACCCAAGTGTCCATCAACAGATGAATGGATAAAGATGTGGTATGTATACACAATGGAATACTACTCAGACATAAAAAAGGAATGAAATTTTTCCATTTGCAACAACATGGATGGACTTGCAGTTTATCATGCTTAGTGAAATCAAAGACCCATACTACATGATATCACTTATAAGTAGAATCTACAAATAAAACAAACTAGTGACTATAACAAAACAGAAACAGGCTCACAGATAGAGAGAACAAACAAGTTACCAGTTGCATAAGGGAAGGGGAAATGGACAAGATAGGGATAGGGGATTAAGAGTTAACAAACTACTATGTATAAAATGAATAAGGGGCTTCCCTGGTGGCGCAGTGGTTGAGAGTCCGCCTGCCGATGCAGGGGACGCGGGTTCGTACCCCAGTCCGGGAAGATCCCACATGCCGCGGAGCGGCTGGGCCCGTGAGCCATGGCCGCTGAGCCTGCGCGTCAGGAGCCTGTGCTCCACAACGGGAGAGGCCACAACAGTGAGAGGCCCACGTACCAAAAAAAAAAAAAAAAAAAAATGAATAAGCTACAAGGATATATTGTACAGCACAGGAAATATAGCCAATATTTTATAATAACTATAAATGGAGTATAACCTTTAAAAATTGTGAATCACTATGTTGTACACCAAAAACATATAGTATTGTAAATCAACTACCCTTCAATTAAAAAAAAGAAAAAAAAATCCACACAACAGTGGTCTCTTTTCCAGATCCTCTGTCTAAAAATGGGTTTTCTCCAGAGTTTTAGGTGGCCATACTGACAACACCACTCCCATAGCAGTGCAGGGACTGGGAGAAGAAAAAAATAGGGATTCTCCCCACACTCTCCAGCTCAAAATATCTCCTTTTCCGATCCTCTGGACAGAAAGATGGGGTTATCTTAGTGGTTTTTTTGTCTGCACCTGCTGCAGAGTTCCCAGATTTGACCCACCCTCGGGTGAAAGCCAGGGGTAAAGGAGAAAAAGGTCCCAACCAAACACCACTAGGAAATTCACCACTGCCAAAGTGGGCATTCTTCAAGTTTTGGCTTCCTTCCCCGATCTGTCTGCTATTATTAACTTTTCAGAGTCTTCAGACTGTTTTTGTTTTGTTTTGTTTCATATTTTTGGTCAGAGATTTTTAGCTGCCATCAGTGAGAGAGAAAGGCGGTAATGGGTTTACTCCTTTTGGCCAGTGCCAGAAGTAAAAACCAGATATTTTGATTAGTAATAAGTTTGATTGTACTGTTGGAGAGAAAACACTGTATACAAAACCCAGAAAGTAATAGTTTCATTGGATTAAGATGATGCACTAGTCAAATGCTACCTATAGAACTATTGTCCAGTTCACACTTGCACTCTTCCAATCTCCAAGATGATTGTGTCACACCTCTCTTTCCAAGCCACCACCATCACTGTGTCCCTCTAAGGCTCAGATGAAAATTGTGCTTCCTAATTCTCTGGGAAAACAGTTTCCACATCTACTGATCTATTAGTATCTCTAACCATTTGCTCTGTCTCCCCTCCAGTTACTATGAGTGAATTGTCTATGCTCCCAGCCAAGTCAGTTTCTCCATCTGTGCCTTAGATTCCATCCTCTCTCACCTCCTCAAGGACACAACTCCAGTGACCGTCCTTTTTCCTGCACCATCAAAATTTCCCTCCCGATTGATTATTCCTATAAGTGTACAAACATGCTACATTATCCACCTTCTCAAAAGAAAAAAACTTCTTTTTTTTTAATAGGAGATGGAGCAATCTGTTCTCTCTTTTTAAAAAATTAATTAGTTTATTTATTTATTTTTGGCTGCATTGAATCTTCATTGCTGTGCGTGGGCTTTCTCTAGTTGCAGTGAGTGCGGGGTACTCTTCGTTGCGGTGTGTGGACTTCTCATTGCGGTGGCTTCTCTTGTTGCGGAGCACGGGCTCTAGGTGCACAGGCTTCAGTAGTTGTGGCTCGGGTCTAGTTGTGGCACACGGGCTTAGTTGCTCTGCGGCATATGGGATCTTCCCAGACCAGGGCTCGAACCTGTGTCCCCTGCATTGGCAGGTGGATTCTTAACCACTGCGCCACCAGGGAAGTCCCCCCCAAAACTTCTTTTTACTCCACAGCCTCTTTTAGATACTTAATCCCACACTTCTAATACCCTTAGTTAATACTCTATTTTATATCCTACTTCTCTGCTCCCCTATGAAACAAGCCAACTACTCAAAAGAGTTATTTATACTCTTTGCCTCAAATTAGTTTCCCCACTTTCTTTCTTAATCCCACTCCAGTCAGGCTTTTTGTCCATCCCACCACCCAAATTGCTCTTACCAAGTCACCAGTGACCTCCATCAACAATCCATCCTAAATCCATACCTTACTCCACCTCCAGGAACATCTGCTACCGTTGATCACTTCCCCCTTGGAACCTTTCTCACCTGGCTGCTGAGATGCCACCCTCTCTTGGTTCTCTTCATTCCTCCCTGGCCACTTCTCACATTTCTTTGATGGCTTCCCCTCCATCCCAATCATTAGAAGTTGGGGCTCCCCCAGGGTGTAGTCCTCGGGTGTTTTCTCGGTCTTCACTATACCTTAGGTGATCCCATCCAGCTTCATTGGTTTATGCATCATCTATATGGTGAGCTCCCATATTTAGGTTCCAGCCTAGACTTCTTCCCTGAACTTCAGACTTGCATACCATCTACCTGTCAGCATTTCTGCTTGGATGGAAATACTAATAAGTAGCATTACAATACCAATAAGTATCAGATTAAGTATCAAACTTAATGTATAAAAATTGATGTATTTCCCACAAAAACGTGCTTCTCCTATAGCTTCCCCCTTTCAATAAATGGTAACTCTGGCCTCCAGTTGCCCAGACCAAAAACTTCAGGGTTCTATCTTTCTAACAGAGGCTTTATTGAAACATAATACTAATATAGAAAAGTACACAAATTATAAATGTATAAGTCAATAAATGTTCACATTTATATAGTCAGCACTAGATCAATAAACAGACGATTACCCCAGAAGCACTCATGCCCCTTCTAATCAAGGGTAACCAATATCCTGACTTCTTACAGCACCATAGGTAAGTTCTATGTGTCTTTGAAATTTAATAATTGGAATCATTTAGTAAATACTTTATGTGTGTCTGGCTTCATTTGCTCAGCATTATATTTTTGAGATGAATTCAGTGTAAGCATGTAATTTAAGTTTGTTTTTTTAATTTAATTTAATTTTTTTTTATACAGCAGGTCCTTATTAGTCATCAATTTTATACACATCAGTGTATACATGTCAACCCCAATCGCCCAATTCATCACACCACCACCCCTGCCCCGCCGCCGCTTTCCCCCCTTGGTGACCATACGTTTGTTCTCTACATCTGTGTCTCAATTTCTGTCCTGCAAACTGGTTCATCTGTACCATTTTTCTAGGTTCCACATATATGTGTTAATATACGATATTTATTTTTCTCTTTCTGACTTACTTCACTCTGTATGACAGTCTCTAGATCCATCCACGTCTCTACAAATGACCCAATTTCATTCCTTTTTATGGCTGAGTAGTATTCCATTGTATATATGTACCACATCTGCTTTATCCATTTGCCTGTCGATGGGCAATTAGGTTGCTTCCATGACCTGACTATTGTAAATAATGCTGCAGTGAACATGGGGGTGCATGTGTCTTTTTGAATTATGGCTTTCTCTGGGTATATGCCCAGGAGTGGGATTGCTGGGTCATATGGTAATTCTATTTTTAGTTTTTTAAGGAACCTCCATGCTGTTCTCCATAGTGGCTGTATGAATTTACATTCCCACCAACAGTGCAAGAGGGTTCCCTTTTCTCCACACCCTCTCCAGCATTTGTTGTCTGTAGATTTTCTGATGATGCCATTCTAACTGGTGTGAGGTGATACCTCATTGTAGTTTTGATTTGCATTTCTCTAATAATTAGTGATGTTGAGCAGCTTTTCATGTGCTTCTTGGCCATCTGTATATCTTCTTTGGAGAAATGTCTATTTAGGTCTTCTGCCCATTTTTGGAATGGGTTGTTTGTTTCAGTAATATTGAGCTGCATGAGCTGTTTATATATTTTGGAGATAAATCCTTTGTCTGTTGAGTCCTTTGCAAATATTTTCTCCCAATCTGAGGGTTGTCTTTTGGTCTTGTTTATGGTTTCCTTTGCTGTGCAAAAGCTTTTAAGTTTCATCAGGTCCATTTGTTTATTTTTGTTTTTATTTCCATTACTCTAGGAGGTGGATCAAAAAAGACCTTGCTGTGATTTATGTCAAAGAGTGTTCTTCCTGTGTTTTCCTCTAAGAGTTTTATAGTGTCCGGTCTTACATTAAGGTCTCGAATCCATTTTGAGTTTATTTTTGTGTACGGTGTTAGGGAGTGTTCTAATTTCATTCTTTTACATGTAGCTGTCCAGTTTTCCCAGCACCACTTACTGAAGAGACTGTCTTTTCTCCATTGTATATCCTTGCCTCCTTTGTCATAGATTAGTTGACCATAGGTGTGTGGGTTCATCTCTGGGCTTTCTATCTTTTTCCATTGATCTATGTTTCTGTTTTTGTACCAGTACCATATTGTTTTGATTACTGTAGCTTTGTAGTATAGTCTGAAGTCAGGGAGTCTGATTCCTCCAGCTCCGTTTTTTCTCCCTCAAGACTGCTTTGGCTATTCAGGGTCTTTTGTGTCTCCATACAAATTTTAAGATTTTTTGTTCTAGTTCCGTAAAATATGCCATTGGAAATTTGATAGGAATTGCATTGAATCTGTAGATTGCTTTGGGTAGTATATTCATTTTCACAATATTGATTCTTCCAATCCAAGAACATGGTATATCTCTCCATCTGTTTGTATCATCTTTCATTTCTTTCATCAGTGTCTTATAATTTTCTGCATACACGTCTTTTGTCTCCCTAGGTAGGTTTATTCCTAGGTATTTTATTCTTTTTGTTGCAATGGTAAATGGGAGTGTTTCCTTAATTTCTCTTTCAGATTTTTCATCATTAGTGTATAGGAATGCAAGAGATTTCTGTGCATTAATTTTGTATCCTGCAACTTTACCAGATTCATTGATTAGCTCTAGTAGTTTTCTGGTGGCATCTTTAGGATTCTCTATGTATAGTATCATGTCATCTGCAAACAGTGATAGCTTTACTTCTTCTTTTCCAGTTTGTATTCCTTTTATTTCTTTTTCTTCTCTGACTGCCATGGCTAGGACTTCCAAAACTATGTTGAGTAATAGTGGTGAGAGTGGACATCCTTGTCTTGTTCCTGATCTTAGAGGAAATGCTTTCAGTTTTTCACCATTGAGAATGATGCTTGCTGTGGGTTTGTCGTATATAGCTTTTATTATGTTGAGGTAGGTTCCCTCTATGCCCACTTTCTGGAGAATGTTTATCATAAATGGATGTTGAATTTTGTCAAAAGCTTTTTCTGCATCTATTGAGATGATCATATGGTTTTTATTCTTCAATTTGTTAATATGGTGTATCACATTGATTGATTTGTGTATATTGAAGAATCCTTGCATCTCTGGGATAAATCCCACTTGATCCTGGTGTATGATCCTTTTAATGGATTCTGTTGGATTCTGGTTGCTAGTATTTTGTTGAGGATTTTTGCATCTATGTTCATCAGTGATATTGATCTGTAATTTTCTTTATTTTCTTTCTTTCTTTCTTTCTTTCTTCTTTTTTTTTTTTTTTTGCGGTATGCAGGCCTCTCACTGTTGTGGCCTCTCCCGTTGCGAAGCACAGGCTCCGGACGTGCAGGCTAAGCGGCCATGGCTCACGGGCCCAGCCGCTCCGCGGCATGTGGGATCTTCCCGGACCAGGACACGAACTCGCGTCCCCTACATCGGCAGGCAGACTCTCAGCCACTGCGCCACCAGGGAAGCCCATGTAACTTTCTTTTCTTGTAGTATATTTGTCTGGTTTGGGTATCAGGGTGAAGGTTGCCTCATAGAATGAGTTTGGTAGTGTTCCTTCCTCTGCAATTTTTTGGAAGAGTTTGAGAAGGATGGGTGTTAACTCTTCTCTAAATGTTTGATAGAATTCACCTGTGAAGCCATCTGATATGAGTATTGCTACTCCAGCTATCTGGTCCTGGACTTTTGTTTGTTGGAAGATTTTTAATCACAGTTTCAATTTCATTACTTGTGATTGGTCTGTTCATATTCTCTATTTCTTCCTGGTTCAGTCTTGGGTGGTTATAACTTTCTAAGAATTTGTCCATTTTTTCCAGGTTGTCCATTTTATTGGCATAAAGTTGCTTGCAGTAGTCTCTTAGGATGCTTTGTATTTCTGTGGTGTCTGTTGTAACTTCCCCTTTTTCATTTCTAATTTTATTGATTTGAGTCCTCTCCCTTTTTTCTTGATGAGTCTGGCTAATGGTTTAAAATTTTGTTTCTCTTCTCAAAGAACCAGCTTTTAGTTTTATTGATCTTTGCTATTCTTTTCTTTGTTTCTGTTTCATTTATTTCTGCTCTGATCTTTATGATTTCTTTCCTTCTGCTAACTTTGGGTTTTGCTTGTTCTTCTTTCCCCAGTTCCTTCAGGTGTAATGTTAGACTTTTTATTTGAGATTTTTCTTGTTTCTTGAGATAGGCTTGTTTAGCTATAAACTTCCCTCTTAGAACTGCTTTTGCTGCATCCCATAGGTTTTCGATCCTTGTGTTTTCATTGTCATTCGTCTCTAGGTAGTTTTTGATTTCCTCTTTGATTTCTTCAGTGATCGCTTGGTTATTTAGTAAAATATTGTTTAGCCTCCATGTGTTTGTGTTTTTTACGGTTTTTTCCCTGTAATTGATTTCTATTCTCATAGTGTTGTGGTCAGAAAAGATGCTTGATATGATTTCAATTTTCTTAAATTTACTAAGGCTTGATTTGTGACCCAAGGTGTGATCTATCCTGGAGAATGTTCCGTGTGCAGTTGAGAAGAACGTGTAATCTGCTGTTTTCGATGGAATGCCCTATAAATATCTATAAATCTATATGGTCTATTGTGTCATTTAAAGCTTGTGTTTCCATTAATTTTCTGTCTGGATGATCTGTCCTCTTTTATAGCTGTTAGCAGTTGCCTTATGTATTGACGTGCTCCTATATTGGGTGCATATATATTTATAATTGTTATATCTTCTTCTTGGATTGACCCCTTGATCATTATGTAGTGTCCTTCCTTGTCTCTTGTAATCATCTTTATTTTAAAGTCTATTTTATCTGATATGAGTATTGCTACTCCAGCTTTCTTTTGATTTCCATTTGCATGGAATATCTTTTTCCATCCCCTCACTTTCAGTCTGTATGTGTCCCTAGGTCTGAAGTGGGTCTCTTGTAGACAGCATATATATGGGTCTTGTTTTTGTATCTATTCAGCAAGCCTGTGTCCTTTGGTTGGAGCATTTAATCCATGCACATTTAAGGTAATTATCGATATGTATGTTCCTATGACCATTTTCTTAATCGTTTTGGGTTTGTTTTTGTAGGTCCTTTTCTTCTCTTGTGTTTCCCACTTAGAGAAGTTCCTTTAGCATTTGTTGTGGAGCTGGCTTGGTGGTGCTGAATTCTCTTAGCTTTTGGTTGTCTGTAAAGCTTTTGATTTCTCCATCGAATCTAAATGAGATTCTTGCCGGGTAGAGTACTCTTGGTTGTAGGTTTTCCCCTTTCATCACTTTAAGTATATCATGCCACTCCCTTCTGGCTTGTAGAGTTTCTGCTGAGAAATCAGCTGTTAACCTTATGGGAGTTCCCTTGTATGTTATTTGTCATTTTTCCCTTGCTGCTTTCAATAATTTTTCTTTGTCTTTAATTTTTGTCAGTTTGATAACCTGTGTGTCTTGGCATGTTTCTCCTGGGTTTATCCTGTATGGGACTCTCTGTGCTTCCTGGACTTGGGTGGCTATTTATTTTCCCATGTTAGGGAAGTTTTCCACTGTAATCTCTTCAAATATTTTCTCTGGTACTTTCTCTCTCTTCTCCTTCTGGGACCCCTATAATGTGAACGTTGTTACATTCAAAGTTGTCCCAGAGGTCTTTTAAGCTGTCTTCATTTCTTTTCATTCTTTTTTCTTTATTCTGTTCTGCAGCAGTGAATTCCACCATTCTGTCTTCCAGGTCACTTATCCGTTCTTCTGCCTCAGTTATTCTGCTATTGATTCCTTTTAGTGTATTTTTCATTTCAATTATTGTATTGTTCATCTCTGTTTGCTTGTTCTTTAATTCTTCTAGGTCTTTGTTAAATATTTCTTGCATCTTCTCGATCTATGCCTCCATTCTTTTTCCGAGGTCCTGGATCATCTTCACTATCATTATTCTGAATTCTTTTTCTGGAAGGTGTCCTATCTCCACTTCATTTAGTTTTTTTTCTGGCGTTTTATCTTGTTCCGTCATCTGGTACATAGCCCTCTGTCTTTTCATCTTGTCTGTCTTTCTATGAATGTGGTTTTTGTTCCACAGGCTGCAGGATTGTAGTTCTTGCTTCTGCTGTCTGCCCTCTGGTGGATGAGGCTATCTAAGAGGCTTGTGCAAGTTTCCTGATGTGAGGGATTGGTGGTGGGTAGAGCTGGGTGTTGCTCTGGTGGGCAGAGCTCAGTAAAACTTTAATCCACTTGTCTGCTGATGGGTGGGGCTGGGTCCCCTCCCTGTTGGTTGTTTGGCCTGAGGGGACCCAACACTGGAGTCTACCAGGGCTCTTTGGTGGGGCTAATGGTGGACTCTGGGAGGGCTCACACCAAGGGGTACTTCCCAGAACTTCTGCTGCCAGTGTCCTTGTCCTCACAGTGAGACAGAGCCACCCCCCGCCTCTGCAGGAGACCCCCCAACACTAGCAGGTAGGTCTGGTTCAGTCTCTATGAGGTCACTGCTCCTTCCCCTGGGTCCCAATGTGCACACTACTTTGTGTGTGCCCTCCAAGAGTGGAGTCTCTGTTTACCCCAGTCCTGTCAAAGTCCTACAATCAAATCCCACTAGCCTTCAAAGTCTGATTCTCTAGGAATTCCTCCTCCCTTTGCCGGACCCCCAGGTTTGGAAGCCTGACGTGGGGCTCAGAACCTTCACTCCAGTGGGTGGACTTCTGTGGTATAAGAGTTCTCCAGTTTGTGGATCACCCACCCAGCAGTTATGGGATTTTATTTTATTGTGATTGCACCCCTCCTACTGTCTCATTGTGGCTTCGCCTTTGTCTTTGGATGTGGGGTATCTTTTTTGGTGAGTTCCAGTGTCTTCCTGTCAATGATTGTTCAGCAGTTAGTTGTGATTTCAGTGTTCTCTCAAGAGGGAGTGAGAGCCCGTCCTTCTACTCCGCCATCTTGAACCAATCACCATAATTTAAGTTTATTCATTTTCATCATTGTATATTCTATTTTGTAAATATGGCATAATCTTTTCAATCATTCTATTGTTTTTTTCTCTCATTTATTTTTTAGCCGTGCCATGTGGGATCTTAGTTCCCCGAGCAGGGAACAAACATGCGCCCCCTGCACTGGAAGCACAGAGCCTTAACCACTGGACCGCCAGTGAAGTCCCTGCAATCATTCTATTCTTGACAGCTGTTTGGGTAGTGTCCAGTTTGGGGCTATTACAGATAATGCTGCTATGACTAAACATATATGTGTTTTTCAATGGATATATGTAAGCATTTCTATTAGGAATATACCTAGGAGGGATATATTCACCTTTAGTAGATGCTATCAGTTTTCCAAACTGGTTGTACCAGTTTACATTACCCATGGCAGAGTAGTAGTGGTCTAGTTGTTCTATAGCCTCACCAATACTGTTTTTCCCTCCCTCCTCTCTCCTTCCCTTCCTCCCTAGTCTTGTCTTTTTCTTTTTAACTATTCTGGTAGGTAAGTAGTGGCATCATATTGTGGCTTTAATTTTCATTTCTTAGAGTCACTTTTTTATTCCTCTATTTCTCTCATACCTACATGCAATCTGTCAGCAAATTCTATCAGCTCTATCTTCATAATATATCCAACATCAGTGTACTTTCACCATCTCTACTGCAAACACCCTGGTCCACACCACCATCATTTTTCACCCATATTATTATAGTAGCCTCGTAAGAGGAATGTATGTGTCCTTGGGGCTCCCTGAGTGTGTATTTGCCCCTGAGCCCTATTTCCCCTATGGTAGCCACAGTGATGCTCTTCAAACAAAAATCAGATCACATCACTCCTCTTCTCAAAAGCCTCCCATGGCTTCCCACCTCACTTAGAATAAAAATCCAAGGAGTTATAATTGGCCTACAAGGCCCTAAGGGATGAGCGTCCTGCTACTTCTCTCTCCTTTGCCCAACCATATACTATAGATAAACGATCCTCCTTGTTAATCAAATAAACCAAGCTTACTCTCGGGACTTTTGCATTTGTTCTGTCTACTTAGATTAGATTGTTCTTCCCATGGCCATGTGATGTTTCATTCTCTCTCTTCCTTCAGATCTCTGCTCACCTGTCATCCTATTTTAGAGGCCTGCCCTGACTGTGCTGTATAAAACAGCAACTCACCACACCCTGGCACTCGTTATCCCTTTATTACTGTCCCTCACCTCCTTTACTTTTCCACTTAGCACTTATCACTGACATTTTAAAACTTTACTTGTTTACTGTCTTTCTCTCCCAGTAGACAGTAAGTTCTATGAGGACAGACACTTCATTTTGTTCCCTGCTATAGTCCCAGGTCCTCAAATGGTGTCTGAAACATAGTAGACACTCAATAAATATTTTTGGAATAAACTCATATAAATTGACAAGTTGTGATAAGTCCAGAAGAATAATACTGGGATACTGAAAAGCCACATCACATAAGGAACCCTTGAGGGAGCCAGAGATGTTTAACCTAAAGAAGAGAATATTTGGGGGACAGGATCACTGTCTTCAAAAGTATGCCGGGCTGTCACATGTGGTTTTGGAGGTCAGAACATGGACCTGACCCATTTGAATACTTCTAGTGACAGGGAGCTCACTATTTTGTGAAGCTGCCAGTTCTGTTATTGGATTGCTCTGTTAGAAAGTTACTATACTGAGCTAACATTTATTTCTCTGTGACTTCCTCTTATTCATTAATCTGTTCTCCGGAGCTTCCAGACCAAATATCCTTCCCTCTTCACCTCTAACTGGATGAAATGAGACACCAATAAGGGAAATTCACTGGCAGTCCAGTGGTTAGGACTTCAGGCTCTCACTGCCAAGGGCTGGGGATCGGTCCCTGGTCAGGGAACTAAGATCCCACATGTTGCGTGGCGTGGCCAAAAAAAAAAAAAAAAGAGAGAGAGAGAGAGAGAGAAAGAACACCAACACGTATGCCTGAGGAAATTTAAAAAACAAAGTAAAACAAAAAATATGACATGACTTTTGTTTTGCAGAAAGGAATGCACATACTGAAAAATGGGAGGCTTGAAAAAAAATCAAGGGTGTTGTTGCTTGCTGTAAGTGGGAAGGTATTGTGAAGTTGTGAGAGGAAAGACAGAAGAAAGATGAGTCGATGGCTCGGGAGAGGACTCTTGGGGAAAAGTTCAGAAATATCTAAAGGAGAATTTGATTAAGTTTCTGCTGTATGGGGCAGGCATGATGAACCTTTTTACTAGGCTCTCCATTAAGTAATCAGTAAAATATTCCTGCATTGTAGAGTTGGATCTATTTTGGGGGGGAATATGTAGAAGTCTTGAGTCTGGTGAGTGTGGAGCCAGGCTGAGGCTGCTCATGAGAGGGCCGTCATATGCAGGTCCACATACATCAGTCCTTCAGCCAGATGAGGGGAGATCAGAGGAAACAGAGTTTTGGATTCTGTGGAAATGAGTTTTGGATACTGGAAATAAGAATACTAACATCTGCCAGGAAATGAGAATACTAACATCTGCTAGGAAATGAAGATAATACCTGCCCTTCTTTCCTAATAAACTTGTTTGCCAGATCAACAAAAATTTCAACAAGATAATAGAATAAAAATATTTCGGTAATGATAAAATTATATATAAAAGGGATTATTATTATTAAAGTTACTGGAAGACTGGATGAAATCACTTCCTTTCTCAAAAATTGTCCATTTATTTATTCATCTAGTCATTGTTGTCTATCTTTTAAATCCCTGGCACTCTTCTAGATCCCTGGCACTCTTGTAGATACTAAGGCTACAATGGTGAACAAGGGTTTTTATTTCCCTAGAGAAGGAACTAGTTAACTACTGCCTGTAGAATTAAGTATCACTTCTTAGCATTGCATTCTTTTTTTTTAATTGGCCACACCACGCGGCATGTGAGATCTTTATTTTTTTAATTCATTTTTATTTATTTACTTATTTATTTTTGGCTGTGTTCGGTCTTCGTTGCTGCGTGTGGGCTTTCTCTAGTTGCAGTGAGCGGGGGCTACTCTTTGTTGCAGTGCGTGGGCTTCTCTTTGTGGTGGCTTCTCTTGTTGTGGAGCATGGGCTCTAGGTGTGTGGGCTTCAGTAGTTGTGGCACGTGGTCTCAGTAGTTGTGGCTCACGAGCTCTAGAGCGCAGGCTCAGTAGTTGTGGTGCATGGGCTTAGTTGCTCTGCGGTATGTGGGATCTTCCAGGATCAGGGGTCGAACCCGTGTCCCCTGCATTGGCAGGCGGGTTCTTAACCACTGCGCCACCAGGGAAGCCCCGGTATGTGGGATCTTAGTTCCCCGATCGGGGAATCGAACCCTTGCCTTCTGCAGTGGAAGCACGGCGTCTTAACCACTGGACTGCCAGGAAAGTCCCCAGCATGGCATTCTTAATCTGGTACTCAAATGACCCATTTTATCTCCCATTTCCTTACGTAAACTATACTCAGAGCAGCCACATGAGACCATTTATTATTCCTCAAACATACGGTTCTCTTTCACCCTCTTTGACTTTATGCTTTTATGTCCATCCAGAATCCATTATTCATTCATCGAACAAACATGTACTGGACTCTTTCCTTGTGTTGTGTTTTATGCTGGGACATGTCAGGAACTTTTTTTTGACTGCGTAGGGTGTTTATTTGCAGCACGCGGGTTCTTCACTGAGGCACAGGGGCTTCTCTCTAGTTGTGGCTTGGGGTTTTTCCTCTTTTCTAGTTGTGGTGCATGGGCTCCAGAGCGCGTGGGCTCTGTAATTTGCAGCATGCGAGACTCTCTAGTTGAGGTGCGGGCAAACTCTGTAGTTATGGCGCAGGGCTTAGTTGCCCTGCAGCATGTGGGATGTTAGTTCCCCAACCAGGGATCGAACCTGCGTCCCCTGCATTGCAGGACAGATTCTTTACCACTGGACCACCAGGGAAGTCCCAGGAACATGTTGATAAATAAGATATAAAGTTCGCCCTCAAAGATCTTAGCCTGGGAGGGGAGAAACATCTTTCCCCCTTTCACCTACTGAAATCCTTCTCTTTCTTCAAGGCCCAGGTGAATCTATGGCCTCTGTGTAGCTTTCCCAGATCCTTTCCCTCAGGACATGGCTTATAATTACTTTGTATCCTTTTCATTCCTATTGTGTGAAATTAAACTGTTTTGTATGCCTCTCCTTCTAGACTATGAGCTCCTTTCAGGGATCATGTTTTACCCATTTCTGCATCCTGAGAGCAGTTAACACGATGCTTTACATCAAATAGGCCCCAGCAACAGCTGGTTGAATTGGAAGAAGAATAAGTTACAGAAACCTACACCTCAGACCTGGCAGGAGGCATAAAATCAAAACATACATTGTTTTGCGTTTTGTTTTTATTTATATTTATTTATTATTTTTAAATTGGAGTATAGTTGATTTACAATGCTGTGTTAGTTGCTGGTATACAGCAAAGTGATTCAGTTATATATATATACTTATATATGTATAATGGAAAAGAATATGAAAAAGAATATAAATATATATGTTCTTTTTCATATTCTTTTCCATTATATGTTATTACAAGATATTGAATATAGTTCCCTGTGCTATATGCTAGGACGTTGCTGTTTATCTATTTTATACATAGCAGTTTGTATCTGCTAAACCCAAACTCCTAATTTATCCCTCTCCCCCCCTCCCCACCCCGCTTCTCCATAAGTTTGTTTTCTATGTCTGTGAGTCTGTTTCTGTTTTGTAGATAAGTTCATTTGTGTCATATTTTAGATTCCACATAAAAGTGATATCACGTGATATTTGTATTTCTCTGTCTGACTTAGTATGATAACCTCTAGGTACATCCATGTTGCTGCAAATGGCATTATTTCATACTTTTTTTATGGCTGAGTAGTATTCGTGTATATACCACAGCTTCCTTTTTTATATAAATTTATTTATTTTATTTTATTTATTTTATTTTTGGCTGCGTTGAATCTTCGTTGCTGCACGCAGGCTTTTCTCTGGTTACAACAAGTGGGGGCTACTCTTCCTTGCGGTGCGCGGGCTCTAGGCGCGCAGGCTTCAGTAGTTGTGGCTCGCGGGCTCTAGAGTGCAGGCTCAGTAGTTGTGGTGCATGGGCTTAGTTGCTCCACGGCATGTGGGATCTTCCCGGACCAGGTCTTGGACCCGTGTCCCCTGCATTGGCAGGTGGATTCTTAACCACTGCACCACCAGCGAATCCCTACCACATCTTCTTTATCCATTCATCTGTCAATGGACATTTAGGTTGCTTCCATGTCTTGTCTATTGTGAATAGTGCTATGAATATTGGGTTGCATGTACCTTTTCGAGTTAGGTTTTCTCTGGATATATGCCCAGGAGTGGGATTGCTGGATCATATGGAATTCTATTTTTAGTTTTTTAAGGAACCTCCATACTGTTTTCCATAGTGGCTGCACCAATTTATATTCCCACCAACACTGTAGGAGGGTTCCCTTTTCTCCACACCCTCTCCAGCCTTTATTATTTGTAGACTTTTTTTTTTTTTTTTTTTGCAGTGCGCGGGCTTCTCACTGTTGTGGCCTCTCCCGTTGCCGAGCACAGGCTCTGGACGCGCAGGCTCAACGGCCATGGCTCACGGACCCAGCCCCTCCGCAGCATGTGGGGTCTTCCCAGACCGGGGCACGAACCCGTGTCCCCTACATCAGCAGGCAGAGTCTCAACCACTGCGCCACCAGAGAAGCCCATTTGTAGACTTTTTAATGATGGCCATTCTGCTGAGTGTGAGGTGATACTTCATCGTCGTTTTGATTTGCATTTCTCTGATAATTATTAGCGAAGTTGAGCATCTTTTCATGTGCCCACTGGCCATCTGTATGTCTTCTTTGGAGAAATGTTTATTTAGAGCTTCTGCCCCTTTTTTGATTGGGTTGTTTGTTATTTTGTTGTTATTGAGTTGTGTGAGCTGTTTGTATATTTTGGAAACTAAGCCCTTGTCGGTCACACATTTTGCAGATATTTTCTCCCAGTCTGTAGGTTGTCTTTTCGTTTGTTTATGGTTTCCTTTGCTGTCTTTTCATTTGTTTATGGTTTCCTAAGCAAAAACTTATACAAGCTTGATTAGGTCCCATTTGTTTAGTTTTACTTTTATTTCAGTTGCTTTGGGAGACTGACCTAAGAAAACATTGCTATGACTTAGGTCAGAGAATGTTTGCCTATGTTCTCTTACAGAAGTTTTAAGGTATCCTGTCTTATATTTAAGTGTTTAAGCCATTTTGAGTTTATTTTTGTGTATGGTGTGAAGGAGTATTCTAACTTCATTGATTTGCATGTGGCTGTCCAGCTTTCCCAATACCACTTACTGAAGAAACTGCCTTTTCTCCATTGTATCTTCTTGCCTGCTTTGGCAAAGATTAATTGACCATAGGTGAGTGGGTTTATTTCTGGGCTCTCTATTCTGTTCCATTGATCCATAAAAACATACATATTGAACTGAATTAAAAGGATGGGGAAAAAAAAAAAGGATGGGGAAGACAGTAAGCCAAGCTACCCAGAAGGAGGCTTTTAGAATACGTTAGGGAGTCACTTGTTTACATTTATTCCAGATTTGTTTACTTCTTGTGAAAACTCAAATTTGGCCTCCAGTAGTCTGGCTATTGGCAGGTAGGCATAAGCCAAACATTCTGCAGTTGTCTGGGAAGAATAATGGGACTTCTAGAACTCTTACATTTGCCCAAAGGCCAGCTGTCTGGACTTAGGAACTTAGAATCCTAGTTATCAGAGCTGGAAAGTATCTTAGAAAGTATAAGCTCCCTTTCAGAGAGGCACTGACTTAGCCAAGTTCACACAGCTATGAACAAATATTCACATGTGTAAGCATAGGCAATGAACCTTCCATTCATTCTCTACTCGGTGTAGAACCTTCTAGAAATGAGGATTATATCGTCTCCGTAGAAGGTCAGAGTTACTGATCCCATTGTTTTTCTGACGCTTTACCTCTCCTTCTTCGGAATGTGAATAAGAACTTTAAGAAAATCCCTGCAAGTAATCCCATTACTTCTACAGCTTATGACTCCCACCACCTTTCACAGCATGGTGTAGCAGCATTAGCTCAGGGTCAAAAGTCAGAAGTCCCAAGTTCTAGTGCTGGTTCCTACACCAGATAACTGTGGAACCTTGGACAAGCAGCTTAGTCTCTCCCAGATTCAATTTTACCATCAGGTCAAGAATATATGATGTAGGGCTTCCCTGGTGGCCCAGTGGTTAAAAATCCGCCTGCCAATGCAGGGGACATGGGTTCGAGCCCTGATCTGGGAAGATTCCATATGCTGCACAGCTACTAAGCCCATGAACCACAGCTACTGAGCCTGCACTCTAGAGCCCGTGAGCCACAACTACTGAGCCCACGTCCGGGAAGATCCCACATGCCGTGGAGCAACTAAGCTCACGAGCCACAACTACTGAGCCCACGTGCCACAACTACTGAAGCCTGTGGGCCTAGAACCCGTGCTCCGCAACAAGAGAAGCCACCGCAATGAGAAGCCTGCGCACCGCAACAAAGAGTAGCCCCCGTTTGCAGCAACTAGAGAAAACCCGCGAGTAGCAATGAAGACCCAATGCAGCCAAAAATAAATAATAAATAAAATAAATACATAAATACATAAAATTCTAAAAAAAAATAAAGTTGAAATGACTCCTTGATCCATGGGCTACAGAATGGCTGTTGTGTCAGCAGGCATGAAAATAACATTAATCTCAATTAAAAAAAAGAAAGAAAGAAAGTGTCAACAAGCAGAGTATATTAAAAAAAAATGACATTAATCTCACTGTCCATCTCCATCAGAGCTCTTGGGTGACCAGGTGCATTAATGAGCAGTAACATTTTGAAAGGAGTCTTTTTTTTTTTTCCTGAGCAATAGGTCTTAACAGTGGGCTTGAAATATTCAGTAAACCTTGTTGTAAACAGATATGCTGTCATCCAGGCTTTGTTGTTCCATTATAGAGCACAGGCAGAGTAGGTTTAGCATAATTCATAAGGGCCCTTGGATTTTCAGGATGGTAAATGACTACGTCTTCGATTTAAAATTACCAGGTGAGGGCTTCCCTGGTGGCGCAGTGGTTGAGAGTCCACCAGCCGATGCAGGGGACACAGGTTCGTGCCCCGGTCCGGGAAGATCTCACATGCCATGGAGTGGCTGGGCCCGTGAGCCATGGCCACTGAGCCTGTGCATCCGGAGCCTGTGCTCCGCAATGGGAGAGGCCACAACAGTGAGAGGCCCGCGTACCGCAAAAAAAAACCAACAACAAAACCCCCCCCAAAAAACCAAACAAACAAAAATAAATAAATAAATAAAATTACCAGGTGCATTAGGCCCTAACGAGAGTCAGCCTGTCTTTTGAAGCTTTAAAGCCAAGCATTGACTTCTCCCCTCTAGCTATGACAGCCCTAGATGGCATCTTCCAATATAAAGTTGTATCATCTAACATGGAAAATCTGTTGTTTAGTGTAGCCACCTTCATTAATTGTCTTAGCTACATCTTCTGGATAACTTGCTGCAGCTTCTACATCAGCACTGGTAGCTTTACTTGCACTTTTATGTTGCAGAGATCGTTTCCCTCCTCAACCTCATGAACTAACATTTGCTAGCTTCAAACTTTTCTTCTGTAGTTCCTCACCTCTCTCAGCCTTCATAGAATTGAAGATAGTTAGGGATTTACTCTGGATGAGGCTTTGGCTCAAGGGGACATTGTGGCTGGTTTGATCATCTCTCCAGAACAAACTTTCTCCATATCAGCAATAAGGCTGTTTCACTTCCTTATCATTCATGTGCTACTAGAGTAGTGCTTTTAATTTCCTTCAAGAACTTTTCCTTTGTATTCACAACTTAGCTAACTGTTTGGTACAAGTGGTCTAGCTCTCAGCCTATTTTGGCTTTCAATATGCTTTCCTCACTAAGCTTAATAATTTCTAGGTTTTGATTTAAAGTGAGAGACATGCAACTTTTCCTTTCACTTGAACAGTTAGAAGTGTTAGAACACTTAGAATCCACTGTAGGATTATTATTGGCCTAATTTCAATGTTGTTGTGTCTCAGGGAATAGGGAGGCCCAAGGAGAGGGTGTGAGACAGAGGAACAGTCAGTTGGTGGAGCATTCAGAACACACACAACATTTAGTAAGTTCGCCATCTTATATGATTATAGTTCATGAAGTCCCCAAACAATTACAATAGTAACATCAAAGATCACTGATCACAGATCACCATAATAGATGTAATAATAATGAAAAAGTTGAAATACTGTAAGAAGTACCAAAATGAGACACAGAGACAGGAGGTAAGCAAACGCCATTGGAAAAATGGCTCTGATAGACTTAATCAATGCAGGTTTGCCACAAACCTTCAGTTTGTAAAAACTGCAATATCTGTGAGGTGCAATAAAGCAAAACACAATAAAACAAGGTACACCTGTATTGAGATATAATTCACATACCATAAAATTAATCCATTTAAAGTATGCAGTTCAATGTTTTAACTATATTGTGCATCCATGATCACAGTCTAAGTTTAGGATATTTTCATCACCCCCAAAATAACCCTGTGTCCTTTAGCAGTCACTTTCTATCACCACCTCCTCCTCCCAGCACTAGGCACCACTAATCTACTTTCTATATCTATGGATTTCCTATTCTGGACATTTCATGTAAATGGAATCATACAAGATGTGGTTCTTTGTGACTGGCTTCTTTCATTTATTGTAATGTTTTAAAGGCTCATTCATGTTGTAGCATGTATCAATACTTCATTCATGTTTATGCTTGCAGAGTATTCTATTGTAGAAATATACCATAATTTGTTTATCCATTCATCAATTGATAGGTATTTGGATTGTTTCCACCCTTTGGCTGTTATGAATAGCGCTGCTATGAACATTCATGTACAAGTATCTGTGTAGACATGTTTTCAGTTCTCTTGAGTACATACCAGGAATGGAATTGCTGAGTCAATTGGTAAATCTGCGTTTAACTTTTTGGGAACTGTCAAATGTTTTCCGAAGTGGCTGTACCGTTTTACATTTCCACCAGCAATATCATAGGGTTCCACTTTCTCCACGACCTCACCAACACTTGTTTATTGTCTATCGTTTTTAATTTTAGCCATTTTTGATGGTGTGAAGTGGTATCTCATTATAGTCTTGATTTACATTTCCTTAATGACTAATGGTGTTGAGCCTCTTTTCATGTGCTTTTGACTACTGGTATATATTCTTTAATAAATGCCTATTCAAATCCTTTGCCTGTTTTTAAATTGGGTTCTGTCTTTTTATTTTTGTGTTGTAAGAACTTTTTATATATTCTCAGTACTAGATTCTTATGAGATATATGATTTCCAAATATGTTCTTCTATTCTGTGGGATATGTTTTCACTTTGATAGTTTCCTGTTCACTTTGATAGTTTCCAAAGTATTTTATTTTGAAGAATTGCAATTTATCTATTTTTTTTCTTTTGTTGCTTGTACTTTTTTATCATATCTAAGAAACCATTGCCTAATCTAAGGGCAGTATTTACACTTATGTTTTCTTCTAAGAGTTTTATGACTTTAGATCTTATATTTAGTACTTTGATCCATTTTGAGTTAATTTGTGTTTAGAGCGTGAGGTTGGGATCCCAACTTCATTCTTTTGCATGTTGATATACAGTTGTCCCAGCACCATTTGTTGAAAAAATTATTCCTTCTCCATTGAATTACTTTAGCAAATTGTAGGAAATCAATTGACCACAACATAAGGGTTTATTTCTGGAGTCTCAGTCTTTTTCCACTGATCTATATATCTCTTGTTATGCCAGTAGAACACTGTGTTGATGATTGTAGCTTTGTAGTCAGTTTTTAAGTCAAGAAGTGTGAGTCCTCAACTTTTTTCAAGATATTCTTGGGAGCTATTTTGGGTCCCTTGCACTTCCATATGAATTTTAATAGGGACTGCATTGAATCTGTAGATTAGTTTGGGCAATACTGCTGCCTTAACATATTAAGTCTCTGACCAAGGAATGCAGGATTTGTTAATTTATTTAGGCCTTCTTTAATTTCTTTCAATAAGGATTTGTAGTTTTCAGTGTGTAGATCTTATGCTCCTTTTGTTAAATTTATTCTTAAGTATTTTATTCTTTTTCATGCTATTATAAATAGATTTCTTAATTTCATTATTGGATGGTTTATTGCTAGTGCATAGAAATACAAATGTTTTTTATCAATATTTTATTTTTTAAAATATTATTTTATTTTATATTGGGGTATATTTGATTTACAATGTTGTGTTAGTTTTGGGTGTACAGAAAAATGATTTAGTTATACATATACATAGTATCTATTCTTTTTCAGATTCTTTTCCCTACAATTGGTTTTTATATATTGATCTTGTATCCTGCAACATTGCTAAACTTGTTTATTAGCTCTAATTGTTGTTTTAGTACATTCTTTAGGATTTTCCATATATAAAATCATGTCATTTCTGAATAGATAAACTTTTATTTATTCCCTTCTAATACAGGTGCCTTTTATCTTGCCTGATTTTACTCTTGCCTGATTGCTCAGGCTAGAACCTCAAGTACAATGTTGAAAAAAAAGTAGGGAGAGCAGAAATTCTTGTCTTGTTTCTGATTTTAGGGAAAAGGTTAAGTATGCTGTAAGCTGTGGGTTTTTCTGTAGATAACATTTATCAGGTTGAATAAGTTCCCTTCTGTTTCTAGTTTGTTGAGTGTTTTTATCATACAGGGTATTGGATTATAACAAATGCTTTTTCTGCATCTATTGAGATGATCATGTTGATTTTGTCCTTTATTTTATTGATATGGTGTATTACACTGAGTGATTTTTATAATTGAGCCAAGTTTGCATCCCTGGTATAAATCTCCCTTGTTCACGGTATATCATCCTTTTTATATGTTGTTGGATTCAATTTGTTAGAATTTGTTGAGGATTTTCGTGTCTATAAGATATTTGTAGTTGTCTTATAATCTATCTATATGGTTTTGGTCTCAGATTAATACTGGCCTCATAGAATGACCTGGAGAGTGTTCCCTTTTCTGTTTTTCGGAAGAGTTTATCAAGGATTAATGTTAATTCTTCTTTAAATGTGGTGGAATTCACCAGTGAATTAATTTGGGCCTGGGCTTTTCTTTGTGGGAAGTTAAAAATTACTAATTCAACATCTTTACTTGTTATAAGTTTATTTAGATTTTCGATTTCTTCTTAGTCTGTGTTAATTGTTTGTGTTTCTCTAGGCATTTGTCAGTTTCATCAACGTTGTCTGATTTGTTGGCATACAGTTGTTTGTAGTATTCCTTATAATCATTTTTATTTCTGTAATGATATTTGTAATTTGATCTTCTCTCTTTTTTTCTTGATAAGTCTAGCTAAAGTTTTGTCAGATTTGTTTATCGTGGGCTTCCCTGGTGGCGCAGTGGTTGAGAGTCCGCCTGCCGATGCAGGGGACATGGGTTCGTGCCCCGGTCTGGGAGGATCCCACATGCCGCAGAGCGGCTGGGCCCGTGAGCCATGCCTGCTCCGCAGCGGGAGAGGCCACAACAGTGAGAGGCCCACGTACCATAAAAAAATAAATAAATAAAATTAAAAAAAATAAAATATGCTTTTAAAATTGGTAAATCTAAATTTAGCACAGTTGGGTGAAGAGAAGTGGTAGGGAAAAAAATTTGAAAAGTAAGATGGGGCCAGATTTTACAAGGCCTTGACAGTCATTTTGCAGATTCTGAATTTAGCTCAATAAATACGGGAACTTTGAAAAACAGAACAGTGACATGATCAGAACTATATATTTTTATTGCCATGTAGAGGATTAGAGAAATTAGAGACCAGGAGAAAAATGAGGAAGAGCTATTGCCATGGTCCAGTCAAAAGACTGATAGATTTTCTCAATTTGGAGACAGACAGAGAGAGAGATTGTCAATCACAGGTTGGGCTTTCTGGAAGCAGATGCCAAGACAGGGTTTGAGGTGCAAGATATTATTAACTAGGGGGAGGAAGCAGGATGGAATAGAGGAAGAAATCAGACTGTAGTGTAGATCCAACAAAGACCCAGCCAACCTGGTGAGGAGCTCTGGAATGAACACAGCTCATCAGAAATACGGTGGGTCAGAATGGCTGAACCTGTATACCCCCTGCTTCGTTCAGGCACTGGATGAAGACAGCCCCAGGATGAGCATGACCTTGTGCAGGACTGTTCTCTGTGGGTGAGGCAGACCCTGAAGGAACTGAAGCAGCTAGAGGCTATCTGCTGACTATACTTCCTGTAGCTGAATAGCACGTCTTTCCTTTGGAAGGCAGAACTGGGTGGTACACCTCTGTGCCTACCAGAGAGAAAGAGATGAATTATGACATCTTGAACAAAAGCAATAGAGTGGAAAGGAGGGAGACGATTCTACAGCTATTGTATTTTATAGGTTGGGATAAAAAGGGAGTAAATAAAGGTTAACAGTGAGGTCTCTATATTGATGTGATTTGATGGTAATTCTGTTTAACTGAGAGTAATCAGAATAGGGAGACCAGGTTTGGGGAGACAGATATGGCATTTCATTTTGAACATGTTGACTCTGAAATGTCTGCAAAATATTAAGGTACAGATGATTTTCAAGAAGCAAGGCAAATGGGGGGGTCTGGAGGTCAGCAGCAAAGGCTATATTTATTGAGTATATATATATATATTACCTTATATTATCTCATTTAATACTCATAATGCCTCTATGAGATAGGTATTGTTTTTATTATACCCTTTTAGTATATTTTATTATACCTTTTGTTTATGAAGAAACAAAGACTTGAAGAAGTTAAATGCCTGGCTCATAGAGGTAAAACTCGAGCCTGTCTTATGACAAAACACATGCTCTCAAAGACACCATGACATTGTTTCCCCATGGAAACCACCACATAGAGACAGTATTTGAAGTCATGGAAGGTAGTAGGTCACCAGAAAGGGTACAGTTTAAAGGGGAACAAAAGGAGCCAAAAAAAGGAATTCTAAGGAAGTCAACATTTCAAAGGTGAATTGAGGAAGATGACATAGGCAAAGGGATTGATTGAGAAGCCAAAACACTTTTTAAAGATGAGAAGTATGCTATCTCAGAAGCTGGGGTAAAAAGAGAGCCCTAGTCCACAAAGTGAAATGTTGCAGATATCATGGAAGATGAAGGTTTCACAATTAGAGGTCATTGATTATCTTAGACCAGTTTACAGAGAAGTCAGATTGCAGTGGGTTGAAGAGAGAATGGGTGGTGAGGAAGTAGAAGCAAAGGGTATAGGCTACTTTCCCCAAAGTTTTGCAAAGTAGAGGAAATAATAATGCTGTATACACAAGTAAGGAATTTTATTAATGTTATTAATTGATTAATTAATAATTCCTTGCTCCCATATTACTTCGATTGCACACTTCCATCATTTCTCTGGTTATTTCTACCTCTATTGTATAATACCAGTGTCCCTTCCCAAGTCTAACATACCCGGAAGCACTGAATGTTGGTTGTTTGGGTTGTGGATGATTTGTTTTATTTGGTTATGTGTTTTGAACGCCTCAGGTGATTCTGTCTTTGGAAGATGGGTGGGCCACAGACCACCTCCGTTGCCCCAACTCCATCATCTGTTTTCCACAAACATAGATAAGCATTCACTTCGCAGACCAGTTCAGCAAAGGTGCCAGTTCTTAGGTTCTTAGCAAACCAACTACCCTGTCTACCTAGGCTCCTCCCCTCCCCTCCCTCAAACTCTTGGTGGGCGGGTCTCGGAGAAGAAATGAGCTGCCATTCTAAATCTTCTGGAGTATAATGTCCCAGATGGGGAATCTGTACAGTTTTGCAGTGAGCTGAGATCTTCCTTTGCCAGGCCCCATCAGTCTAGCTCTTTTTCAGAGAGGGCTGGAGAGTAATTAACACCGCTGCCGTCCACCTGTGCACAAGAAGATGCCTACAGCCACTCCAGTGATGATGAAACAGCCCACCAGGATGCCCAGGACCAGCGAAGTGTAGGAGCGGCCTGCTTGGCTTCCTGCAGAACACGCGGAGAGTTAGCTTGAAGAACATACCCCCAAGGAGTCCATGGTTTGAATCAAACCCCAAGGGATTCCTTCCCCAGAGGAAGCGGGGCGGGGAGGGCTAGTTCACCAATTTACGGAAGGTGTGTGTACTCTGTCCCAAACCGCCAGCCTTGGGCCTTCTGTTGCTCAAGGTATCCATCCTTCAGGTCCACGCATTTGCCTGGAACCCACCCAACACACAGGGCCCTCCCCGATCCCACCATACCTTTCGAGCTGTTCCCGGTGATGTGTTTCTGTACGTACTGCACACAGGTGTCCTGCAGAAATTCCCTCAGTTCGTACCGAGTACGATTGTACTTGTTGAGCTGCTCCAGGGCGTAGGTGACCACACTGGAAGATGCCTGAGGCCCTGCCGTCCATGAAGCTGTCTTCGGTTGAAAACTCATAAAGGAGCTCCCATTCACAGCCACTTCGAAGAAGACACGGGCTTTCAAGCCCTCAGCAGGCAGCTCACATCCCAGGAAGCAGCGAATGGTCAGAGGAACTGTAGATGGGGGATTCAGGGTCAGGGGTCTATGTGGAAGGGTGTCAGGTGTCGGGGCATGTCCGCCAGGGGGAAGTGAGCTTTCAGGGTGCAGGGTGGATCAGGGACAGGGCCTCTTAACAGGGGCTACCCCGAGGTCATGCCAGCAGGAAGAGGGCCTGACGGACAGTACAGTACGTCAGCTAGGACACCCACTCTTCTCCAGCCTCCATCTCCCACCCAGCAATCAGCAAAGGCAAAAAGACCACGCCCGGCGAGGACACCCATCCCAGAACTTGGCCCCGCCCGGTTCTTCCACAGACCCTCCCCCCAGTTAGGTCCCGCCCATAGGCCGCGCCTCCCACCTCAAGGGCCCACTCTCGCCAGCCCCCGCCCCTGCGTGCGTCACTCACAGGCCACGCCCCGCTCGTGGTGCACCACCTGCACCAGGCCCAGGAACTCCTGCAGGTAGCGATTCACACAGTTCTTTGTGAGAGCCCAGCTCTCGGGCTCCTGCAAGGGCTGCAGCTGTTGGATCGAGACGTTGTTGCCCGGGCCTTCCAGAACGTGCGTCAGGACCCCCCCGAGCGTCGCGTTGCCCCGGTGCCACACTTGAGAGGGGTTGCGGAAGTAGGAGACCTGGATCATGTGGAGGTACCGCGGGCCTGGGGGCAGGAGTCAGCGCGTCGGGCCCAGGCCGGCGTGGGAGGGGTCGGCGTGTAACCCGAGATAATAACTCCCCACCCAGAGGTCGGCCTTCTTGGCCCTTCCTAAACCATAAAGTGCCCTCCCACCCTTCCTTCCATTTGACGCTCTCAGGAGCCCTGCCAGGAAGGCAGGACAGGGGTTATTATCTTTGTTTTTACAGATGAGGAAACTGAGGCTAGAAGTGCAGGAGCCACTTGCCCCAGGATAATCCAGACGGTCAGTGGAAGAGCCACTCTGGTCTGCTTTCTCTCTCTCACCCCTTCCTCCCCAGCCCCCCATTTCCGGTTGGTTAACAAATCCTGACCTACAATGAAGTCCCAATTCCATCTCCTGTTCTCTGTCTCCTCTGCCACTGCCCCACTTCAGGCCTCAGTGGTTCTCATCTGTCCTGGAGTAGTAACTTCCTTCCTCATCCCCCCTTCCACTCATCTTTCAGTGTCACCCCTTCTAATCTGCCCTCCACCTGGCCCAGAAATAAGATTATGTCCTTCTGCTTAAAAATCCTCCAGGGACACAGTCCCCTATCAACAACAACAATAGTAATAGCCATTAAGTGCTTATTATGACCTGGGCACTGTACTTTACATGCATCATTATCCTATTTGTGCTTTCCTTCCATTAACCTGATGTAGTAGCTACTATTACTAACCCCAGTCCATGTGGAAAACAGGTGAAAGTGGCATAGCAGAGTCAAGGTTAGCATGCAGGCAGTCTGAGCCCAGCACTCTTAGCCACTCAACTATACTGTCTCCAAATAGGATATCTGTCCGTAGAATCAAGTCCAAAGTCTTTAGCCTGACATTCAAGGCTGCCGGAGACTGGGCCCCACCTGCCTTTTTTGGCCTCTTCCCTGTGCTTAGATAGTACCTCAAAGTATTTGGAGTCCGTCATGCTGCCTTTCAGGTGACATGTGAATAGCATGCCAGGGTTGCTGTGCCTCCTGGCAAACTTCTGTTCATGCTTTAAGACCCAGCTGTTGCCCTCTCCTTGAAGAAGTTTTCCTAATGCTTCTCTTTACCCTCTCAGACACAGTGGGTCAGTTTCAGCGATCCCAGATTCTGCATAACTGTCTCCAAACACACAGGCTTCCATTCCTCTAGGCTATGGAATCATGTCTGGTTATCTCTGCCTCCTACACCCACTAAGGGCCTGGCATGGAGTTGGTGCCCAGAGAATGTCTGAGGGGGGAATGAGTCTGGCGATGTAAATCTCCTTGGGGACATGTGTCTTGTCCACGTTTGCATCTGAGAAGTTGTGCTCTGTGTCTGCAGATGTGAACGAGTATTTCTGTGTGGGTCACCCCCAGACAAGGTTCTTAACTGCTTTGACCAGTCTCCTCCTTTGTAAAATGGAGATAATAATATCACCCACCTTGTAAAGATTTTGTGGGAGTGAAATGAGTCAATACACGTATTAAGCATAGTGAGCACTGATTGAATACTGGTTATTATTTGCTCTCTCTCTGAGGGGGAGACTGAAGCTACAGAGGCTGTGGGAGAGGGGAGACGAGGCCCCTGTGCAATTACAGTGCAAGGCAGTAACTCCCCTTCCCTGCTTAAATGGAGCCACTGTGGCAGCCTGATCCTTCACAAGTTCTCCCATCAACCGCAGCTTGTCTCTCCCCCGGATTTCCCCTCACCAGCCTGCCCCCAGTCTTCCTCCACCTTATCTAGTCTCCTCTTCTGCCTCACAGGTCTCAGCCCCAGTCTTTCCCCAAGTCTCCCGTCAGTTCTCCCAGTGTCTCTCATTCCTTCCATCTCTTGTCTCATCCCTAAGTCTCTTCCCATGTTCCCTAAACTCACCTCCATCCCCCATCACCCTCAGACCTCCCTCTCCAGACTTCGCCCCATCTTTCCTCTCTCCCCATGGCTAATTCTCTCACCCTTTCTACAAGCCCCTTTCCCATTTTTCCAGTCTTGTTTCCCCCCAGCCTCCTGCATCTCCCCCTTCCCAGGGGCTGAACTATGCTTCCTCACCTTGGCTTTGGGACACGAACCAGTCCCCAGGACCTGCCTGCCCGCTGGAGAGATCCAGCCGGCTGCAGACACAGACACTGTGGGATAAGCTCCCCTCTGGTCTTGCCTGTGTACCCAGACAGGCTGAGAGTCTCCAGAACCATCCCGGGGCACGAGATGTGCCCTCGACTCACCATCTGAGGCTTCCTGGCTACAGAGGGCCCAGCAGGGCAGGAGCAGTAGTGGCAGCAGGGGCAGCAGTGTTGTCAACATCCTGTAGCTGAGCTTCTCGACCCCACCTGGGCTCTTGGCTCTGGCAGGCTGGGGGCTCCGGCTGACTGCAGCCTAGGGGAAAAAGAAGTGAGGACTGTCTGGGAGGGGAGGAGACTGGACGGAGGAGGCTGGAAGGTGGCCAGGGCATGGGAAGAGAAAGAGGTCGGCAGGCTTATAAACTGTTATTCTTACCCAGTCACATTTCCTACTAGGAGGCGGGCCTCTCTCTTTCCCTCCCTCTGCCCCACCCTGAATCACACTCTCCTGCCTGCAGGGACCTGCCTTTTCCCTTTTCCCTGGGCAACTTCTGAGGAACAGGGAGTGGAAAAGGGGGAGAAGGGCCAGAGAGAAGTCCTGCCTTCGCTGAGTCAGGGGGTGGGGCATCAACTTAGAGCAGATTCTAGGATGTTGAGATCAGCATGTTCCTGGTGGGGAAACTGAGGCCCAGAGAGATGTAAGGAATTAAAAAAAAAATAAAAGAATGACATAGAACAGTATAAAAGTTTTCAGTGCATCACCCTTAATAAGGGTAAACATTATTTCATGAAATATTTGTTCAGTTGTATATGTGTGTGTGTTGGTTCTGTGTGTATATATTTCTATGGTGGATATTGGGTAGCAGTGTGAAGTTTATTTCTTACTCTAGGAAGCAAGTAGAAAAATTTGAAAGTCACTCTCCCAAACTCTGTTAATCTATACTGTGGGATACTATGCAGTTGTTAAAAAAAAACCCTTTCTGCCCAATGCCCACTCTGTTTTCATCATATTACTTAGCACTACCTGAAATGATTTTACTTATTCATTTACATGTTTATTGTCTGAATGTCCCATCAGGATGTAAGCTCCATGAGGATAGAGGCTGTCCATCTTATTTGCTACTGTGCCTGGAACAGTGCACATCATAAATAATAGCATAATAAATAATAAATGTCAGCTAATGGATGACTCAGTGAGATAGTGATTATATGCCTAAATAACCAAGAGTAAGTTACAGAATATTATGTACAGTTTAGAACCGTTTATGTGTCAGCCACGCACACAACAACTAAACAACCTATTTCTTTATGCGAGTAAAGGAATCTGGAAAGATGTACACCAAATATAGCAGTAGTTCATCTCCAGGGAGGGGCCTGAGAGTAAGTGTGTGTGTGTGTGTGTGTGTGTGTGTGTGTGTTTGGTGTATGCGTTAGGGGTGACAATCTTGTGAAAGGCTTTCTCTATTTTGTGAAGGATTTTATCACTCTATCTGTATTGTTTGAAAATTTTGCATCTAGAATGTGATCATATATCTCTTGTTGGATTAAAACTAGAAGTTTAAGTAACAGATTGTGGTAGAAGACACATTATGAACTGATGTGTTGACATGAGACACTGATAAATGAAAAAAGGAACTGCAGAACGATTTATATAGTAAACGATACATATAGTAAAATTCCATCTATTTTTAGTTTAAAATTTTTACTTCTGTCCAAGTAATCCATATTTAATTCCATTCTTATATTTAAAAAAAACTTTATTTGTGTATCTATGTATTTATATATGCATAGGGAAAATGCCTGGAAGGGTACTGTCAGTAGAGATTACCTCTGGGGAATGGGATTAGATAAAGGGCTGAGGGGGGACTTTAACTTTTTATTTTATACACTGTTTCTTGGAGGGAGAGTAGATGTCGTAGTGGAATTGGGGCAAACCCTAGGCACATACCAGACTCCCAGTCTCTGAGCTGAAAATATGCAAGAGTGTCCATACTTACCTCTCAGTTGTTATAAACCAGCATAGAAATAACAAAGTTTTTTCCAGTTCGTCAAAGTGGTCTAGTTAGAAGGAGAATGGGGGCCTTGTTTTCCTGGACTGGGACTCAGGAAAGCAAAAGGACTTAAATCACTGCCAATTATATTGTCTTGCCTTTTGTAAAAAAATATTATGAAATAATTCATATTTGAAGAATTAATTCATGCTTGAATTTTATTACAAACATACAAGGCCCCACTACTCGGCATAAGAAATAAAATATTACCAATATAATTGCAGCCCCCTCTGTACTCCTCCCCAACTGCATCTCTCTCCCCCGTGCCCCACCACCAAAGTAACCACTAATCAGAATTTGCTGTTTTTTATATCCTTACATTTCTGTATACTTGCACAATATATGCATATATCCTTAAGTAATATATAGTGGTATTTTGCATAAGTTGAGCTTTATAGAAATAGTATTGAAGTGCTTTTTTTACCTGACATATTAATGATTCATTCACGTTGCCCTGTGTAGGTCCATTAATTTCCACTGCTCTGTAATATGCCATCTTATGACTATATCACAATTTATTTATCCATTCTCCTGTTGTTAGACATTACAGTCTTTTTTCCAGGTTTTTGCTGCTATAAACAGTGCTGGTATGAATGTTCTTATAAACATTTTCTTGTGCATGGGTGGGAGAGTTTTTGTAGGTGCAAACCTGGGAGTAGCATTGCTGAGTCATAGGGTATATGCATACCTTCAATTTTACTAGATATTGCCACACTGATTTACAAAAAGTTTGGGCCAATTTACACCCCAGCAGTGCGTGAGAGTTCCCTGGCTCTACTTCCTTGCTAGCCATTGACGTCAGATGGTTGGATGTAAGTGGCACTTTGTTTTGGTTTTACTTTGCTTTATCTGATTCCTGGTGAGTTTGTGCATTTTTGCTTTGCCTTTTTTCTCCCTTGGGGGCTTAGAAGGGTACTTTGGGATGGAGGGTAATAAAGCATATGATTGAACCAATTGAGAGCTGTGAGTCTTTGATCTAAGCAGATAGGGCCTGGGTCACTGGGGTTAAAGTGGATCCACACCAATATGCACAGAGCTAATTACAGAGAGATCTTTCCCACCAAGCTAAGATCTGTCATGGACAGAAGTGGCAGCAGCTACAGCTGTTTCCCAAGCACCCTCCTCACACACCAGTGTCCTGAAAATTAAATAGCAGAGACAACAATTATTATAGGTAACATTTATCGTGGCTAGGAACAGTGTTAAGCTCTTTACACAAATAATCTCACATTCATATGCCAGCCCTACCAGGTGGGTTTCATTAACATCATTTTACTAATGAAACTGAGGCTTTGAGAGGGTAAGTGACTTACCTAAGGTCATAGAGCAAAAGCTAAAATCTGAACCCACATCTCTCTGATGCCAAAGTTTGTGAATTTAACCACCACATAGTATCTCAAAAATTTGAGGAGATAACTCTCCATCAGTATATTTTTGAACACATACTTCCAACATGCTTGAATATTTATGTTATGTATAATATAAAATGTGCCAAAAATTTATACTAAGTGCTACCCCTTTATCACTTCCTCTGGGGCAGATAGCACCAGGCTCGTTGTCTCCATGTGACTGATTGGATAATTAAAGGACAGAAGGTGTAATTAACTTGCCCAGGGTCACAGAGTTGAGAAGTTCAGAGCAGAGATTGGAACTCAAAGAGGATGGGTGTATGGGGTTGGATACAGGGAGAACAAAGAGAGTACTGGGGCTGGGGAAGCTGGTAAGTGGGGGCAGCTTAAGGGGTGTCCCCATTCCCTTTCTAAAGCCAGGGGTGAGGGTTGGAGGCAGAGCCTCTGCTGCATCTGGCCTGGGTGGCTGAGGGGCAGAAAACCACTGAGCAGAGTGGGCACAGGGCCAGCTGCTGGGATTTGACTGCGGACTAAAGAATGAGGTCCTGTTGAGTAAAGGAAGCAAGTGGTAGCATTTCCCACTGCAGAGCGCACATGTGGGGGGTAGATAAGGGAGACAGGAAGCTGAGCAGGGGCCAGTGCCGGTGCAGCCCCAGTAGGTGAGGAGAGGCCCTGCCAGGTCCGTAGGAGCTAGGCTGAGCTGGGGACTGGCAGAGTGCCCAGCGGGACTTCACAGGACCAGCCCTCTCCCTCCCTGTTAGCTACTGAAGAGAGGCAGTTGAAGCAACCAGGCCCAACTCGGATAACAACAGATAACAGCGGAGTGTGGTCCCTTCAGAGATCACCTACCCCTTAGGATGTGAAATAATAACAATAACATGTATTGAGAGCTTACAATGTGCTAAGCATGGTATTAAGTCAGCAGAGTACTTGTGTTTTATTCTCACTAGTGCCCTATGAAAAGTAGGAAGACATAGCCATTACTCCCGTTTTACAGTTGAGGACACAGAGGCATAGAACAGTTACTTGACCTGCTGGAAGACACCCAACTAGTAAAGACAGATCTCAAATCCAAGTGACTTGTATCCCAAATATGTTTTCTTAACTATCAGGCCATCCTGAAAGAGTAAATGAGATGACTCGTACAAAGTGCCAGAACACAGTACGTATTCAGTAGGTGGGAGAGAGAAGAAAGAAACTTGGCTTTGGGGGCAGCAAACAGAACTGACTGTGCCACAGGAAGAATGGAGGGCAGACATTAAGTAGGATTTCCTGAAGGAGAGGCAAAGGAATAGATATGAATCTTCCTCAAGATTTCCCCCTGTAGGAAGGGGAAGGGTGAGCTGTGACAGGGCGAGAGAGAGTCATGGACATATACACACTGACAAACGTGGGGTAGATAGCTAGTGGGAAGCAGCTGCATGGCACAGGGATATCCGCTCGGTGCTTTGTGACCTCCTGGAGGGGTGGGATAGGGAGGGTGGGAGGGAGGGAGACGCAAGAGGGAAGAGATGTGGGAACATATGTATATGTATAACTGATTCACTTTGTTATAAAACAGAAACTAACACACCATCGTAAAGCAATTATACCCCAATAAAGATGTTAAAAAAAAAATTTCCCCCTGTACACACTCACACACCCCAACTTAGGAAACACGAAAAGAAGCCCCTAAAGTAGGATGATTCCAGCTCCTGCCTGCCTAGCAAGTGGTGGGAGCCTGGCATTCCTGGCTTGGTACCTGTTTATCTTTCCAGCCTTATCTTTCCAAGTATTCCAGTCTCAGCCAAACCTGCTCCTTCTGGTTTCCTGAACACAGAGCACACAAATGTTATCTTTTCACTTTCTTTATCTTATCTTTAGATAAACAGAAATTCCTAATTTTAAGATGGTCAACTTTATCGTCTTTTCTGTTAGTTCATGCTATTTGTTCCTTGCTTGAGAAATCCTTCCCTACTCTGGGATCACGAAGATATTCTCCTATTTATTTTCAAAAGCTTTATACTTTTGTCTTTCACCTTTAGGTGTATGGTGGGAAATAGAGGTCAAGATTAGTTTCCTTCTACCTCAATATAATAAAGGCCATATATGGCAAACCCACAGCAAACATCATTCTCAATGGTGAAAAACTGAAAGCCTTTCCTCTAAGATTAGGAACAAGACAAAGATGTCCACTCTCACCACTATTATTCAACATAGTTTTGGAAGTCCTAGCTGTGACAATCAGAGAAGAAAAAGAAATAAAAGGAATACAAATTGTAAAAGAAGAAGTAAAACTGTCACTGTTTGCAAATGACATGATACAATACATAGACAATCCTAAAGATGCCACCAGAAAACTACTAGAGCTAATCAATGAATTTGGTAAAGTTGCAGGATACAAAATTAATGCACAGAAATCTCTTGTATTCCTATATGCTAACAACAAAAGATCAGAAAGAGAAATTAAGGAAACTCCCATTCACTACTGCAACAAAAAGAATAAAATACCTAGGAATAAACCTACCTAAGGAGGTAAAAGACCTATACTCAGAAAACTATAAAACACTGATGAAAGAAATCAAAGATGACACAAACAAATGGAGAGATATACCATGTTCTTGGATTGGAAGAATCAATATTGTGAAAATGACTATACCCCCAAAACAATCTATAGATTCAGTGCAATTCCTATCAAATTACCAATGGCAATTTTTACAGAGCTAGAACAAAAAAATCTTAAAATTTGTATGGAGACACAAAAGACCCTGAATAGCCAAAGCAATCTTTTTTTGTTTGTTTCTTTTTTGCGATACGCGGGCCTCTCACTGTTGTGGCCTCTCCCGTTGCGGAGCACAGGCTCCGGACGCGCAGACTCAGCAGCCGTGGCTCATGGGCCCAGCCGCTCCGCGGCATGTGGGATCTTCCCGGACCGGGGCATGAACCCGTGTGCCCTGCATCGGCAGGCGGACTCTCAACCACTGCGCCACCAGGGAAGCCCTTTTTTTTTTTTTTTAATGTATTTATTTTATTTATTTATTTTTGGCTGGGTTGGGTCTTTGTTGCCGCGTGCGGACTTTCTCTAGTTGCGGTGAGTGGAGGCTACTCTTCGTTGCGGTGCATGGGCTTCTCATTGTGGTGGCTTCTCTTGTTGCAGAGCAGGGGCTCTAGGTACATGGGTTTCAGTAGCTGCGGCACGCAGCCTCCATAGTTATGGTGCACAGGCTTAGTTGCTCTGCAGCATGTGGGATCTTCCCAGACCAGGGATTGAACCCGTGTCCCCTGCATTGGCAGGTAGATTCTCAACCATTGCGCCACCAGGGAAGCCCAAGCCAAAGCAATATTGAGGGAAAAAAATGGAGCTGGAGGAATCAGACTCCCTGACTTCAGACTATACTACAAAGCTACAGTAGTCAAGACAATATGGTACTGGCACAAAAACAGAAATATAGATCAATGGAACAGGATAGAAAGCCCAGAGATAAACCGATACACCTATGGTCAACTAATCTATGACAAAGGAGGCAAGGATATACAATGGAGAAAAGTCTCTTCAATAAGTGGTGCTGGGAAAACTGGACAGCTACATGTAAAAGAATGAAATTAGAACACTCCCTAACACCATACACAAAAATAAACTCCAAATGGTTTAAAGACCTAAATGTAAGACTGGACACTGTAAAACTCTTAGAGGAAAACATAGGCAGAACACTCTTTGACATAAATCACAGCAAGATCTTTTTTGACCCACCTCCTACAGTAATCGAAATAAAGCCAAAAGTAAACAAATGGGACCTAATGAAACTTAAAAGCTTTTGCAGAGCAAAGGAACCCATAAACAAGATGAAAAGTCAACCCTCAGAATGGGAGAAAATATTTGTGAACTAATCAATAGACAAAGGATTAATCTCCAAAATATATAAACAGCTCATGCAGCTCAATATTAAACAAACAACCCAATCCAAAAATGGGCAGAAGACCTAAATAGACATTTCTCCAAAGAAGATACAGATACAGATGGTCGAGAAGCACATGAAAAGCTGCTCAATATCACTAGTTATTAGAGAACTGCAAATTAAAACTACAATGAGGTATCACCTCACACCAGTTAGAATGGCCATCATCAGAAAATCTACAAACAACAAATGCTGGAGAGGGTGTGGAGAAAAGGGAACCCTCTTGCACTGTTGGTGGGAATGTAAATTGATGCAGCCACTATGGAGAACAGTGTGGAGGTTCTTCAAAAAACTAAAAATAGAATTACCATATGACCCAGCAATCCCACTCCTGGGCATATACCCAGAGAAATCCATTATTCAAAAAATACACATGTACCCCAATGTTCATTGCAGCACTATTTAAAATAGCCAGGTCATGGAAGCAACCTAAATGTCCATCAACAGGTGAATGGATAAAGAAGATGTGGTATATATATACAATGGACTATTACTCAGCCATAAAAAGGAACGAAATTGGGTCATTTGTAGAGACGTGGATGGACCTAGAGACTGTCATACAGAGTGAAGTAAGTCAGAAAGAGAAAAACAAATATCGTATATTAACGCATATATGTGGAATCTAGAAGAATGGTACAGACGAACCAGTTTGCAAGGCAGAAATAGAGACGCAGATGTAGAGAACAAATGTTTGGACACCAAGGGGTGAAAGTGGGGTGGTGGTGGTGTTGGGATGAATTGGGAGATTGGGATTGACATATATACACTAATATGTATAAATAGATAACTAGTAAGAACCTGCTATATAAAAATAAATAAATTAAATTAAAGAAAAAAAGAAAAGATTAGTTTCCCTTATGTGGATAGCCCATTGTCCCAGCACCACTTCTTGAAAGTCTGCCCTTCCTTACTGATCTGCAGTGACATCTCTGACTTATAGTAAATGTGTTTCTTTTGTTTCAGTGGCCTATTCTTCTCTCCCTGCACCAATGTCACAGTCTCTCAATTAGTATAGACTTATAATATATCTTCATTTCTTGCAGATCAAGTCTTCCCACCTTGTTCTTCAATAGTGTCTTGTTTTTTGTTTTTTGCCACACCACACAGCCTGCGGAATTCTAGTTCCCCGACCAGGGATCATATCTGGGCCCTCGGCAGTGAAAGCAGGAGTCCTAACCACTGGGCCACCAGGGAATTCCCATGTCTTGGCTATTTTTGAGTCTTGAATTTCTATACATAAATTTTAGAATCATTTTGTCAAGTTGTTGGGATTTTAGTTGGTATTGCATTTAATGTGTTAATGGCTTTGGGGAAAATTGACATCTTTACAATATTGAATTGTCCAACGCATGATAGAGTATATCTCTTCATTTATTTCTATTTCTATCTCCTCTGGTGTCTCCCAGAGTTACATGAGTTTCTCTCTAGACATCTTGCCCATCCTTTGTTAGATTTTTTCCCCTAGGTCCTTCATATTTTAAAATGTTATTGACAATGGTAATTACAAGAAATTTCATGTTCTGTTTATTGCTGGTATATAGAGATACTGATAATTTTATTGCATTGATTTTGTATCTAGAAACCTTAACTATTTTATTTATTTCAGTAATTATTTGTAGATTCTTTCGATTTTCTATATGCATAGTCACATCATTAGTAGATAGTGATAGTTTTATTCCTTCCTTTCGTTTTTATAGTTTCTTTTTCTTAACTTATTGTTCTGGCTCTGATCTCTAGTACAATGTTGAATAGAAATGATAGAAAATATAAGTGAGTATTCTTTTCATTTTCCTGGCTTAAAAAGGAAAGCTTTGGGCTTCCCTGGTGGCGCAGTGGTTGAGAGTCTGCCTGCCGATGCAGGGGACGCGGGTTTGTGCCCCGGTTCGGGAGGATCCCGCATGCCGCGGAGCGGCTGGGCCCGTGAGCCATGGCCGCTGGGCCTGCGCGTCCGGAGCCTGTGCTCCGCAGCGGGAGAGGCCACAACAGTGAGAGGCCCGCGTACCGAATAAAAAAAAAAAAAAAAAAGGAAAGCTTTTATGATGTTTGCTATATTGAAAAAAAACCAGATACCGTTTATTGGAGTAAGGAAGAATCTTTTTTTCTTTAGGAAGATTATTTTTATTCCCAGTTTGCTGAGTTTTTAACATAAATGTTTCGAGTTTTTTAAATCCTTTATCATCATCTAATGAAATGATCATATGATTTTCCATCTTTAATTTGTTAATCTGGCAAATGCATTGTTTCTAGTGTTAAACTAACCTTGCGCTGTTGAAGACAATTCTTCATGAGGTATTATCCTTGTTATATATATTTTACTCTCCTGCTGTTTTTCTCTAGAATTCTCCATGTCCTCTCCATTCCTTCAAAGCCCTGCTGGGATACCACTTCCTTTTGAAAGCCTTGCAGGATGACCCCAGCTATATTTGACTTCTCACTCTACTCACAAAACCAAGGGAACATTGCCTCCCCTGGTAGCTTCATTGTAGCTATATTGTCACCTTCTATCCCCTTGTCTTCTCTCCTGGACTGTAACCCCCTGGAAGGCATCTTTGTGTTTTCTTCTCAGCCTGCTTCCTCCTCCCAGGACCCAGAGCAGAGGTGGTATTGAGTGTAACACCAAGGATGAGGCCATGGGCTCTGGGGTGAAGCTGCCTGGGCTCACATCTCAGCTTGGCCACTTGCTAGCTGTGGGATATAGGGCATGCCACCTGGCCTCCCTGAGCCCATCAGTTAAATAGGAAGAATAATAATACCTGTCTCATAGAGTTGTGGTGAGAATGAAATGATATAAGTGAACCACTTAGTACAGATCCGGGCACGTAGTATTTTTGGTATCTTAGTCTATAGCACGTAGAGGACTGGGGTTGGGGAGCACGAGGGGGATCAAGCTTATGAGAGCAGAGTCCTCTAACTTAGCCTGGGAGTCAGAGAAGGCTTCTTGGAAGAGGTGATGCCTAAGGTGGTCCTGCAGGGCAAATGAAGGATGGCAGTGGGGGAAGGGCAGAAGGTGTGGGGAAGAGTTCTTTCAGATAGAGGGAGAAGAAGGTGCAAAAGAATATAATATGAGAGGAGAAAGAATATAACATGCTTTAGAAATTAGTAGTACTTAAGTGTGGCCAAAACGGAATAGGTGGGCAGCGGGGAGGGCAAAGTGATGTGAAGAGGTAAGTAGGAGTCCGATGAAGAGTCTGTCATACTATACTAAGGAATGGAGACTTTATCTTCAGATAATTCTCACCCCCTTTTTGGCGCACCTAACACCTATTAGAGTAGGTGTCTCTTACTCCAGGAAGCCTTCCCTGATGTCACGCAAATCTGTGTTGGATATTCCCTCTGTTCTACCGTAGCCCTCTCCCCTCATCACAGCTAACTTCTTTCCATGATAATTGTCTGTTTAAGCATCATTTCTCCTTCATACCAAAAGCTGTAAGAGGGCAGGGAATGGGTTTTAACGTTTCTGTAACACAAGGCTAGTAGAGTACCTGGCACATGGTAAGTGCTCAATAGATATTTATTGGATGAATGAACAAATAAATAGAACATCTAGGGAAGGAGAGAAAATTGTGACCAGCAAAATGCCTGGCACATAATTGGCCCTTAGAAAAGTATTTAATCTTTTATTGTGCGTCAGCTTTATCATCTGGAAAATGGGAATAAAAATAGAAACTACCTCAAAGGGGTATCATGGGTCTGTGAATTGCTTAACCTAGGATCTGACATTTAGTGTAAAGGCTAATTCTCAGCATGTTAAACACATAATTCTCATACAAACAGTGAGCATGGGTCAAAATTTCATTTAACTCATTAGTAAGGGGGCTAGCAGGATGACAAAGCTAGTTCAAAACAGAATATAAAAACTGGGTTTTTTTTAAATTTAATTTTTTTTTTTATACAGCAGGTTCTTATTAGTTATCTATTTTATACATATTAGTGTATACATGTCAGTCCCAATCTCCCAGTTCATCCCGCCACGGCCACCTCCCCCTCCCGAAAACTGGGGGTTTTATAGTCACTGGAAAGAAAAATATTGAAATGATATTGCTAAATTATATTCAAATGGATTAAGGTCCTACAGGGTAATAAAACCATAACCTTAAGGATTATCTTCTCTACTAGACAGAAAAGGAAATCATCCCGTCCTATTACTTAACAGAATTGTGAAATGTCTGGGCCCTAATCAGTTGTGTAAATGTTAAATTGCTCTTCAGAGGCAGATGACTCTTAAGTAGACTTGCTGATCAGTGCTTTATTGTGACATCAAAAGGTCACATAATCATCTTTTTACTTTAGTAACATGTTTTAGATAGTTTTTCTTAACACTGGTAAGTTTAGTTTAGTAGATACTGTTATTATTATAAGGCTCTCAATAAATATTTGCTGAAAGGATTTTCATTCTGTTAGGCTTTTTTCCTTCTCCCCAGCATCAGAGTTGGGACCTATAGAACTGGTAGACTGAGTGGGGAACCCTGCAGGACCCTATGCTCTTCCTTCCTTCAGCCTGGGGTGTTGTAATGCCAATTCTGTCTCATTAAATAGGCAGAAGAAGTATCTGCTTTGGGCATCAGCAAAGCAGGCACATATCTCTCCCCTCCTTAAGAACATGTATATATATTTTTGAAAGAACTGGATATTTCCAAAAAGGCAGTGCAGTAGGCAACATGGAAAAAAATCAGAAATTTTGGGGACCACTATCCATTTATTTTTTTTCAATTTTTCAATTTAGAAAATTGTGGTAAAATACATATAACATAAAATTTACCGTCCTAACCATTTTAAGTGTACAGTTCAATGGCATTAAGTACAGTCACATTGTTGTGCAACAATCACCACCATCCATCTGCAGAACTCTTTTCATCTTGCAAAACTGAAACTCTGTACCTATTAAACAGTAACACATTGCCTTTCCCCCAGCCCCTGGCAACCACCCTCTACTTTCTGTCTCTATGCATTTGACTACTCTAGGTACCTCATATAGATGGTGTCATACAACATTTGTTCTCTTGTGGCTGGCTTATTTCACTTAGCATCATGTCCTCAAGGTTCATCCAAGTTGTACCACGTGTCAGAATTTCCTTCCTGTTTAACACTGAATAATATTCCATTGTATTTATATCACATTTTGTTTATCCTGTTATCCATTGATGGATGCTTGCATTGCTTCCATCTTTTGGCTATCACCTCCCTTTATTTTATAGAATAAGATTATTTTTGTTTTGAATTGCATATGAGGGATGGATACCATTTTCAAGGCTTGAGATCTCAAAGATTATAATCTGGCTCAGGGCCTGGGACTAACCAGACTATGAGACCATCTGTGGGTGGTCATTTCTTGATTTTGTACTTTTGCCTAAATATAACCAGGATGACTAAATTTCTCTAGGCAGATTTAGCCTAGAGAATGTTTACATGGAATATGAGCATTAAAAACGCTTCCCTGGTGGTGCAGTGGTTGAGAGTCCGCCTGCCGATGCAGGGGACGTGGGTTCGTGCCCCGGTCCGGGAGGATCCCACATGCCGCGGAGCGGCTGGGCCCGTGAGCCATGGCCACTGAGCCTGCGCGTCCGGAGCCTGTACTCCGCAACGGGAGAGGCCACAACAGTGAGAGGCCCGTGTACCGCAAAACAAACAAACAAACAAACAAAAAAACGTGTTCTAGGGCTCTGACGTGCTCTAGATTTTGTATATACTGGGGACGGGAAATTCGAGCATTTCTACAAAGCAACAGATGGGAAATTTCCCAGGAACAAACTAGCCATCTCTTGGCAGTCCAAAAGTATGTAGTATGCAAGCTCTGCTCTGGGAGTTGAGAGAATCTGCTTGAACCATATGACCTCCAGATGCTAGAAAAGGAACTTCCAGATACTTCCCTGCTAAAAGTAGTTAAGAGTACTGGGTCAAAGGAAAACTAAAATGCCTGGGCTTCCAGCTTCAGGGAATGGAACCTTTTATTCTGACTTTCCAGCAAAAAGGAAGGGAATGGTGAATGTAGAATCGCATGAAGCTGAAGTTAGAGGATACTGCCGAAGTCAATCAGATCCCCACGTTTTAATTCTGTTTTGGACTTTTATTTATACAATTGTCATTAATTTCATCAATGTAGTAGAATATAGACTAGGTCTGAATCTTGGCTCTACAACTTATTCAGTGTGAGACGTTGATTATTACTAAACCTCTCTTCAATTTTTAAAATCTGTGTCTCAATTTTTAAAATCTTTAAAATGGTAATAATAATAGTATTGTGTCAGAGGATCGTGGTGAGGACGAACGTCCCAAGAACAGAGCCTGGGACATAGTAACTGCTATATAAATTCTTGCTATTATCTAGACATTTTGGCCTTCTCCTTCTCCTCTTCTTTATTATTATTATTATTCAGTTGGGAAATAATCAAATTTTATTTGGAGTGTCATCCTACAGTTTTATTCTGCTTCTTGATTGTTTCTGGGGGAAAATTTCTGCGGTTAATGTGTATTGAATTCTGCTTCTTGATTTTTTGCAATAACTCTATGAATCTGTTAACATTTTTGTTGTATGAAAGGTAGTCTCATTCTCTCATTTTCCACATTTGGAAACTGAATCCCCAAAAGGGAAAGTGACTTGCCCAAGATCACACAGAGACAATGACTAAACCAGTAATAGAACGAAGGACTTCTGACCACGAGTCCACGGCTTGCTCCACTCGACACAGAGTTCAAGAATACTGACCTGGGGTATTAATACACTCTGCCCATCCTCCAAACATGCACAGGAAAACTTGAACACTCTGTGATTCCAGGTATTCTCCAAAAGATGTCTTTCCTTTCTAGCAAAATTTCAGGCATTTCAAGGGAAAGGTCTGTGGCTTGACTTGTAATCTTCGTTGTATACCCAGCACTGTGCTTCAAGTTCTTGAGGGCAGAAATTATTGCCTGTAACAGCTGGGATTATTAGGGACAGATGCTCAATAAATGGAACTAATTAACATACCCCCACCTTTAAAAAAAGAGGAATGGGGCGCAGGGAAGAGAATATTTATTAAGAAATTAATACGTGGCTTCCCTGGTGGCGCAGTGGTTAAGAATCCGCCTTCCAGCGCAGGGGGCAGGGGTTCGAGCCCTGGTCTGGGAAAATCCCACATGCCGCGGAGCAACTAAGCCCGTGCGACACAACTACTGAGCCTGCGCTCTAGAGCCCACGAGCCACAACTACGGAGCCCATGTGCCACAACTACTGAAGCCTGCGTGCGTAGAGGCCGTGCTCCGCAACAAGAGAAGCCACTGCAGTGAAAAGCCCGCGCGCCGCAACGAGGAGTAGCCCCTGCTGGCTGCAACCAGAGAAAGCCCACGCGCAGCAACGAAGACCCATCTAAAAATAAAATAAATAAATTTATTAAAAAAAAAAAAGAAATTAATACGTTCTAGTCACTGTGCTAGAATTTTCACCACTATCCCATTTAACCCCCAGACATCCTTTGTAGCATTGTCAATTTCCAGATTTTGAATCAGGAAATTAAGGTTACTCTGAGTCTTCATGAGTAAATATTCAAGATTGACATTTCTCTGATGGACCACAACCTTTTAGAATCTAGTATTATAATCACAGAGTGAGAGGTAAAGCCAAGAAGGAAGAGACCTAATACATTCCAAAAGGTTAAAAAAAAAAAAGAGTTTTTCTCATGAAAAACGATGAAATCAACCATATAAATTGTGAAAATATAAGTCATGATTGTATTTGCTCTGTGACAGTGTGGAAATGCACATTTTTATCAAGCTAGAAACAGAAAACAAAGAAAAATTATGAGTATTTCAATCTTGCTCATCAAAAGAGACCGATCATTACCAAATCCAGGCAACCTGGCCCCACTCTCCCTGCAAACATTTAATCCGCATGAGAGTTTTGAATGGAGACAAGAAGATAAGTGACAGGACTTATGTAGAGAAGGACACTTAGGCCTGGCTGAGTTTCATAGCATGGAAGGGCCCAGACCCAAAAAATGCTTAGTACCTATTATGCTAGGCTAAAAAAAAAACGGCCCCCTAAAGACAATTAGGTCCTAGTTCCTGGAATCTTTAAGTGTACCCTGTTTGGAAAAAGGGTCTTTGCCGATGTGATCAAGTTAAGGATCTTGAGATGGGAGATTATCCTGTATTATCTAGGTAGGGCCCAAATGCAGTCATAAGTGTCCTTAGAGAGGCAGAGGGAGATATGATACTAATCCACAGAGGAGGAGGTGATGTGAACACGGAAGCAGACATTGGAGTGACACGGCCACAGGCCAAGGAATGTCAGTAACATTCTCTTTTCCCTGGGAAGCTGGAGAGGCAAGGAGCAGATTCTTCCCTAGAGGCTCCGGGCCTGCCAATATCTTGATTTTGGCCCAGTGAAACTAATTTCAGACTTCTGGCCTCCAGAACTGTGAGAGAATACATTTCTGTTGCTTTAAAACACCAAGTTTGTGGTAATTATAATTTGTTAGCGTAGTCACAGAAAACTAACACCGTGCCCCTGTGTTGGTATCCAAGTCTCAATTTACTGTCATCTCCTTTCCCTTCCATCTGGCACTTCCAAGAAGAGTTTCCAAAAGCATCCTAATATCTTTTGTTTGTCTCTTCTGAAAGGCACTGTGACAAGCACTTTATATGCAGTAGCTCACTGAACCCTCATAATCCTATTAGGTGAATATAATACTAATATTATTCCTATTTTACAGATGAGTAAAATGAGGCTCAGAAGAAAAGCTGGTGGGGCCACACTCCTAACAGGTGATGGAGCTAGTATTCCAACTCAGGTCTGCTCAAATCTAAAGCCCACACTTTTAACTTCTGTACTGTACTACCTCAAGATCTCTGGGGTAAGTCAAGGTTTTAATTCTCGTATCTACTGGCGAAATTTCAGGATATATATATCTGAGGGATATTTTCAAGGACTTTGGACCAAAGGAGACCAAACATGCCTTCATTGCAGCTCGAGGCACTGAGCTGCCATTTTTTAGCAAAGAGCAGAGGATGGCCAATCCTAGCATCACAGAAAGCTCAGGTTAAAAGGACCTCAGAGATCCATTTGTTCAAATTCCTCATTTTACATATGAAGAAGCTGGGCTCACAGAAGGGGAGGGCCCTGCCTAGGGTCACATATAGAGGCTTTAAGTGATAAAGTTGGGATTGAAGTCCTGGTCGCACTTCAAATCTAGGGTTGATTCTACTGCACATCACACTGCCCCAAGTCATGTGTGTTGCTATGGTCCAAAGGGCTGACAAAACTCTGGGAACTTGCAAGAAGGAAAGTGGAAAAATGGGTCACAACCTTCTCAAAGCTATAGTGTCCCAGGTCTTCATTCTCACATGGGGTAACCTACAGGGCTGCAGCCCTGAGGTGCAGGGCTGAGATGGTCCAGGGGATTGGGAGGGGGTAGCTTCTGCATTGGGATGGAGACTGAAGAGACCATGATGATGTGACCATGTCCCAAATGGGAGGAAAGGAATGGCAAGATTTCATGAATTCCTAGAACTGAAGGGATTTCTGAAAATCTTGAGAGTAGCAGCTTTGGAAGTAAGTTGTCTCTTACATGATTAGCAAGGAACTCGTTTGGGAAACTCAATAAAATTCTAATTATGATAAAGCCTGAACATTCTTCATCCATCTTTAAATACATCCACTAATAAATATTGAGGCCCCACTGGTCTCTGCCTTCATGCTTAATAAGGTGGTTTTAAAAAAAGATAATGTATTTAAAGTACCCATACAGTCTTAGTACACAAGTCCTTTAAAATGCTGTTGCTAAGAAAGAAATTGAAGATGTCACAAACAGATGGAAAGATACACTATGTTCTTGAATTGGAAGAATTTATATATATATATATATATTTTTTTTTTTTTTCTTTTTGCGGTACGTGGGCCTCTCACTGTTGTGGCCTCTCCCATCGCGGAGCGCAGGCTCCGGACACGCAGGCTCAGCGGCCATGGCTCACGGGCCCAGCCGCTCCGTGGCATGTGGGATCTTCCCGGACCGGGGCACGAACCCGTGTCCCCTGCATCGGCAGGCGGACTCTCAACCACTGCGCCACCAGGGAAGCCCGGAAGTATTAATATTTTTAAATGGCCATACTACCCCAGGCAATCTATAGATTCAGTGCAATCCCTATCAATCTACCAATGGCATTTTTCACAGAACGAGAGCAAATAATCTTAAAAATTGTATGGAAACACGAAAGACCCTGGATAACCAAAACAATCTTGAGAAAGAAGAACAGAGCTGGAGGAACCATTTGCTCTGACTTCAGATAATACTACAAAGACAGTAATCAAAATAGTATGCTACTGGCATAAAAACTGGGACATAGATCCATGGGACAGAATAGGGAGCCCAGAATAAACCCACACACTTATGGTCAATTAATCTATGACAAAGGAGGCAAGAATATACAATGGAGAAAAGGCAGTTTCTTTAGTAAGTGATGCTGGGAAAACTGGACACTTACATGTAAAAGAATGAAATTAGAACATTCTCTAACACCACATACAAAAATAAACTCAAAATGGATTAAAAACATAAATGTAAGACCTGAAACCATAACACTCCTAGAATAAATCATAGGCAGAACATTCTTTGACATAAATCATAGCAATGTTTTTTTGGATCAGTCTCCTATAGCAAAGGAAATAAAACCAAAAATTAACAAATAGGACTTAATCAAACTTAAAAGCTTTTGCATAGCAAAGGAAACCATCGAGAAAACAAAAAGACAACCTACTGAATGGAAGAAAATATTTGCCAATGATATGACCAATAAGCAGTTAATATCCAAAATATATAAACAGCTCATACAACTCAATATCAAAAAAGAAAAATAACCCAGTTAAAAAATGGGCAGAAGATCTGAATAGACATTTCTCCAAAGAGGACATGCAGATTGCCAACAGGCACATGGAAGGATGCTCAACAATGCTAATCATCAGGGAAATGCAAATGAAAACCACAGTGAGATATCATCTCACACCTGAAGGAATGGCTATCATCAAAAAGACCACAAATAACAAATGTTGGCAAGGATGTGGAAAAAAAGGAACCTCTGTAAACTGTTGGTAGGAATGTAAATTGGTACAGCCACTGTGAAAACAGTATGGAGGTTTCTCAAAAAAAACAAAAATAGAACTACCAAATGACCCAGCAATTCCACTTCTGGGTATATATCTGAAAAAAACAAAAACACTAATTCAAAAAGATACACGCACCCCAATGTTCATAGCAGTAGTATTTGCATTTGCCAAGTTATGGAAGCAAGCTAAGTGTCCATCACAGATGACTGGGTAAAGAAGATGTGGTATATGTATTCAATGGAATACTACTCAGTCATAAAAAAGAATGAAACTTTTGCCATTTGCAACAACTTCGATGGACTTGGAGGGCATTATGCTAAGTCAAATAAATCAGACAAAGAAGGACAAACACTGTATGATATCACTTATATGTGGTATCTAAAAAAACCAATGAACTAGTGACTATAAGAAAAAAGAAACAGACTCAGATATAGAGAACAAACTAGTGGTTACCAGTGGGGAGAGGGAAGGGGGGAGGGGCAACATAAGTGTAGGGGATTAAGAGGTACAAACTGTTACGTATCAAATAAGCTACAAGGATATATTGTATAGCACAATATATAGCACAATATAGCCAATATTTTATAATAACTATAAATAGAGTTATAAACTTTATAGATTGTGAATCACTATACTGTACACCTGTAACTTATATAATATTGCACATCAACTATACTTAAATAAAAATAATTAAATTTAAGAAATATTTTAAAAATGTTGTTGCTAAAACATTAATTAATAATAGTAGCTGTACTAGCCACTGTCTTTTAAGACACGTTGATCTCCGCTTCAGAGACTACATGTCCCAAGATGCTCTTTGCTTGGGTTCCACCGCCCATTGTATTCTGGGGCTTGTAGTCCGGAAGTGAATGGATGATTCATCGGCCCGCAGGCGCAGTGCTCCTAATTCCCGGAAGAACCAGCAGAGGGTCGCAGGATGTGCGGGTGGCTGCGGCTGCTGCTGCAGCGGCGGCGCTGACAGGGCACGCGCTCTATGCCTTTCCGGCTGCTCGTCCCGTTTGGCCTCCTGTGTGCGCTGCTACCCCTGCACCATGGTGCGCCCGGCCCGGATGGCACCGCGCCCGACCCCGCCCACTACAGGTGAAGGGGGTCAGGCTCCCCGCCCTTCCATAGTTGGGGAATGGGAATCCCAGACCTGGTCCCTTCCCCATTCCCTCCATCCCAGACCACCCCCCCGACCTGCTGGGACCCCGCCACTGGGCTCCTCGCAGAAATCAGGTGGTGATTACCATTTTCCGCCCTAATTCTTGTCCTTTCCTCTGCCTGGCTTCGTTTGGTGGCCCTCTGACTTATTTCTCGTACCCCGCACCAGGGCGCGAGTCAAGGCCATGTTCTACCACGCCTACGACAGCTACCTGGAGAATGCCTTTCCCTACGACGAGCTGCGACCTCTCACCTGTGACGGGCACGACACCTGGGGCAGGTAGTGCGAGCGGAGGAGCAAGGGGGCGGCCTGGGTCTGGCAGTCCGGTCCTAGGCGGGCGGGTATGCTGGAGCTGGTGGCTTCATGATCTCACCGGTTCCAGAAAAACCTCCTAGCTAGCGTGGGGTCGCGTTCCCCCTAATTCAGGCCAGCACCACCAGGATCCACCCAGCCTCCTGGGAAGTTGGATTCCCATAGTGGAAAAAGGCTGGGTTAGCCTGGTGGTCTGGACCTCCGGGCTCTGGCCACAGCAGTGACAGACACCAGCTGTTAGGACTTGGGCAAATCTCTGGAGGCTTAGGATATGTGGAAGGGCTTCAAAAAGTCAGAAGACCCAACGCCTTCATGTTATAAGTGGGCAAACAGGCCTAGGAGGGGATGTAACTCTCCTAAACATGAAATTTCAGAGCCTTTGTTGTTAGTGTAACTGAAACCCACTTCCCCCATTACCCTCACACCCCTGACTGCTTCTTGAGATCTCAGCTCAAACTGTCACCTTAGCATCAGTTCCCCTAAATACCCACCCCGACAGGTCACTCTCACCAACCACCCTTTTTACTTTCTTCGTAGCACTTCTCACTCTTATACTGTCATTTTCACTTATGTGTTAGTTTGTCTTTCTCACTTCCACTAGAAGAAAAATCTGTGAGAGATGGAATTCTCTGTCTTGTTCCTCGCTGAGTAAGTGAAGAATCATTGCATTTAGCTAACCTTGATTAAACACTGTGCTAAGCATTTTACTTGTGTCATCTCATTTAATTAACACCCCTAGGAGTTAATTGCTGTTATCTCTGTTTTACAAATGAATATGCTAGGGACTGGAGAAATTAAGCTCAACACAAATTGTGCTGGTTTTCGTTTGTTAGTTGAAAAAAGTAATACAAGTAAATGGCAAATTCAAGCAGTCCAATATCATATAATAGAATAAATATCTCCCATACCCTAGAACTCCAACCACTATTAACCTTCTTGTGTATCCTTCCAGAAATATTTTTGGTTTATACCATCATATAGGTATGTATATGTGTATCTTTTAAAATAACCTTTTAAAGGTGTAACTTATATAAAATGCACCCATTTTAAGTGTGTAGTGAGCACCATCACAGGATAGAGAACATTTCTGTCACACTGGAAAGTTCCCTGGTGGCCCTTTATAGTTAATCCCTCCACCACCACTGGCCCAAAAAACTGCTAATCTGCTTTCTGTCTATATTGTCTCTTTTTGAAAAATGCAGTTAGAATACGACACACGACACTGCCTATTCTGTACCTTGTCTTTTTCATTTAACTATATAATTTGAATGTCTTCCCCTTAGCCCATAGAACTCTTGATAACAATCTTTTTGACCACCTCATAGTTTCGTATTGTTTGAATGTATTACAGTTTGGTTAATCACTTTTCAACTGGTATACATTTGGGTTATTTCTAGCTTTTTGCTGTTCTAAAAACAATATTGCCATGAGCATTCTCAAGGCTACAGTTCTGTGCACTGCGAGATAAACTCTTAGATGTGGAAAGCCTGCGCTCTGAGATACAATCTTATACTGCCTCCCTATGGTGGAGAAGAATGCCAGAGAATATAGGCAATGTGTTTAACTACAGTCGAGCTATTTGCATGAGATGTTATACATCAGCCCACCTCCCAGGTACGTTAAATGGGTCAGAGGTTCCCGGCGATTTTCACGATGGCTTCTCTGTTGTGATTTCAGGTGGGACTGGCAGAGGCATCGCTGTGCTTCACTTATTAGTTTTTGGGGTCTCTGATCTGGGGCAGCCTTAATAACTGGTGTTTGTTTGATTTTCTTACTAAGCAGCTGGGGTTTTTGTCCTTTTACAGTTTTTCTCTGACTCTTATTGATGCTCTGGACACCTTGTTGGTAAGTGTCTCATCTATTCCTTTTCCTCTCCAACACTGCATGACCAATATCCTTCTTCTTTTGGTAGCTTGACTGTGGGTGAAAAATGAATTCTTCACCTGGGCTTTTTATTTTCATCTTTCATTTTGATCTTTAATTTGGGGGCAGTGGAAGCCAGTGGAATTTTTTTCAAGAAGAGGGTAGGAAATGAGATTCCTGTTTTGAGAAGATCACTGGCTACAATGTGGAGAAAGATTCATGTCATCATTTAACAAACATTTTATGAGTAATTGCTTCATGCACTGTGCTCAGCCCTCTGGGGGAGTGCAGGAATGAGGGAGGCTCCTGCCTATGCAAAGATTCTCATAATGTGGAAAGAAATAGATGCCCTGAGAGTTGTGGGGATAAACTTGCTGGAGTCTTTTAAAGGAGGAAGAGGTTAATTTCAGCTGGAGGAATCGAAGGAGTCCTAGAGAAGGTGACATTTAGATAATCGAAGATAGGTTGGATTTGGAAATGGGAAGACACAGAGTGAGATTTCTGGTAGAGGGAACAGCATGTCTGAGGGCAGAAAATCAGGGAACAGTGGGTACTAAAGTCGACAGAAGAACAGTGAGAGACATGGTTAGAAGGATAGATTAGGTATAAATCATAGAGGGCTTTGAATGCTGAGATAGTCAGGATTGTTTCAGCTGCAAGTGATCAAACTGATTTAGACAGGAAGGAAATTTACTGAGTCGGATAACTAAAAAGTCCAGGTAAAGACTGACCTCAAACCCAGCTGGTTCCAGACATTTAAATAACGTCATTAGGAATCTCTTTCTCCATCTCTTATTTCTACTTTCCTTGCTGGCTGTATTCTCAGGCTCTCCTTAAGCTGGCAGGGTAGCCAATGGTAGCTCCAGACGCACATCCCACTCATTTAGTAACCTGTGTGTGGAGAGAATTAGTCCTTTTCCATTAATTCCGTGGGCTGAGTCTCACTGATCTGGCTTGGGTTACACATCTATCCCTGAATCAATCAGTTGGCCAAGGGATATAGTACGTTGGCTGGTCCAGGTGAAGTGCCCATTCTTGCAGCTGAAGGGATGGAGTTAGCTTCTTCAAATTACAGGAGTGACTGTGGAAGAAAGGTGATTCCTCAAGGGAAAATTGGAACACTGATATCAGAATAAAAGGCATCAGGATTGCATTTGACTGATGGTTTAAACAAAAGGGTTTAATTTTCTCAAGTATAAGAAAATCTGATTGAAGGTAATTTCTAGCATTGGATCAGCTGCTCAACTGTGCCATCAGAGACCCCATGCTCTTTGTATCCTTCCATTCTACCATCATTAGTATACTGACTTTCATTCTCATGCTTAGTACCTCATGGCCTAATAAGATGGCTGCCACAGCTCCAGAAATCAAGTCTGCTTTCACAGCAGAAAGAAAAAGAGTAAAAGCCATGCCAACTGTGTCTTGTCCCTTTCTGTTAGGAAAACAGGAGCTTTCTGAGAAGTGCCCCTAGTAGACTTTACAAAGCTCAGAATTGCCTGGGTAACACAATCACCCAGTAGCAAATGAGACTGAGAAAGCAAATATGTGGATTTCTAGCCTCTATGGCTGGGAGCTACAAGGGTAAAGAAGATTGAGAATCAATGTTGGGCCAACCAACCTGCAGTATTTTCTATAAGGCTGAATGTGACAAGGTTAAAAACAATAAATATCCACTGTAAATGTCAAGCTAAGATTTCCTTATGTGGTCTACAGTCTTTATATTGGTTTCATTTAAATGAGTACATAAAAATTCTTAAATTGGTACCAAAGAATTTACTTTACCAGTCTCTTGATACTGGGTCTGTGTGATTTCCAGCTCTCAGTGTTTTCTCCTGTTACCAGCAGTCCTAGAACAGAAACTGTAGGTCTGAAGTTGAATAAGTAGGATTCACACCAGCATAGGATCCTAGACTCTGAATCTAGCATCTTCAGTGCCCACAAGCCTGAGAGCCTCACTGTCAGGTCTCTCTTTCCTTCAGATTTTGGGGAATGTCTCAGAATTCCAAAGAGTGGTTGAAGTGCTCCAGGACAACGTGGACTTTGATATTGATGTGAACGCCTCTGTGTTTGAAACCAACATCCGAGGTGAGGGCTGCCTTCTAGGGCCCTTGGAAGAAAGGAGAATGTGGAATTTTGGCTTCTGTGTAAACCAAGAGGTGATAAACAGGATCTTAAGCGCCAGCCTTGCCAGGGCACTTGACTCAAGCCAGATTGACAGAGTCTTCCCTCCTGTAGGGTTGGGTAGGGAGGTCTCGGGATCCCTCATCAGTTTCAGACATGAAAGTGAGCAGGGGACAGAGAAAAGACTGAAAAGAAATATGCCAGGATTACTCACATATTTAACATATATTTGGTACCAGGCTTTCAGCCAAGAGCAAGAAAGATGTAATCCTTGCCTTCTTGTAGCTTATTGCCTATTGAAAGTTTGTTAGAACTTTCTGCATTGTTGATGGAAATGTTTTATATCTGTGTTGTCCAGTCCAGTAGCCACTAGCTACATGTGGCTATTGAACATTTTGAAAGGTGGCTACTGCAACTGAAGAACTGAATTTTAAATTTCATTTAATTTTAATGGATTTAAATTTAAATAGTGACATGTGGTTACTAATTACTGTGTTACATAGTGCAAGGCTAGGGTATTAGTTTCCAAACCTGGCTGCCCATCACAAGCATTTGGGACATTTTAAAAAGTTCAGCTGTGTAGACTCCACTCTAAATCTAATGAATTGGGATCTCTGGGTTGGGTCCCACAGTCAGTATTTTTAGCAGGTTCCCAATGAATCTTTTTTTTTTTTTTTTTAATGAATCATTCATTTTATTGAGGTAAATTTACATATACTGAAATGCACAGATCTACACATTTCAATGAATTTTGACCCAGTGATTCTTTTTTTTTAAATTAATTAACTAACTTTATTTTTTTTGGCTGCGTTGGGTCTTTGTTGCTGCGGGTGGGCTTTTTCTAGTCGTGGCGAGTGGGGACTACTCTTCGTTGCAGTGCATGGGCTTCTCATTGCAGTGGCTTCTCTTTGTTGCAGAGCATGGGCTCTGTGCACGTGGGCTTCAGTAATTGTGACTCGCGGGCTTAGCTGCTCCGCGGCATGTGGGATCTTCCTGCACCAGGGTTCGAACCCGTATCCCCTGCATTGGTAGACGGGTTCTTAACCACTGAGCCACCGGGGAAGTCCCTTATTTATTTATTTATTTTTATACATCTTTATTGGAGTATAATTGCTTTACAATGGTGTGTTAGTTTCTGCTTTATAACAAAGTGAATCAGTTATACATATACATATGTTCCCATATCTCTTCCCTCTTGCGTCTCCCTCCCTCCCACCCTCCCTAGGCCACCCCTGTAGGTGGTCACAAACCACTGAGCTGATCTCCCTGTGCTGTGTGGCTGCTTGCCACTAGCTATCTATTTTACGTTTGGTAGTGTATATATGTCCATGCCACTCTCTCACTTTGTCACAGCTTACCCTTCCCCCTCCCCATATCCTCAAGTCCATTCTCTAGTAGGTCTGTGTCTTTATTCCCGTCTTACCCCTAGGTTCTTCATGACCCTTTTTTACTTTTTTTTTTTTCTTAGATTCCACATATATGTCTTAGCATACTGTATTTGTTTTTCTCTTTCTGACTTACTTCACTCTGTATGACAGACTCTAGGTCCATCTACCTCACTACAAATAACTCAATTTCATTTCCTTTTATGGCTGAGTAATATTCCATTGTATATATGTGCCACATCTTATTTATCCATTCATCCGATGATGGACACTTAGGTTGCTTCCTTGTCCTGGCTATTGTAAATAGAGCTGCAATGAACATTTTGGTACCTGACTCTTTTTGAATTATGGTTTTCTCAGGGTATATGCCCAGTAGTGGGATTGCTGGGTCGTATGGTAGTTCTATTTTTAGTTTTTTAAGGAACCTCCATGCTGTTCTCCATAGTGGCTGTATCAATTTACATTCCCACCAACAGTGCAAGAGTGTTCCCTTTTCTCCATACCCTCTCCAGCATTTATTGTTTCTAGATTTTTTGATGATGGCCATTCTGACCGGTGTGAGGTGATATCTCATTGTAGTTTTGATTTGCATTTCTCTAATGATTAATGATACTGAGCATTCTTTCATGTGTTTGTTGGCAATCTGTATATCTTCTTTGGAGAAATGTCTATTTAGGTCTTCTGCCCATTTTTGGATTGGGTTGTTTGTTTTTTTGTTATTGATCTGCATGAGCTGCTTGTAAATTTTGGAGATTAATCCTTTGTCAGTTGCTTCATTTGCAAATATTTTCTCCCATTCTGAGGGTTGTCTTTTGGTCTTGTTTATGGTTTCCTTTGCTGTGCAAAAGCTTTTAAGTTTCATTAGGTTCCATTTGTTTATTTTTATTTTTATTTCCATTTCTCTAGGAGGTGGGCCAAAAAGGATCTTGCTGTGATTTATGTCATAGAGTGTTCTGCCTATGTTTTCCTCTAAGAGTTTTATAGTGTCTGGCCTTACATTTAGGTCTTTTATCCATTTTGAGGTTATTTTTGTGTATGGTGTTAGGGAGTGTTCTAATTTCATACTTTTACATGTACCTGTCCAGTTTTCCCAGCACCACTTATTGAAGAGGCTGTCTTTTCCCCACTGTATATTCTTGCCTCCTTTATCAAAGATAAGGTGACCATATGTGCGTGGGTTTATCTCTGGGCTTTCTATCCTGTTCCATTGATCTATATGTCTGTTTTTGTGCCAGTACCATACTGTCTTGATTACTGTAGCTTTGTAGTATAGTCTGAAGTCAGGGAGCCTGATTCCTCCAGCTCATTTTTTATTCTCAAGATTGCTTTGGCTATTTGGGGTCTTTTGTGTTTCCATAGAAATTGTGAAATTTTTTGTTCTAGTTCTGTGAAAAATGCCAGTGGTAGTTTGATAGGGATTGCATTGAATCTGTAGATTGCTTTGGGTAGTAGAGTCATTTTCACAATGTTGATTCTTCCAATCAAAGAACATGGTATATCTCTCCATCTGTTTGTATCATCTTTAATTTCTTTCATCGGTGTCTTATAATTTTCTGCATACAGGTCTTTTGTCTCCTTAGGTAGGTTTATTCCTAGATATTTTATTCTTTTTGTTGGCAATTGTAAATGGGAGTGTTTTCTTAATTTCACTTTCAGATTTTTCATCATTAGTGTATAGGAATGCAAGAGATTTCTGTGCATTAATTTTGTATCCTGCTACTTTACCAAATTCATTGATTAGCTCTAGTAGTTTTCTGGTATCATCTTTAGGATTCTCTATATATAGTATCATGTCATCTGCAAACAGTGACAGCTTTACTTCTTCTTTTCCAATTTGGATTCCTTTTATTTCTTTTTCTTCTCTGATTGCTGTGGCTAAAACTTCCAAAACTATGTTGAATAATAGTGGTGAGAGTGGGCAACCTTGTCTTGTTTCTGATCTTAGTGGAAATGGTTTCAGTTTTTCACCATTGAGGACGATGTTGGCTGTGGGTTTGTCATATATGGCCTTTATTATGTTGAGGAAAGTTCCCTCTATGCCTACTTTCTGCAGGGTTTTTATCATAAATGGGTGTTGAATTTTGTCAAAAGCTTTCTCTGCATCTATTGAGATGATCATATGGTTTTTCTCCTTCAGTTTGTTAATATGGTGTATCACGTTGATTGATTTGCATATATTGAAGAATCTTTGCATTCCTGGAATAAATCCCACTTGATCATGGTGTATGATCGTTTTAATGTGCTGTTATATTCTGTTTGCTAGTATTTTGTTGAGGATTTTTTATCTATGTTCATCGTGATATTGGTCTGTAGTTTTCATTCTTTGTGACATCTTTGTCTGGTTTTGGTATCAGGGTGATGGTGGCCTTGTAGAATGAGTTGGAGAGTGTTCCTCCCTCTGCTATATTGTGGAAGAGTTTGAGAAGGATAGGCGTTAGCTCTTCTCTAAATGTCCCTATTTATTTTTTAATGAACACTTATTGCCTAGGTTTTACCTGTGGGATTCTTTGAGGCCCGGGTTGAATGTGGGTTTTTCCAGATATATTTTTTGTTTACTCTTGCCATGTGGCTGGAGGCATTATCTGCTAAAACCACCTTAGGCTAAAGATTTGAGGTTTTCTAGACTACACAGTTAGTGTGAATTCAGTCTGTAAAACTTAGTGGATACCAGTTTGTGGTTATTAATTCTTAGGAGAGATTTTTTTTTCTTCACTTTACTTGGCATTGAGATTTGAGGTATACAGTTTTCCTTACTCTATGCTAGGGGAGGTGTGTAGGGTTTATTTTTAATTCATCTTTACACGGGGTATATAATTCTTCCAGATCCCAACTTCATGGAGGGATCTTCTATCAGACTTCCCACTCTGGGTAGGTCCTGCCTTTGTCTCTTATTCCTGGTCTGCCAGGAGGAGGGGAAAACTGAAGCTCAAGGTTACCAGTTTTTTCAGTGGGAGGGCCATTCAGGATATCTGTTTAGCCATATTTCCAGCTAACCTTTGTATCTTTTTATAAGTCCTAAATATTATGTAATACATTGAAATAGATAAATGAATAAAATCAAGGTAATAAGTATCCTCCCTTGGTCTTGGGGTGATGGGGAGACAGTGACCAAGTGCAACGAGCGTGGACTTTGGAGTCAGACAGACCTGGCCCTACCACCTACTAGATGGATGACCCTGGGCAAGTCAGTTTAGCTCTCTGAACCACAGTATCTCCGTCTGAAGAGGGCACAGTAGTACCTAGTGCTTGGTATACAGTAGGGACTGCAAAAAAATGATAACCTTTTTTTTTTTTTTTTTTTTTTTGTGGTACGCGGGCCTCTCCACTGTTGTGGCCTCACCCGTGGCGGAGCACAGGCTCCAGATGCGCTGGCTCAGCGGCCATGGCTCACGGGCCCAGACGCTGCACGGCATGTGGGATCTTCCCGGACCGGGGCACAAACCCGTGTCCCCTGCATCAGCAGGCTGACTCTCAACCACTGCGCCACCAGGGAAGCCCGATAACCATTATTTTTGTGACCCACCAAGAGAAAAAAAAACTTCATGAACTTAACACTGTACCAGTGTGGGGGGTTAAGGACTCTTCTTTTGCTACATGGCTCCAGCCCCTTCCCAGTGAGCCACTGAACAGAGCATTAAGTTTAATTTGTACAAGGGAAAGACTGGTCCTTAGGATTCTGACACTTGCTTTTTGTACCATCTGTAGTAGTAGGAGGACTTCTGTCTGCTCACCTGCTATCAAAGAGGGCTGGGGTAGAAGTGGAGGCTGGATGGCCCTGCTCGGGACCTCTCCTGAGGATGGCTGAGGAGGCAGCCCGGAAACTCCTCCCAGGTAAGACCCACATGGAGATGGGGCAGAGATGAAGTCCGGTAGGTCCTGCTGCTCTTGCTGGAGAAGAGGGTGGCTGTGCAGAATTATTTGCTCGTGTTGCTCACCCAAGCACTTGGTATTTCTACCTCTTGGCGCCCACCATGGAAAACAGGAGAGTCCTTGGCATTTTGACGGCTAGGCTAGGATGGATGAGCTGACCTCATTAATGTCTGCGAGGAGCGCTGAAGGCCAGCCTGGTGGCTGGAAGGCTCTTGCGCTTATTTGAGTGAGTGCTTTTGCCCCTCCCAGGCCCACACGCCACTGGAATGAAAGGGTTCCAGAGAAGAGCCTTGGTCTGAGCGTTCGGAACCTCTGGTTCTAGACTCGGCTCTGACAACCAATAGCTTGACCAAGCCGCTCTTCCTCTCCTTGGTTCAATTTCCCCGTCTATCAAATGGGAGTCATAATTCCTGCCTCCCTCTGGGGAGACGTGAAATGAGGTCAGAGAGGAGAAAGTTCTTGGAGAACCTCAAACACCACTGAGACATGAGAGGGACTTGTTTTGTAGCTGAGCCATGTCCAGGGCTGCAGGCCAAGCTGCAGTGTTTGTCCAGAGGGGCAGTAGCTGGGCTCGGCAGCATCAGCGGGGACGCTGTGTTCTCTTCAGGGTGTGGTGGAGGCTCTGAGAGCTGTTCACACCCAAACACGTTACACTGTGCTTTCCACCAACCTCTTGGCCGTCTCACTTCTCCCCTTCACCCAGGACTTGCCTCTCATCCTTGGGGAAGAGCTGAGGAGAGTGAGCGAACTGGGTTCAGGTCTCACTCACGGCCTGAATGTCTCCTTACAAACGTCATGTCCTGTGTGACTCATCCCTGGAGGGAAACTGTCTGGTTGCTCCCTTCTTTTTTTTGTATTGAGAAATATACATATTGAAAAGTGCATTCACGCTGAGAAACAGGATTCTGTCACGTCCCCACCCCCTTTTTAATACTGCCTGACTTCTCTGAACTATCCCTTTGGGCCCTTCTTGCTTGTGACTTGAATCCTCCTTGCTTACCACTCATGTCTGCCAGATAGCAAGTTTCTCTTCTTACAGTAAAGTTGCTGGACCTTGTGGTTCTTGGAAGTTTTGACAACTTTGTTCACAGTTTGGTGACGCATAGGCTGCTTTGGGGTTGTTTGACCTTTCAGCCTGGAGAGGAAATCTCTGCCTCTGACTTGCTGTCTTAGTTCCTTGCCTTGAATTGGAAGGCACTGGGGTGAGGTGGACAGGGCTCTGGGCCCATTGCGGGGGGAAGGGGAGTGGGCACGTGATAGTCATTCCCGTCCCAGCTCCATTTGGCTCTCTCTGTGATCTCTGAGTCATTTCTTCACAAGCCTGACCTTTCCTACCTGTGAATTGAGGGTTGGACCACATTGGCAGTTTTGTGGTTTATATCCTTTTTAAAGAATATAACATAGCCCCTGAAACTCTTTATTTAGAGCAGGGATCTTAAACTGGCTGCTCTGGGACTGTTTACAGTCTTCAGATATGTTTCATTTGGTCAGAATGGTGTTTTAAGAAGTAGATGAATGGCTTTTTCATTGTGCCACCAGCTCCCCCACTGCCTGTGGCTTAAGCCCTGCCTGCTTCACACTCAGTTACTTGCCTGGGCTCTGAGGCATAATGTAAAATAAGTAAAAGTAGAGGTGCTCTAGCTAAAGTGAGCATGTGTGGAGTGTGATACCCCCGAGCACAGCCTGCTGCTTCCCTGCTCACCACAGGCAAGAGCCCAAGGCATGAGGAGCAGTGTTTGACAGCATCTGGGTTAGGTGGCCACTGAGGGCCCTCCAGTTGTGACATTTATCCTTCTTTGGCTCAGTCTCTAGCAGATCACCCAGGAGACAAAAGGGAAGTGCTGGACAAGGCCTCAGGCTTTGGTCCTGTGTCCACCCATGCCCACCTCCCCGCTCCTATCTGGGTTCTTAATTTTGCGATTGTTCAGCCTTTCAGACCCCCACTGGCATGCCGTATGGAACGGTGAACCTGCTTCATGGCGTGAACCCAGGAGAGACTCCTGTCACCTGCACAGCAGGGATCGGGACCTTCATCGTGGAATTTGCCACCCTGAGCAGCCTCACCGGTGACCCTGTGTTCGAAGACGTGGCCAGAGTGGCCCTGATGCGCCTCTGGGAGAGCCGGTCAGATATTGGGCTGGTAGGTCTGCTGCCACTCTTCCTGTCTAGCTCAAGTTGGCCACCTTGGCCCCTGCTTATGAGGCTCAGGGCTCTGAGCAACAAGTTGCAGTCCAGCCGAAGGAAACTAAGGGTGACCTCAGGAGTGATCCAAGGCTTAGGCTCACGACACCAAAAGTAGACCAAGCCTCCAGTTCATGCTTTGGCACAGAGGGGAGGAGAGCATGAGAGCACATCCTCTGGCAGGAAAAGGGGCCAAGATAAGCTCTGGCTCCTTGAGCTTCTCTGATCTAGGGAGCGGGTCATATGCTTCATGCCCCTGACTCACTCGGTGACCTTAGATCGTCAGCCTGTCTGGCCCTCATTTTTACATATTTTTGTTTGTAAAACTGTGTTTCTTAGAACCAAAAGATTTGAGAGATGTTGAATGGCTGTTGCATGAGGAAATGATTACTGGTCAATTAAACTTGGGCAACACTATAAATAGTATCCTTTTTTTGGAGAGTCGTAATGAACACGAGCAGGTTAAAGGTTATCAAATCCTATGATAAATTCATCTATTTAACTTTGCTTAACTCAACGTTTCACAAACTTATTTGACCCCAGAGTTTTTCTTTCTCCTACAAACCTACTCACCTATGGAAATTTAAGGTCGGTTTCGGCTCCTAAACTAGATGATCCAGTGAAACTAACAGTAATTGAGCCAAAGCTGTCCAGGAAATAGCACTAGATTTAGTCAGAACTGAGACTGAGCCCCAGCCTTACTATGTTGAAACTGTGTGACCCTGGCCAAGTCACTCAACCTTTCTGATCCACAGTTACTTCAGCAATAATATTGATGGATTAATACCTCCTTGCTGAGTCATTATGACTTATAAGGACTGTGTTGTCCGAAAGTGATTCAGGTGGAGGCACGTTTTATGCAAAGTCTGGTTCTAAGTCAGCTTGAAAAGTGAAACTTGTGTGAGGACTCCTTGACAGTCCCTTAAGAAGGTGCCACTCTGGAGAACTAGAGTAACCCCCTTAGTGTCCAACACAGGCAGTTTTTTCTCCAGCTCGGAAGCCATAGTGACTCCGTGACCACCCTGCCCACATCCTCTCAGCCCTTTATCATTTCCGTGCACACTGGCCTGTCTTCCAGTTGCCGTCACCCATGTCTCTTTGGCTACGGGCCTTTTCTGGTGCCTGGATCCTGCTCTGCTTGCACTTGGCTGGAAACGCCAGGTCTTAAATGCTACCCCAGAGCAGTTCTCAATCAGTGGCTGATACTGATGGGAGTTTATGGACAATCACCCTTGTTCCACGGCCCTCGGGTGGGACCGTGCTGAGGCTCATGCTCTACACTGACTCCCAGAGCTGCCCGGTGGGATGGTGGGCATGGTGGTAACTTGCCTGACAGCACACCCTTTAGGGCTGCCTCCCTGCCCTGCCTCACTTTTCCCCTCCTCTTCCAGAGTTTCCAGGGACTCACCGTCCAAATCAACTACTTCCTGGCTTCCTTGCTGGGGCTCTGCCCAAACTAACACAGGACAATTAGCTGTTTCTTTGAATGAGTACCAAGTGAAGTTATCAGCTTCCATCGGGGTCTAAGTTATATGGACAACATATCTCTTCATTTAAATCTTTAAAATTTATTTTTAAATGGTTCACAAGTCAAAGGATACAAAAAAGTACACAGTGACACCTGTGACCCGTCCTCCAGCTACCCAGTTCCTCTCCTTACAAGCAACTACTCTATCAGTTTCTTGGATGTCCTTCCCAAGTTGATTTATGGAAATACGGAAAGTATATCTTACGTCTTTAGACACTGGAATCGCATGCAGATTCTCAGGCTGAGAAGTCTGAGACAGATTGTGGGAACAGCACGTTCTCATCTCCCAGCTCACACTCACTCTAGACAGGGCATGAACACTCCAAGTCATTGTTCTTTTTTCAGTTTTTGACCAGTGTGTATAATTAAGTCCTCCTAAATGTGCATGAGATGTGTCTCCACTGGACATATATGCAAGAGAGCTGGCCATGATCCAGCCTTGCCCCCCAACCCTGTACCCTGATAGCCTGCATGTCTCCCAAGAAGCACTGGGGTGCCTGCCTTGTATCTCACGGGACAGTCAGGGGTGTGGGGACATCCTTGTTTGGTCTTGGGCCCTCCTTTGACACCAAATGTCTCTCTCCTAGGTCGGCAACCACATCGATGTGCTCACTGGCAAGTGGGTGGCCCAGGACGCGGGCATTGGGGCTGGCGTGGACTCCTACTTTGAGTACCTGGTAAAAGGAGCCATCCTGCTTCAGGATAAGAAGCTCATGGCCATGTTCCTAGGTAAAAAGGGCAGGGTAAGGGGGCTTTTCCCCATGGTTTTCCCTATTGACATGTAGTTTATTTATAAACTTTCAGTTGCTCCCAAGTGCCTACAGAATCAGCTCTGCATTCAAAACCACCATGGACTTACACTGCCCACTTGAGGCCCGCTACACCTTTTCATGCCTTCCTGCAAGAGCCAACTGAACCATGCTGGCTTCTCTATATGCAGCCCTGGATTTTTTATTTCCTGGCCATTGCACATGGTGTTTCCTTTGCCTAAAATACCTTTTTTCCTGCCTTTATGTGTCCGAATTCTGTCCACCCGTTAAGGCCCAGCTTAAATGTCACTTTGCCCAGAAAATAGCTTGATTCTTCCTCAGAATTTAGGGCCTTCAGAATCTTTTTTTTTTTTTAATATATAAATTTATTTATTTATTTTGGCCACGTTGGGTTTTTGTTGCTGCCGCGGGCTTTCTCTAGTTGTGACGAGCCGGGGCTACTGTTCGTTGCGGTGCACGGGCTTCTCATTGCAGTGGCTTCTCTTGTTGCGGAGCACGGGCTCTAGGCACGCGTGCTTCAGTAGTTGTGGCACGTGGGCTCAGTAGTTGTGGCTCGCGGGCTCTAGAGCGCAGGCTCAGTAGTTGTGGTGCATGAGCTTAGTTGCTCCGTGGCATGTGGGATCTTCCCAGACCAGAGCTCAAACCCGTGTCCCCTGCATTGGCAGGCGGATTCTTAGCCACTGCGCCACCAGGGAAGCCCGGCATCATTTTTGCAGTCAGCTATCATCACAGTTATAGCTCTTCTAACTGAGTGCAGCATCCAGGCCTTATTCATCTGTACTCCCCACAGTGCTTTGCAGGAGGCAGCTGTAGATTAATGCCTGTTGAATAAAAGCAGTTTACCCTTCAGGCCCTTAGACACTAGTAGTAATGATACTGAGGTATTGTTGGGCACCTAATAATAATTATAGCTACCATTCATTTATTCAGCAAATATTTACTGAGTACCATTGATGTGTTAAGTTTTGTGCCAAGCACTGAACATGGACTATTTCATTTCATCCGTACAACACTGTTTGAGATTGTCTTATTTATTTGCATGTTTTTGGTACTTTGTTCATTCAGATAATGCTTATTGTGCATATTTATTATGTACTATCTTCATGTTGGGGATTCTGCAATCAACAAAACAAAGTCCTAGCTCTCATAGATTTACAGTCTAGGGGGAGTTATAAGTTCAAGTTCCCACTAGAATGCCAGCTCCCTGAGGGCTGGACTTTGTCTTATTTGCCACCCCCCAGGTGCCTGGCACCCGGTAGGCACTCAGTGAATATTGTTGAGTGAATAAATGACTGCACAGTCCCATGAGGTATATAACATTACTCTCCTCACTTTACAGATAATAAGACTGAGGCTTAAGAGGGAAAAACTTGCCCGAGGTCACAGCTAACAAGTGGTAAAGCTGGAGCTGGAATTTGTGCCTGGAAGTTTGCCTCCAGAACCCATGCTCCTTCCTCTGTGCCTCCTTGCATCCTAGTCTGCTTTGAGGCTGGGCCACCCTAGGGTCTTGCAAATGTTTAAGTCCATCCTTCTGTTGCCAAAGCCTGCTTTTTGTGTCCCTCATCACTGATGTGTCCATCATCTTATCTCCTCTGCAGAATATAACAAAGCCATTCGGAATTACACCCGCTTCGATGACTGGTACCTGTGGGTGCAGATGTACAAGGGGACTGTGTCCATGCCAGTCTTCCAGTCTCTGGAGGCCTACTGGCCTGGTCTTCAGGTAGGAACGATCAGAGAGGGTGGTCCTTTTTCTATGGAACCGGCAAAGCAAGCTCATTCTAATGTATGAGTCAAAAAAGTGCTTGAGCACTTTTTTTTGGAGGGGTGGATTGGGGATGGGAGAGGGGCTTAGAGTGAGACAGATTTAAAGTTCTGCCAAACTGAATTTTCCAAGGGGAGCTTTAAGGTGTCAGGAACTGAACTTCCAGCTTGCTGTGGAATGTTGTACCACTTAAAGTAGACAGGGCGGTAATAGTCATTGGCAATGACCATTTCTCCACTGGACATTTCTGTCACGTATCCTCATTCTTGACAGCGGGCCTAGGAAAGGGCGTGACAGCAGCTGGGACTGCTCTGTCTGCCATCATTATGTGTGTCCATTACGTGGTCTGATAGAGTTGCAGCTGGAAGGGATCTTAGAGCCCATCTAATCCAGCCCCTATGTGTCCTAAAATATTTTTAATATTTTTATAAACAACTTGTTTTTAATCTTAAGAAATTAAGAAAAGGCAGTAACATGTAGATGGTGGTAAATTCTTCTTTACTTTTTTTTTTTTTTTTTGCGGTACGCGGGCCTCTCACTGCCGTGGCCTCCCCCGTTGCGGAGCACAGGCTCCAGACGTGCAGGCTCAGCGGCCATGGCTCACGGGCCCAGCCGCTCCGCGGCATGTGGGATCCTCCCGGACCGGGGCACGAACCCGGGTCCCCTGCATCGGCAGGCGGACTCTCAGCCACTGCGCCACCAGGGAAGCCTGGTGGTAAATTTTTAAAGCACAACAAGGAATACAATGATAAGTCTCAAGCCCCCACCCTCAGATTCTCTCCCCAATCCAGCCCTTGTTGTCAGTTTTCTGTACCTCTTTCCAGAAATCCATATACATAGGTATATGCGTATTTATAGCACCCTTTTTTCTTTACGTAAATAGGAACATTTTTATTCTTTTTCACTGAATGTATCTTGGAGATCATTCTTTATTGATACATAAAGATCAATTTTACTTTTTTAAACAGTTGCATATATTCCATTGAATAGATATATTGTCATTTATTTAACTTGTTCCCCATTATATACTTTTAGCCAACCCTCTCATTTTATAGATGGGGAAAGAAGCTCAGAGAGAACTTGTTGATAACATTAAATATTGGTTCAACTCTTCTAAGATCTTCAAATTTAGCTGAGTGTCCCCTAAAAGAAGTTTGAAAAATTATAGAGCCCCATGCATGTTTTTAATCTTATGAGTTTAAATAGTTGCATACCATTCCTTTTTCTCCTCCAACTCATATTTCCATTCTACCACTCCAACAGGATTTTATCCTAATTATTATATTTTATGCTGAAAGCATTTTATTGTTCACCATATCATATTTCTCTGTGACAAAATTTGTTCATACATAGAAATTTAAAATGTTTTTAAATTTCCCGTGATCATAAGCTCTGAGTATTAAATTTGTTTTCTTCTGGATTTAGTTATCATTAGTATGTAACTGATTAAAACAACATTCATAGCTTACAATTTTGGATGATTATAAACCTGAAAGTAATTTATTGGAAGTGCATTTCTTAATGAGATTTTTGGGGCTTTTTAAAGTTTTTAAGTAGTTCATGTATTTGTGCATGAATAATACATGTTGCTAAAACAGAGCACTGTTAAGCATCAGTTTTATTCCTGCTTTTCATTATTTTAGATGTAAGTGCCGCGGAGCCTATGCACATAAATAAGTAGATGGAGATGGAAGGAGTTTGATATTGTAATATCATTCAGTTCTTTGAAATCATTGAGTTAATAGATTGAACCATGTAAAATTGCCAGCATCAACCATTTTTGACCTGCAAATGTGGCAGTATTTTATGGTTCACTCTTTATATGGTTAAAAAAAATCACAAATGATCTGTCATCAAAAGTTATTTTTAATGATGTCTCTGCTGACGACTTGACCAGTTCCTCTTTCAATTTTTTGAAGGCAAAGAATTGAAAGCCATCGGATTTGCAGAAGGATTTGTTACCCAGTGGTTAGAGCCATTCATTTTTCTCAACACCTACACTAATATTTTAAATTTAACCTAGTTCAGTGCTCAGGACATTTTTATATCCAAGGACAATGTTCCGCAGTAAGGCTGGAGATTGTTGGTGGGTACACCTTGCTTTTGTAAGATGGTAGGACAGTTGTGGAAGAGATAGAATGGGTAGCCTGCCTTTGTGTTGTAAGCCTCTTTTCAGGCAGATCCATTTTAGGAAAATTAAGGATCAGGAAATCTATTTCCTTAAAACTATTTGTGACTACATTCCTCTTGGAAAACCTGCTTGTACCACCCAGCCATACAACTGATCACACCCTTTGACTTTGCATGATTCTATTTCTATGCATGTTCCTCAAGAAAATAATTGACCAGGGAAAGATGCAACCTGTACATGGATATTCCCAGCAGCAAAGTTCATGACAAAGAAAAACTAGAAATGGTCCAAATGCCCAGTAATGGAAGAAAAAATAAATGATTGTATTTTTTTCTTTTTTTTAATTGTGGTAAAATACACATAACATAAAATTTACCGTGTTAACCATTTTGAGTGTACAGTTCAGTGGTATTTATGTTCATGTTGTGCAGCCATCACCACCATCCATCCCCATAACTCTCTTCACCTTGTAAGACTGAAATTCTATACCTTTGAAACAATAACTCCCCATTCTGTCCTCTCCTAGCCCCTGACAACCATCATTATTATTTTGTTTAACATCTTTATTGGAGTATAATTGCTTTACAATGGTGTGTTAGTTTCTGCTTTATAACAAAGTGAATCAGTTATACATATACATATATCCCCATATCCCCTCCCTCTTGCGTCTGCCTCCCACCCTCCCTATCCCACCCCTCTAGGTGGTCACAAAGCACCGAGCTAATCTCCCTGTGCTATGCAGCAGCTTCCCACTAGCTATCTGTTTTACATTTGGTAGTGTACATATGTCCACGCCACTCTCTCACTTCGTCCCAGCTTACCCTTCCCCTTCCCCGTATCCTCAGGTCCATTCTCTACGTCTGCGTCTTTATTCCTGTCCTGCCCCTGGGTTCTTCAGAACCTTTTTTTTTTTTTTTTTTAGATTCCACATATATGTGTTAGCATATGGTATTTGTTTTTCTGTTTCTGACTTACTTCGCTCTGTATGACAGTCTCTAGGTCCATCCACCTCACTACACATAACTCAATTTCGTTTCTTTTTATGGCTGAATAATATTCCATTGTATATATGTGCCACATCTTCTTTATCCATTCGTCTGTGGATGGACACTTAGGTTGCTTCCATGTCCTGGCTATTGTAAATAGTGCTGCAGTGAACATTGTGGTACATGACTCATTTTGAATTATGGTTTTCTCAGGGTATGTGCCCAGCAGTGGGATTGCTGGGTCATACCACCATTATGTTTTGTGTCTTTATGATTTTGACTACTCCAGGTATCTCATATCAGTGGAATCATACAGTATTTGTTTTCTTGTGGCTGGCTTATTTCATTTAACATAATGTCCCTCAAGGTTCATGCTTGTAGCATGTGTCAGAATTTCCTTCTTTTTTAAGACTGAATAATATTCCTTTGTATGTATATACCACACTTTGCCGTCTTTGTATAGGATTTGTGTGCTTTGTGTGTGGCACTTTTCCTGCTTTAAGAACGGGTCCTGGGGTTATTTCTCTATAAGGTTATAATAACACTAATAGCTAACATTAAGCTGACAGTCTGTCTGGCACATAGAGGTGATAAATATTTATGAAAGAATGATTTATGTGCTGGACATTTTACACAGAATCATCACAACACGCCGAGGTAAACAATGTTTCATAGGTGAAGAAAGGAGGCTTATAGACATTACATTTGTTCATTTACTCAACAAATATTTGAGTGCCTGCTGTATTCCAGGCTCTGTCCTCGTGAACTTTATAGAGGGTGAGACACAAAGAAAAACTTAGACAAATTCATAAAATAATAAGTTGCAATGAAGGAAACAAATTAGAGGCTAAAAGAGAGAATATTGGATGGGGACTTACTTTAGATAAGAAGGCCTCTCAGAAGTGGTGATGCTCAAGCTGATATGTGAAGAACTGGGGTGGGGGATGATGTTCCAGGCAGAGGAAACATGATGTGTGAAGGTCCCGAGGCAGGAAAGAGTTGGGTGTTTATCAGAGACAAAAGCAGCATGGCCACAGTCCAGGGAAGGGAAAGATCGGTCAATGGAAAGTCAGCAGTGGCCAGATTGCTCAGGGCCTTGAGGGCCATGGTGAGGCGTCTTGACCTTAAGCTGAGCCTGTGGAAAACCACTGAGTAAGACAGTTACTCTGGCTGACTTGGGAAGAGTGGACTGGAGAAGACAAGTGGTAGGACCAGTGAGGAGGCCTTTGAGGTCATCCCAGTGCAAGATGCAGGTGAACAGGTGGTGGCTCTGGAGATAAAGAGAAAACTCTTGATGTTTTAGAGAGAGAGAATTGATAGGAGTTGCTGATGGAATGGATGTGGGAGTGGGGGAAGAGGGAGGAGTCAAGGATGGCCAGCAGGTATCTGGCCAGAGTGGAATCAGTGGAAGGTGGTGCCGTTTACTGAAAAAGGAGAGAGGTGAGAGGAGGGAGGCAGCTTTGCGGGAGAGTGAAGGGACCGATAGTTTTGTTTGGAAACTGTCAAGTTTGTTCTATCCTTGAGATATCCAGTGGAGATGTCAAGAAGGTCAGCTGTTTCCCTGTGAGCTTACACTAATATGAATAGCTACATAGAAGCACCTAGTAAAATTACAAGTGCATATATTCTCAGATTCAGCAATCCCAGCTCTGGAAATGTGTCTTACAGACACGCTTCACATGTTTGAGGTGACATATGTATGCGGTTATTTATTGCAGCATTGATTATTGTAGCAAATAGCAAAAGATTGGAACCAAGCCAACTAGCTATCAATAGGGAACTAATTAAATTGTGGTCCAAGCAATGGAATACTATGCAACTGTATAAATAGGAGGAGGGAGTGCTTTATGTACTTACATGGAAAAATTGAGATGTATTGTTAAATGAATAAAGGAAGCTACAGAAAAGTATATTTAATAAGCCGTATTTAATGTGGGGGGAAATAATACATACTCATACATCTTTGCTTATGTTTACAAACTAATGCAAAATGGTTATTTGCTGGGGGGTAGGGTGTGAGTGAGATTAAGTACAATCAATCTTTTTCTTATTCTTAGAATTTTGAATCAGATGGCTGACTTACCTACTTAAAAGCAGTTAGTAGCCAGTATTGACTGAGCACGTACTGGTAGGCAGGGACATTGTATACAGCCTCTGTCCCTCACAACAATGTAAAATATACGTTGTATTTTGCATGTTAGAGACGAGGCTCAGAGAAGTTAAGTGTCTGGTTTGAGGCAGCACACTGAGTAAATGGCCGACTCTGGGTTTGATCACAGGTCTTTTTGGCTCCAAAGCCTTCGCTTCCTCTTTTCCCTGAGGTTGTGTGTGGGGTTTTGTTTTTGTTTTTGTTTTGTTTTTTTATTTGCGGTACGCGGGCCTCTCACTGTTGTGGCCTCTCCCGTTGCGGAGCACAGGTTCCTGACGCGCAGGCTCAGCGGCCATGGCTCACAGGCCCAGCCGCTCTGTGGCATGTGGGATCTTCCCGGACTGGGGCACGAACCCGCGTCCCCTGCATCGGCAGGCGGACTCTCAACCACTGCGCCACCAGGGAAGCCCGTGTGTGGGGTTTTGTATGTGAGTTTCCTGCCTGGTGGCTGCTTGCCTGACAACCACTTCTCTCCTACAGACCCTCATTGGGGACATTGACAATGCCATGAGGACCTTCCTGAACTACTACACCGTCTGGAAGCAGTTTGGGGGGCTCCCGGAATTCTACAACATTCCTCAGGGATATACAGTGGAGAAGCGAGAGGGTTACCCACTTCGACCGGGTAAGCAGCATCTCTGGCCTACTGCCAGCCCACAGGCTCTGATTCTCAGAACCCCAACCCCTCGCATATCTATGAGGCTCCGTGCCTCACAAGTGCTCACAGCTCCATTTTTTTCCCATCTGCTTCTTCCAGTGGCTCTGGATGGTTTTCCTTCTAGGAATTATTTATCCCCCTTATTTTCAGAGAAGGAGACGGAAGCCTAGTGGGTTGAAATGGCTTGCCCAAGGCTGTTAAGTATAGGAGCTAGGACTGGAACCCAGGTCTCCTGATTACATCTTATGCTCTTTCAAACCCAGACAAGCAAGTGAGATGGAAAAAGCCAGGCTGACGCCTTTTGAGTTCTTGCCATTGGGATTTCAGATGTGGAGGCACACTTCGTTAAGTCAGTGGGTCAGGTCAGATAAGTTGTGCATCTATGGAACGTTAGAACTTTGGAATGGACTTTAGGAGTGAATCATCTCTTCTCGTCCACCTCCCCACTTGCAGGTCAGCAGTCAAGATGTAGAGAAGAAAGGGACAACACACTTGAGAACTCTTCTAAGTTCCTTTCCAGCTCCGATCTTATGACTCACTGAAGGAAAGTTAAACATTGTGAGGAGAGGAAGGGAAAGGGGGACAGAGGAAGGAAGCTGAGTCAGCACACAGTCATCTCCCCTCCCCCCTAAAATAGGTCACATTCCCATTGTTTTAGACTCTTCCTACCTGAATGCCTTTTAGCTGTGGGATGGGCCTTCTAATGGGTTCTGCCCATCCTGCCATCCTCGGCTCCACTTCCTTCCTCCTCTAACCCTGTAGTCCTCTAAGTGATTGCTGTAGGAGTCTTGGAGGGGGACCAGAAGCGGGAGTAAAGCAGCAACTGGAAGCAGCAAATTAGTCACTTTTGACTCCTTAGAGGCTGCTGTTTTTAGTATTTCTCATGCATTTATTCTCATGGCATTTTTTTTTTTTAAAGAGAAAATACTCAGATGGTATTGGATCCCATGTTACCAATAGATAAAATGAAGACAGAGATTGGGACTAAATGTAAGACTTAGACATGTGCATTCTCAAGGTTAGAGGGAACCTGAGAGGTCTTCTAATCGAAATCCCCCTGCAATAGGCCTGTCAAGTGGTTATCTCATCTTTGTTTGATTACCACCAGTGACAGGGGGCTCACTACTTAAGGAGGCAACATGTTTTGTTTGCAGGAATGCTCAGTGGAAAGCAAGGTACCACAGCCAGGAATCCAGAAATGTCTTAGACCAGTCACCCTTCCTATCCCAAAACAATAGCAAATGGGAGATAAGGTACTATTCTATGATTAGATTGGCCAGTCCCTGACGCTCTGGTGCATGTATCCGATCAGCAGTGCTGGAGCACAGAACCTAGCCTAAAAGCCTCTGAAGGGCTTAACCTCCACCTAAGTCCAAATCTAAACCTTGGGCTGTCACCCTCTTCTAGAGAGTTGGCTAGATATACAGGAAATTAAAGCATTTACTAGCACACACAGGCCCATGTGTGAGGAAGAGAAAACAAGAAACAAGATACTTGAGTATCTTGTTTACTGAGTATACTGAGTCAGCCAGCTGTGAGAAGCATAAGGAGAGGCTTCCCATGAGGACACCATCTTTTCTGTCTTTGAACACACACAGTGTGTTCATCTACCAGTAAATGTGCCCCAATCTTTGCTTAGAATATGAGTGATTAGATTAGCCAGTGTCTAGAGGCCTGTGGGGTAAACAGAGAGAGAAGTAGGAGAAAACTGGAGAGATAGGCAGCGATCTTTTCTCCAAAAATAAGTAATGCAGTAAAAATCAAAAGGGGGAAAAGTACTGATCAAGGGCTAGGAGGAAACAGGATGTAGAACATCAGGAGGAGACGTTGGTATAGGGAGGGGAGAGGTGTTCTTTCCTCTCTGAGAAAAAAGAGGTGAAGAAGTAGGAAAGTCTGTTGAGCTGTAGCTTTTGCCTACTGGGCCCACCCTAGAAATCAGATCTTTTCCATAACAGCTCTCTAGATATCTGAAAGCAACAAACACATTTTGCTAAGTTTTCTTTTCTCTGGAATAAATATTCCCATCTGGTCCAATTCCTGTTGACTAGTTGGCGAATATTCATCTTATGATGGGGCCCATGTGTGAACGTCAAATTCCAGTTGTGGTGTAGGACAGGGCAAGACTGTTGCCTTGTTCTGGGCACAGAGAACTGATGGCTGCATCTTTGTTAGATTGAAAGTTGATTCTTGAGTATCTTAACCTTTATCTTTTGGCCTGTCACATCTTGGAAAGGGCCTTGTAATGACAGGCTCATACTCTTTTAAGTTTTAGGATTAGGTTAGGCTGTAAGTGACAGATACAAAGTAGTAGCTTAGATAAAATAGAAATTTATTTCTCTGGTCTTACATGACTGTCTTTGGTGGCAGGGACCTTAATCCCACACCTGCCTGCTGGGAATAGTTGTTAGTCTAGGCGTCCATGTGCTTGGATAAAGTTAGCTCTTCTTTTACTAAGGAAGAAGGAGGGAACAGATATTGGGAGATAGGCAGCCGCCTCCGCCACCTTCCCTATCCCAGAACCTGGCTGCCTGTCTCTCCCTTGGGATGGGATTCCATGGTCCACTAAGTCCACTAAGCTTCAGACTGGGTATATTGGCTCTGAAGATTCAGTATTGAGTGAGTTGTCCCATGTTCCCCCTAGTTGGGACCCTGTGGACATGGTGTGGAGAGAAGGAATCTCTCACTGGCCCAGGCAGTCCCCAAGCCTTCTCTGCCCAGCCACTGGGTGAAGGAAGGTCTACTTTGAACTTTGCAGAACTCATTGAGAGCGCCATGTACCTCTACCGTGCCACGGGGGACCCCACCCTCTTAGAACTCGGAAGAGATGCTGTGGAATCCATCGAAAAAATCAGCAAGGTGGAATGTGGATTTGCCACAGTAAGTGTTTCCACGGGCCCAAGAATTGGGAAATGTCTCCCCCTGCTGCTAAAGAGCCTCTGGAATATTAGCACTGGAAGGAACCTTAGAGATATAAGCAATGCCTTTATTTTATAGATGGGGAGACTGAGGAGCAGAAGCTGAGAGCCTTGCTAAAGGTCACAGAGCTAGTAGAGGTGGAGCTAGGATTAGTCCCAGGGGTCTTGACTCCATGCCCTTGGCGTTCTCCCTGCTTCATAGATCCTTTAGCTGTCAGAATAGGCTACTTGGCATGGGTGAATATTGTGAAACATTTTGCGAAAAGGCTTGTAAAATGGATTCTAGAAGGGAATTACAGAGTCCCATAGCCTTATTTGCAAACCCAGGGATCCTTAATGGAACAGCTGTACTGGTCTCACAGATATTTACTGAGCGTCTTTCACGGGCCAGGCGCTGTGCTAGGCTGAGGGTTATAGCAATGAAGAAAGACCAAGCCCCTGAGCTGACATTTTAGTAGAAAAAACAAAGAATGTGTATCTGGAAGACAGAAAGAAGGCCAGTGTGGCTGGAGGGCGTGAGCAAGGAGGAAAGTGGGAGGAGATACAGCCCCAGAAGTAGGCAGCGGCTAGATTGTGCAGGGCTTTGTATAAGTCGTGGGGAAGAGTTTGGCTTTTGTTCTGCTTGGAATGATAAGCCTTGGGAGCATTTACAGCAGAGCAGTGACATGCTCTGATTTGTATTTTAGAAAGATCACTCTGGCTGCTCTGTGGGGAATGGACTGAAAGGGTTAAGGATGAGAGCCATGTCACATCCTGAGAGGACCCAGGCAGGCAAGACAGAAATAAACAGTGGTTACAGACATGTAAAAACCAAATGTGTAAGCAAATAGCCTGGAAGCCTATTTGCCAAAAAGCCTGCAGAGGTTTTTTTTAGGGTAAGGAATTAAAAACAAGCAAAAACCTTATTTTTCAAAAAGTTGTAATGTGATTATATTCTATAAGTAAAACATAGATACATGTTTTTAAAGAAAAGACCTATATGTGTAGGAGAAATATACAGCAATGATATGTTTTAGTTTCTAATATGTTGTATTTTATGAAAAGCCAAAGTGGATGAGCCCGTTGGGCCCTTAGGAACTCTTGACTTATTTCCATGAAAATGAAGTCTCTTGGAGCCCTTCCAAGGCGAATGATGGGAACAGGCAACTGACTCCTTGGCCTTTGGCAAACAGGGCAAGAGAATAATAATTCTTGGTACATCAAGTCCATGTTTTAGTCACATTTTTTTGGTGTAAAATAGATGTCTACTGAGAATTAGTTTCGTTTAAGAAAATGTATTGCTAATTCTGAGAAGCTAAAATAAATATTTGTAGCAAGTAAACTTACTCATCCCCGACTGTAAACTCAGTATGAATTTCTCTTCATAAAGACTCCTAATTAGTTGTTTATAAGAGCAAAAAACTTGGTAACCTCCTTAATGTCTGTCAAGGGAGGATTAGCTAAGTAAATGATGCTACATTTTTACATCATTAAGAAGAATGATTAGATCAATGTTTAGAGTCACAAAAGGGTAAGATAAAGGGGTTAGGAGATTGTTGTATCATGTAGAGGGGCCAGGGAAGACCATTCTGATGAGGTAGCATTTGAGCAGAGACCTGAAGGAAGTGAAAGAGTGGGAGGGCATCTGAAGGAGGAGTGCTCCAGGTTGCGAGGACACCAACGAAAAGAACCGGGCTGGGCATGTGCTTGTTCACAGAACAGAAAGGCCATGTGGCTGGACCTGCGAGAACCAGGGAGAGAGCAGGAAGAGATGAGGTCAGGGAGGGAGCAGAAGCCAGATCACCAAGGACCTGTTAGGCCACGATAAGGACTTTGATTTTAGTCTGTGGGCAATGGGATGTCAACAGAGGGTTTTCCGTGAAGGAGTGACAGGTAAGATTTATGATATAAATATACTTTAGGGACAGAGTTCTGGAAAGTTAAGTGATTTGCCCAAAGGCCTGCAGTCACCTAGTGGCAGAGTGGGAATGCCTGACAGGGTCCCCTGACCCTTTCTGCTGTACTGTGATGCTGGTCTGACTTGCTTCCCTCCCCCACGTGGCAGATCAAAGATCTGCGAGACCACAAGCTTGACAACCGCATGGAGTCTTTCTTCCTGGCCGAGACCGTGAAATACCTCTACCTGCTGTTTGACCCGACCAACTTCATCCACAACAATGGCTCCACCTTCGATGCGGTGATAACCCCCTACGGGGAGTGCATCCTGGGGGCCGGGGGTTACATCTTCAACACTGAAGCACACCCCATTGACCCCGCCGCCCTGCACTGTTGCCGGAGGCTGAAGGAAGAGCAGTGGGAAGTAGAAGATCTGATGAGGGAATTCTACTCTCTCAAACGGAATAGGTCGAGATTTCAGAAAAAAACTATGAGCTCAGGGCCATGGGAACCCCCAACAGGGCCAGGGACATTGTCCTCCCCTGAAAACTATGACCGGGCAAGGGAGAAGAAGCCCACCAAGCAGAAAATCCCACTTCTCAGCTGCCCTAGTCAGCCCTTTACCTCAAAGTTGGCATTACTGGGACAGGTTTTCCTAGATTCCTCATAACCACTGGATGATACTTTGTTTGTTTTTGAAACTAAACTATAACAATAAATCTGCTTTTGATGATCATGGTTTTCTATTTTACATATTGGATCATTTCATGAGATTTCATTCAAAGAAAGGGTTCATGGCTAAAAACAATTGCGAATCTAGTTTGTTTTTCTCATACAGTTGGAGAAACAGCTAAACATAAAAGACTCCAGGGGTTGATAATTGAATCTCCCTTCCTTTCAAAGTTCCCATTTTCTGGAGGGTGTTATAAATGTATTTGTTAGTTCTTTTCTGGGGGGGAGGGATTTTCATTTTTTACTTTTTATTTGAAGTATAGTTGACTTACAAAATTACATAAGTTCCAGGTGTACAACATATTGATTAGATATTTTTATACATTACAAAATGATCATCACGATAAGTCTAGCTACCATCTGTCACCATACAAAGTTATTACAGTATTACTGACTATATTCCCTGTGCTGTACATTACATCCCTGTGACTTATTTATTTTATAACTGGAATTTTGTACCTCTTAATCTCCCTCACGTATTTCATTCTTCCCCCCACCCCACCACCCCTCTGGCAACCACCAGTTTGAGTTTGTTTCTGTTTTGTTGTGTTTGTTCATTTGTTTTGTTTTTTTATGTTTCACATAAGTGAAATCATATGGTATTTGTCTTTCTCTGACTTTCTTCCCTTAACATAATACCATGTAGGTCCATCCATATTTTTACAGAGGGCAAGATTTCATTCTTTTTTGTGGCTGAGTAAATATTCCACTGCGTGTGCACACGTGTGTGTGTGTGTGTGTGTGTGTGTACACAAACCACATCTTTTTTATTTTCAACATCTTTATTGGAGTATAATTGCTCTACAATGGTGCGTTAGCTTCTGCTGTACAACAAAGTGAATCAGCCATACGTATACACGTATTCCCATATCCCCTCCCTCTTGGGTCTCCCTCCCACCCTCCCTATCCCTCCCCTCTAGGTGGTCACAAAGCACCAAGCTGATCTCCCTGTGCTATGCAGCTGCTTCCCACCAGCCATCCATTCTACATTTGGTAGTGTATATATGTCCATGCCACTCTCTCACTTCGTCCAAACCACATCTTTATCCATTCATCTATTGGTGGACATTTAGGTTGCTTTCATATCTTGACTATTGTAAGTAATGCTGCAATGAACATAGGCATGCATAATCTTTTCAAATTAGTGTTTTTGTTTATTTCAAATAAATGCTCAGAAATGGAATCGCTGGATCTTATGGTAGTTCTATTATTATTTTTTTGAGGAATCTCCATACTGTTTTCCACAGTGGCTGCATCAATTTACATTCCCACCAACAGTGCACAGGGGATCCTTTTTCTCCACATCCTCGCCCACACTTGTTATTTGTTGTCTTTTTGATGATAGCCATTCTGACAGGTGTGAGGTAATATCTCATTGTGCTTTGATTTGCATTTCCTGATGATCAGTGATGGTGAGCATCTTTTCATGTGTTTGTTGGTTATCTGTATGTCTTCTTTAGAAAAATGTCTATTCAGGTTCTCTTTCCATTATTTAATTGGGTTGTTTGTTTTTGCATTATATTCATTTAATGTTCATGTAATATTGAATACATACAAAAGATTATATATTCTTTTTTTTGAATTTTATTTTTTTATATAGCAGGTTCTTATTAGTTATCTATTTTATACATATTAGTGTATACATGTCAATCCCAATCTCCCAATTCATCCCACCACCACCGCACCCCACCCCCACTTTCCCCCCTTGGTGTCCATACGTTTGTTCTCTACATCTGTGTCTCTATTTCTGCCTTGCAATTCGGTTCATCTATACCATTTTTCTAGATTCCACATATATGTGTTAGTATACAATATTTGTTTTTCTCTTTCTGACTTACTTCACTCTGTATGACAGTCTCTAGGTCCATCCACGTCTCTACAAATGACCCAATTTCATTCCTTTTTATGGCTGAGTAATAGTCCATTGTATATATGTACCACATATTCTTTATCCATTTTTCTGTCGATGGACATTTAGGTTGCTTCCATGACCTGGCTATTGTAAATAGTGCTGCAATGAACATTGGGGTACATGTGTCTTTTTGAATTACGTTTTTCTCTGGGTATATGCCCAGTAGTGGGATTGCTGGGTCATATGGTAATTCTATTTTTAGTTTTTTAAGGAACCTCCACACTGTTCTCCATAGTGGCTGTATCAATTTACATTCCCACCAACAGTGCAAGAGGGTTCCCTTTTCTCCACACCCTCTCAAGCATTTGTTGTTTGTAGATTTTCTGATGATGCCCATTCTAACCAGTGTGAGGAAATACCTCATGGTAGTTTTGATCTGCATTTCTCTAATAATTAGTGATGTTGAGTAGCTTTTCATGTGCCTCTTGGCCATCTGTATGTCTTCTTTGGAGAAATGGCTATTTAGGTCTTCTGCCTGTTTTTTGATTATGTTGTTTGTTTTCTTAATATTGAGCTGCATGAGCTGTTTATATATTTTGGAGATTAATCCTTTGTCCATTGATTCATTTGCAAATATTTTCTCCCATTCTGAGGGTTGTCTTTTCATCTTGTTTATAGTGTCCTTTGCTGTGCACATGCTTTTAAGTTTCATTAGGTCCCATTTCTTTATTTTTATTTCCATTACTCAAGGAGGTGGGTCAAAAAAGATTTATGTCATACAGTGTTCTGCCTATGTTTTCCTCTAAGAGTTTTTATAGTGTCTGATCTTACATTTAGGTCTTTAATCCATTTGGAGTGTATTTTTGTGTATGATGTTAGGGAGTGTTCCAAATTTATTCTTTTACATGTAGCTGCACAGTTTTCCCAGCACCATTTATTGAAGAGACTGTCTTTTCTCCATTGTATATCCTTGCCTCCTCTGTCATGGATTAGTTGACCATAGGTGAGTGGATTTATCTCTGGGCTTTCTATCCTGTTCCATTGATCTATATTTCTGTTTTTGTGCCAGTACCAGATTGTCTTGATTACTGTAGCTTTGTAGTATAGTCTGAAGTCAGGGACTCTGATTCCTTCAGATCCATTTTTTTCCCTCAAGATTGCTTTGGCTATTCATGGTCTTTTGTGTTTCCATAAAATTTTTAAGATTTTTTGTTTGAGTTCTGTAAAAAATGCCACTGGTAATTTGACAGGGATTGCTCTGAATCTGTAGATTGCTTTGGGTAGTATACTCATTTTCACAATATTGATTCTTCCAATCCAAGAACATGGTATATCTCTCCATCTGTTTGTGTCATCTTTAATTTCTTTCATCAGTGTTTTATAGTTTTCTGAGTACAGGTCTTTTATCTCCTTAGGTAGGTTTATTCCTAGGTATTTTATTCTTTTTGTTGCAGTGGTGAATGGGATTGTTTTCTTAATTTCTCTTTCTGATCTTTCATTGTTAGTGTATAGGAATGCAAGAGATTTCTGTGCATTAATTTTGTATCCTGCAACTTTACCAAATTCATTGATTAACTCTAATAGTTTTCTGGTGGCATCTTTCAGATTGTCTGTGTATAGTATCATGTCATCTGCAAACAGTGACATCTTTACTTCTTCTTTTCTGATTTGGATTCCTTTTATTTCTTTTTTTTCTCTGATTGCCATGGCTAGGACTTCCAAAGCTATGTTGAATAATAGTGGCGAGAGTGGACATCCTTGTCTTGTTCCTGATCTTAGAGGAAATGGTTTCAGTTTTTCACGATTGAGAATGATGTTTGCTGTGGATATGTTGTATATGGGCTGTATTATGTTGAGGTAGGTTCCCTCTATGCTCACTTTCTGGCGAGTTTTTATCATAAATGGGTGTTGAATTTTGTCAAAAGCTTTTTCTACATCTGTGGAGATAATCACATGCTTTTTATTCTTTAATTTGTTAATGTGGTTTATCACACTTATTAATTTATGTATATTGAAGAATCCTTGCATCCCTGGGATAAATCCCTCTTGATCGTGGTATATGATCCTTTTAATGTGTTGTTGGATTCTGTTTGCTAGTATTTTGTTGAGGGTTTCTGCATATATACTCATCAGTGATATTGGTCTGTAATTTTCTTTTTTTGTAATATCTATGTCTGTTTTTGGTATCAGGGTGATGGTGGCCTTGTAGAATGAGTTTGGGAGTGTTCCTTCCTCTGCAGTTTTTTGGAAGAATTTGAGAAGGATGGGTGTTAGCTCTTCTCTAAATGTTAGAATTCACCTCTGAAGCCATGTGGTCCTGGACTTTTGTTTGTTGGAATATTTTTAATCACAGTTTCAATTTCATTACTTGTGGTTGGTGTATTCCTATTTTCTGTTTCTTCCTGGTTCAGTCTTGGAAGGTTATACTTTTCTAAGAATTTGTCCATTTCTTCCAGGTTGTCCATTTTATTGGCATAGAGTTGCTTGCAGTAGTCTCTTAGGATGCTTTGTATTTCTGCGGTGTCTGTTGTAACTTCTCCTTTTTCATTTCTAATTTTATTGATTTGAGTCCTCTCCTTCTTTTTCTTGATGAGTCTGGCTAAAGGTTTATCAGTTTTGTTTATCTTCCCAAAGAACCAGCTTTTAGTTTTATTGATCTTTGCTATTGTTTTTTTTGTTTCTGTTTCTTTTTTTTTTTTTTTTTTTTTTTTTTTATTTGTGACCCAAGATGTGATCTATCCTGGAGAATGTTCCGTGTGCACTTGAGAACAAAGTGTAATCTGCTGGTTTTGGATGGAATGTCCTATAAATATCAATTAAATCTATCTGGTCTATTGTGTCATTCAAAGCTTCTGTTTCCTTATTTATTTTCATTTTGGATGATCTGTCCACTGGTGTACGTGAGGTATTAAAGTCCCCCACTATTATTGTGTTACTGTTGATTTCCTCTTTTATAGCTGTTAGCAGTTGCCTTATGTATTGAGGTGCTCCTATGTTGGGTGCATATATATTTATAATAGTTATATTTTCTTCTCGGATTGATCCCTTGATCATTATATAGTGTCCTTCCTTGTCTCTTTTAACATTCTTTATTTTAAAGTCTATTTTATCTGATATGAGTATTGCTACTCCAGCTTTCTTTTGATTTCCATTTGCATGGAATATCTTTTTCCATCCCCTCACTTTCAGTCTGTATGTGTCCCTAGGTCTGAAGTGGGTCTCTTGTAGACAGCATATAGATAGGTCTTGTTTTTGTATCCATTCAGCCAGTCTGTGTCTTTTGGTTGGAGCATTTAATTCATTCACGTTTAAGGTAATTATCGATATGTATGTTCTTATGACCATTTTCTTAATTGTTTTGGGTTTGTTTTTGTAGATCCTTTTCTTCTCCTGTGTTTCCCATTTAGAGAAGTTCCTCTAGCATTTGCTGTAGAGCTGGTTTGGTGGTGCTGAATTCTCTTAGCTTTTGCTTATCTGTAAAGCTTTTGATTTCTCCATTGAATGTGAATGAGATCCTTGCCGGGTAGAGTAATCTTGGTTGTAGGTTCTTCCCTTTCATCACTTTAAGTATATCATGCCACTCCCTTCTGGCTCGTACACTTTCTGATGAGAAATCAGCTGTTAACCTTATAGGAGTTCCCTTGTATGTTATTTGTCGTTTTTCCCTTGCTGCTTTCAATAATTTTTCTTTGTCTTTAATTTTTGCCAGTTTGATTACTATGTGCCTCGGCATGTTTCTCCTTGGGTTTATCCTGTATGGGACTCGCTGCGCTTCCTGGACTTGGGTGGCTATTTCCTTTCCCATGTTAGGGAAGTTTTCGACTATAATCTCTTCAAATATTTTCTCGGGTCCTTTCTCTCTCTCTTCTCCTTCTGGGACCCCTATAATGTGAATGTTGTTGCATTTAATGTTGTCCCAGAGGTCTCTTAGGCTGTCTTCATTTCTTTTCATTCCTTTTTCTTTATTCTGTTTCTCAGCAGTGAATTCCACCATTCTGTGTTCCGGGTCACTTCTCCGTTCTTCTGCCTCAGTTATTCTGCTACTGATTCCTTCTAGTGTACTTTTCATTTCAGTTATTGTATTGTTCATCTCTGTTTGTTTGTTCTTTAATTCTTCTAGGTCTTTGTTAAACGTTTCTTGCATCTTCTCAATCTTTGTCTCCATTCTTTTTCCGAGGTCCTGGATCATCTTCACTATCATTATTCTGAATTCTTTTTCTGCAAGGTTTCCTATCTCCACTTCATTTAGTTGTTTTCCTCGGGTTTTATCATGTTCCTTCATCTGGTACATAGCCCTCTGCCTTTTCATCTTGTCTATCTTTCTGTGAATGTGGTTTTCGTTCCACAGGCTGCAGGATTGTAGTTCTTCTTGCTTCTTGTTTCTGTTTCTTTAATTTCTGCTCTGATCTTTATGATTTCTTTCCTTCCACTAACTTTGGGTTTTGTTTGTTCTTCTTTCTCTAGTTCCTTTAGGTGTAAGGTTAGATTGTTTATTTGAGATTTTTCTTGTTTCTTTTTTTTTTTTTTTTTTTTGCAGTATGTGGGCCTCTCACTGTTGTGGCCTCTCTTGTTGCGGAGCACAGGCTCCGGGCGCACAGGCTCAGCGGCCATGGCTCACGGGCCCAGCCGCTCCGCGGCATGTGGGATCTTCCCGGACCAGGGCACGAACCCATGTCCCCTGCATCGGCAGGCGGACTCTCAACCACTGCTCCACCAGGGAAGCCCTTTTCTTGTTTCTTGAGGTAGGATTATATTGCTATAAACTTCCCTCTGAGAACTGCTTTTGCTGCATCCCGTAGGTTTTGGATTGTCCTATTTTCATTGTCATTTGTCTCTAGGCAGTTTTTGATTTCCTCTTTGATTTCTTCAGTGCTTTCTTGGTTATTTAGTAACGTATTGTTAAGCCTCCATGTGTTTGTGATTTTTATGTTTTTTTCCCTGTAATTTATTTCTGATTTCGTAGCGTTGTGGTCAGAAAAGATGCTTGATATGATTTCAGTGTTCTTAAATTTACCATGGCTTGATTTGTGACCCAAGATGTGATCTATCCTGGAGAATGTTCCGTGTGTACTTGAGAAGAAAGTGTAATATGCTGTTTTCAGATGCAATGTCCTATAAATATCAGTTAAATCTATCTGGTCTATTGTGTCATTTAAAGCTTGTGTTTCCTTATTAATTTTCTGTCTGGATGATCTGTCCATTGGTGTAAGTGAGGTGTTAAAAGTCCTCCACTATTATTGTGTTACTGTCATTTTCCACTTTTATAGCTGTTAGCATTTGCCTTATGTATTGAGGTGCTCCTATGTTGGTTGCTTATATATTTATAATTGTTATATCTTCTTCTTGGATGGATCCCTTGATCATTATGTAGCGTCCTTCCTTGTCTCTTGTAACATTCTTTATTTTAAAGTCTATTTTATCTGATATGAGTATTGCTACTCCAGCTTTCTTTTGATTTCCATTTGCATGGAATATCTTTTTCCATCCCCTCACTTTCAGTCTGTATGTGTCCCTAGGTAAACGTGGGACTCTTGTAGACAGCATATATACAGGTCTTGTTTTTGTATCCGTTCAGCGAGCCTCTGTCTTTTGGTTGGAGCATTTAATCCATTCACATTTAAGGTAATTATCAATATGTATGTTCCTATGACCATTTTCTTAATCGTTTTGGGTTTGTTTTTGTAGGTCCTTTTCTTCTCTTGTGTTTCCCACTTAGAGAAGTTCTTTTAGCATTTGTTGTAGAGCTGGTTTGGTGGTGCTGAATTCTCTTAGCTTTTACTTGTCTGTAAAGCTTTTGATTTCTCTGTCGAATCTGAATGAGGTCCTTGCTGGGTAGAGTACTCTTGGTTGTAGGTTCTTCCCTTTCATCACTTTAAGTATATCATGCCACTCCCTTCTGGCTTGCAGAGTTTCTGCTGAGAAATCAGCTGTTAACCTTATGGGAGTTCCCTTGTATGTTATTTGTCATTTTTCCCTTGCTGCTTTTAATTATTTTTCTTTGTCTTTAATTTTTGTCAGTTTGATAACCTGTGTGTCTTGGCATGTTTCTCCTTGGGTTTATCCTGCCTGGGACTCTATGAGCTTCCTGGACTTGGGTGGCTATTTCCTTTTCCATGTTCCCATTTGCATTATAGGGGTCCCAGAAGGAGAAGAGAGAGAGAAAGGACCTGAGAAAATATTTTAAGAGATTATAGTTTTCCACTATAATCTCTTAAAATATTTTCTCAGGTCCTTTCTCTCTCTCTTCCCCTTCTGGGACCCCTATAATGCGAATGTTGGTGTGTTTAATGTTGTCCCAGAGGTCTCTTAGGCTGTCTTCATTTCTTTTCATTCTTTTTTCTTTATTCTGTTCTGCGGCAGTGAATTTCACCATTTTGTCTTCCAGATCACTTATCCGTTCTTCTGCCTCAGTTATTCTGCTATTGATTCCTTCTAGTGTATTTTTTATTTCAGTTATTGTATTGTTCATGTCTGTTTGTTTGTTATTTAGTTCTTTAATTCTTCTAGGTCTTTGTTAAACATTTCTTGCATCTTCTCGATCTTTGCCTCCATTCTTTTAAGGGTCCTGGATCATCTTCACTGTCATTTTTCAAAATTCTTTTTCTGGAAGATTGCCTATCTCTACTTCATTTAGTTGTTTTTCTGGGGTTTTATCTTTTTACTTCTTCTGGTACATAGCCCTCTGCCTTTTCATCTTGTCTATGTTTCTGTGAATGTGGTTTTTGTTCCACAGGCTGCAGGATTGTAGTTCTTCTTGCTTCTGCTATCTGCCCTCTGGTAGATGAGGCTATCTAAGAGGCTTGTGCAAGCTTCCTGATGGGAGGGACTGGTGGTGGGTAGAACTGGCTGTTGCTCTGGTGGGCAGAGCTCAGTAAAACTTTAATCTGCTTGTCTGCTGATGGGTGGGGCTGAGTTCCCTCCCTGTTGGTTGTTTGGCCTGAGGCGACCCAGCAATGGAGGCTACAGGCTCTTTGGTGGGGTTAATGGTGGACTCCGAGAGGTCTCATGCCAAGAAGTACTTCCCAGAACTTCTGCTGCCAGTGTCCTTGTCCCTGCGGTGAGCCTCAGCCACCCCCTGCCTCTGCAGGAGACCCTCCAACACTAGCAGGTATGTCTGGTTCAGTCTCCTATGGGATCACTGCTCATTCCCCCTGGGTCCTGATGCACACACTACTTTGTGTGTGCCCTCCAGGAGTGGAGTCTCTGTTTCCCCCAGTCCTTTCGAAGTCCTGCAGTCAAATCCCCTAGGCTTCGAAGTCTGATTCTCTGGGAATTCCTCCTCCCATTGCCGGACTCCCAGGTTGGCAAGGATGACATCGGGCTCAGAACCTTCACTCCAGTGGGTGGACTTCTGTGGTATAATTGTTCTCCAGTTTGTGAGTCACCCACCCAGTGGTTATTGGATTTGATTATATTGTGATTGTGCCCCTCCTACTGTCTGAGTGCAGCTTTTCCTTTGTTTTTGGATGTGGGGTATCTTTTTTGGTGAATTCCATTGTCTTCCTGTCGATGATTGTTCAGCAGTTAGTTGTGATTCTGGTGCTCTCGCAAGAGGGAGTGAGCGCATGTCCTTCTACTCCACCATTTTGAACCAATCTCTGTATGTTTTTTTGATGTTCAGTTGTGTGAGTTCTTTGTATCCCTTGGATGTTAACCCCTTATCAGATATATTGTTTGCAAACATCTTCTCCCATTCAGTAGGCAGCCTTTTTGTTTTGTTATAGTTTCCTTCTCTGTACAAAAGCTTTTTAGTTTGATGTAGTCCCATTTATTTATTTTTGCTTTTGTTTCCCTTGCCCAAGGAGACATATCCAAAACAAAAATATATTGTTAAAACCAGTATCAAAGATCATACTGCCTATATTTTCTTGTAGGAGTTTTACAGTTTCAGGTCTTATGTTTAAGTCTTTAATCCATTTTGAGTTTCTTTTTGAACATGGTATGAGAAAGTTCATTTATTAGTTCTAATAGTTTTTTTGGTGGTATCTTTAGGATTTTCTATATATAGATTCTATAGATATATCTTGTCATCTATGAACAGTGACAGTTTTACTTCTTCCTTTCCAATTTGGATTCCTTTTATTTTGTTTTCTTGTCTGATTGCTGTGGCTAGAACTTCCAATACTGTGTTGAATAAACGTGGCAAGAGTGGGCATCCTTGCCTTTTTCCTTATCTTACAGCAAGTGCTTTCAGCTTTTCATCATTGAGTATGATATTGATGGTAGATTTGTCATATATGGCCTTTATTATGTTGAGATATGTTCCTTCTATACCCACTTTGTTGAGAGTTTTTATCGTAAATGGATGTTGAATATTTTTTGATAGGCAAGAAGTAGATTTATAATTTAGGATGCTCATAAAGGATACAAGTGGGCAGGCAAGAGGGCTCTGCCCTGAGAACTAAGTGGGCTACATCTTTATAATCAAAGGAAAAGTTGGGAGGGGGAGAAGACCAACTTCTTCCTCTTCCTTTGTAAAGATGTTGCAGGAAAATGGAGCACAAGAGGATGGTCATGTCTCAGGTCTCAGGCAAGTTCCTGGGACAGGCCACCAAGTGAGAGTCCTTGGCTTCACACAGGAAAGAATTCAAGAGCAAGCCATAGTAAAGTGAAAGCAGAGATACACATTCCATAGACAGAATGCAGTCCATCTCAAAAGGTGAGAGCAGGTGAGAGCAGGATTTCCCTGGTGGTGCAGTGGTTAAGAAGCCGCCTGCCAATGCAGGGGATGTGGGTTTGAGCCCTGGTCCGGGAAGATCCCACATGCCGTGGAGCAACTAAGCCTGTGCGCCACAACTACTGAGCTTGCGCTCTAGAGCCCACGAGCCACAACTACTGAGCCTGTGCGCCACAACTACTGAAGCCTGTGTGCCTAGAGCCCATGCTCTGCAACAAGAGAAGCCACCGCAATGAGAAGTCCGCACACTGCAACGAAGACCCAATGCAGCCAAAAATAAATAAATAAATAGATTTATTTTTTTTTAAAAAGTGAGAGCAGCCCTGGGAGAAACAGTCTCCACAGAGTGTGGGCTGTCTCAGAAGGTGAGAGCAGCCAAATGGATGTTGAATTTTGTCAAAAGCTTTTTCTGCATCTATTGAGATCATCATATCATTTTTATCCTTCAATTTGTTTATGTATCACATTGATTTATGGATATTGAACCATCCTTTCATCCCTGGGATAAATCCCACTTGATCATGGTGTATGATCTTCTTAATATATTGTTGAATTCAGTTTGCTAATATTTTGTTGAGGATTTTTGCATGTTTATCAGTGATATTGGCTTGTACCTTTCTTTTTTGTGTGTGCCTTTGTCTGGTTTGGGTATCAGGGTGATACTGGCCTAGTAGAATGAGTTTGGAAGCATTCCTTCCTCTTCAGTTTTTTGGAATAGTTTGCGAAGGATAGGTATTACCTCTTCTTTAAACGTTTGGTAGAATTCACCTGTGAAGTCATCTGGTCCTGGACTTTTGTTTGTTGTGAGTTTTTTTTTTAAATTACTAATTCAATTTCATTACTGGTAATTGATCTTTTAATATTTTCTATTTCATCTTGATTCAGTCTTGGGAGGTTGTACGTTGATAGTTTACATTATGATTCATTCTTGGTGTTGTACATTGTATGTATGGGTTTTGACAAATGTATAATGATGTGTGTCCACCATTATAGTATCATACAGAGTAGTTTCACTGCCCTAAAAACCCTCTGTGCTCCACCTTTTCATCCCTTCCTCTCTCTAACCCCTGGTAACCACTGATCTTTTTACTGTCTCCATGATTTTACCTTCCAAAATGTCATACAATATATAGCCTTTTCAGATTGGCTTCTTTCACTTCGTAACATGCATTTTAGTTTCCTCCATGCCTTTTCATGGCTCAATAGCTCATTTTTTAAAAAAATACATTGTCTGGATATATCAGTTTATTTAATCATTCACCTACTGAGGATATCTTGGTTGCTTCCAAGTTTGGGCAATTATGAATAAAACTGCTATAAACATCTGTGTGCAGGTTTTTGTGTGGACATAAGTTTTCAGCTCCTGTGGGTAAATACCAGGGAGCATGACTGCTGGATATTATAGTAAGAGTACATTTAGTTTTTTTTAAGAATCCACCAAAGTGTCTTCCATAGTGGCTGTACCATTTTGCATTTCTACCAGCACTGAAAGTTCCTGTTTTTCTACATCCTTGTCAGCTTTTGATATTGTCAGTGTTTTGAATTTTGGCCATTCTAAAAGGTGTGTAGTGGTATCTCATTATTTTGGGGGGGGGAGGGGGGAGGGAGTTGTTTTGTTTTGTTTTGAGGTATAGTTGATTTACAATGTTATGCCAATCTCTGCTGTACAGCGAAGTGACTCAGTTATGGTATCTCCTTGTTTTAATTTGCATTTCCCTGATGACATTTGATGTGAAGCATCTTTTCATATGGTTGTTTGCCATCTGTGTGTCTTCTTTGGTGAGGTGTCTGTTAAGTTCTTGGCCCACATTTTAATCAAGTTGTTGGGTTTTTTCAATTGTTGAGTTAAGTATCCTTTGTATATTTTGGAAAACAGTCCTTTATTGTATATGTCTTGCAAATATTTCTCCCAGTCTGTGGCTTGTCTTTTCATTTTCTTGAACTCTCTCTTACTTTCACAGCAATTTATTTGTTGAAGAAACTGGGTTGTTTGTCCTATAGTTTCCCATATTATGGGTTTAGCTAATTGCATCTCTGTGGAATTGATTGTTTAATGTCTCCCTGGTGTTTTTGTTTTGGTAAATTGATATTAAGATCGAGAGACTTAATCAGAGTCAGATTTTTTTTTAAGTTTTCCATTTAGAATATGTTATCCTAAGAGCCATTTTTAAAAATATTTATTTATTTATTTATTTTTGGCTGCATTGGGTCTTTGTTGCTGTACATGGGCTTTCTCTAGTTGCAGCGAGCGGGGGCTACTCTTCGTTGCTGTGTGCAGGCTTCTCGTTGCAGAGCACGGGCTGTAGGCACGCAGGCTTCAGTAGTTGTGGCACGCAGGCTCAGTAGTTGTGGCACATGGGCTTAGTTGCTCCACGGTATGAGGGATCTACCCGGACCAGGGCTCGAACCCATGTCCCCTGCATTGGCAAGCGGATTCTTAACCACTGCACCACCAGGGAAGTCCCCAGATTCAGATTTTTACATTTTGTTTTTATTTTTCAAGAATGTTTCACAAATGGTGTTGTGTACTTCAATCAGGAGGCACATGTATCTGGTTGTCTCAATTACTAACAACCTTTTGTTGACCATTGCCTACATTCATTATTTCAGTAGGTGTTACAATATCATGATATTCTGATTTGGCTAGAATACTTCTCTAAAGAAAGACTTTTCCTTATTCACTAGTTGGCTACCTTGAGGCATAGTTCATACAGAAAAGTCTTGGTTCTTTTCCTTTATTTACCAGTTTTCAAAATAATGAGCAGATTCCCTAGCATCCTCCAAGGTGACAATGAAGTTTTTATAAAAAGTACTTCGAACTTGGATTTAAACTCATTTGATGGTTTTCAGTCCACTGAATCAAAACTCAAATTTTCCCATTTCTGGCCAATGGAAGCCTCTTCAAGTTAGCTCCTGAGTCCTGTTAGTGCAACCCCAGTCATCCTTGATAGCTTCCTTGCTTTCTGGTAAAAGAAGATGTTTCAGGCTCATCTTATATATTTCCTGCCCCATCCCTGAATTGACCATTTCTCTAATAGCTGGGGAGGTGACTTTTTACCAGCAGCTTGTCTGGTTTTATCTGCCAGCCTCATCTTTGCCCGTGAACCTTCATTAATTCAGCTGCTGATTATCTTCTGCAGTTCCAGGACCAGCCTTTGTGGCCACTTTGATAGACAAGGATACCTGTTGCCCTCCTTTTATTACCTTGCCTCAGAATAGGGACCTAGACCTACTCTTAATTCCCCACAGCACATATAAGAACCGCTATAACCTTTAACAAGACTTGACTGAAAGTTGAGGACATGACAACATCTAGAAACTAACAATTACCATTAGCTATGGCTGCTCATAGAACCACAATCCACCCCACTCGTTATTCAGGGCTTCTTTGTGGCCGAGGCCAGCTCACCCCACACTCAGGGACACCCTCGATCATCAGTCAACACACTAGATTCTAGGCCAGAGAGAGGAAGGAAAGTCCTTCCCCAAATCCCATCGACTTCCCCAACTTACAAAATTGCATTTTTAAAATTAAAGTATAATTGACTTACAATATTATACTAGTTTCAGGTGTACAACATAGTGATTCAATATTTTTATATATAACAAAATGATCACCACAGAAATTTGTGTTTTTCTAGGAATTTATTAGCATAAAGTTGTTTTTTGTTTTTTTTTTTTTGTGGTACGCAGGCCTCTCACTGTTGTGGCCTCTCCCGTTGCGGAGCACAGCGCAGGCTCAGCGGCCATGGCTCACGGGCCTAGCCGCTCCACGGCATGTGGGATCCTCTCGGACCGGGGCACAAACCCGCGTCCCCTGCATCAGCAGGTGGACTCTCAACCACTGTGCCACCAGGGAAGCCCTAAAGTTGTTCTCTTTTATTCCTAATATTAGTTATCTATGCCTTGATTAGTCTTGCCAGAGATTTTTAATTTTATTATTCTTTTTTCAGCAAAAAACTTTTTTTTTATAAGCAGATATTCATTTTTAATTAATTAATTATTTTTGGCTCTGTTGGGTCTTCGTTTCTGTGCGAGGGCTCTCTCCAGTTGCGGCAAGCGGGGGCCACTCTTCATCGGGGTGTGCAGGCCTCCCACTATCGTGGCCTCTCTTGTTGGGAAGCACAGGCTCCAGATGCGCAGGCTCAGCAATTGTGGCTCACGGGCCTAGCTGCTCCATGGCATGTGGGATCTTCCCAGACGAGGGCTCGAACCCGTGTCCCCTGCATCAGCAGGCAGATTCACAACCACTGCGCCACCAGGGAAGCCCAGCAACAAACTTTTGACTTGGTTGTTACTGTCAATTGTTATGTTTATTTTCTATTGTCCTAATTTTTGCTTTTATTTTATTATTTTCTTTCTTATTTTTAATACTTTCATATTTTATTACTAATCAGGTGTACTTTATGTTTTATTGAAGTATAGTATAATTTACAATATTATATTAGTTTCAGGTGTACAACATAGTGATTCAGTATTTTTTATTGTTTTCTTTCTTATACTTTCTTTGAGTGATTCTGATGAGGTTGCTGGTTACTGTGGCATGACCTAGTCTGTAGGGTATCTTCCATTTGCTCCTCCAGAAGTACTCTCCACCCTTTCTGCCCCACGAGGGTGAATTGTTCTCTACTCCTGTAGCCTGTATGAACTACCCCAGTGGGTTCACTTTCCTTCTGGCTTCTACTTGGGTCCAGTCAATGGGGCGTCCAGGCAGGAATTTGGCAAAAGGGAGTAGAATGATGTCATGATATTTGTCCCCCTGGCTTCCTTCCTTCCGGGGTGCTTCAGACTGGCTAGTCTCTCAATTGAAGGTCACTGTTTCTCTCAACTCCTTCTTTTCAGGAAATGGTAACCTTTCCATTCCCTTGTTCTTTCAGGCTGGGTATGGTAATTGCTGTGCTGTTAGTAGCCCCAGATTCCTGAGTTATCCTTTGTGGTTCTCTTACACTCTGCCCATACCTTTGTAAATAGTCTTTTTATTAAACCCTCCTCTAATGTTCCTAATTTGAATGAGCCATATGTTTCCTGTCAGGTGCCTGACTGTTACACCTAGAGACCATTCTGACTGGTACATGTTTTTAATTTAAAGTCTAAAGTTAATCATTATCTTTACACCACTCCCAAATAAAAGAAAAACGTTAGATTAGCAAGGTTGTGGGATACAAGATCAATATTCAAAAGTCAGTTTACTTCCATACATTTGCAATTAACAATATAGAAATGAAATTAAGAAAACATTTCCATTTATAATAGCATAAAATAGAATAAATTACTTGGGAGTAAATTTACCAAAAGAAGTACAAGAAGATTTGTACACTGAAAACTATAAAACATTGTTAAAAAAAACTTTAAAGACCTAAATAAATGGAAAAATATTTCCATGTTCATGGGTTAGAAGACACAATATTGTTAAGATGGCATTACTACCCAAATTAGTCTACAGATTGAATGCAATGTCTATCAAAATTCAGCTGCTTTTTAAAGAGAATTTGACAAGCTGATCCTAAAAGTCATTTGGAAAGTCAGGGGACCCAGAATAGCCAAAACAATCTTGAAAAAGAAGAACAAAGCTGGAGGATTCACACGTCCTGATTTCAAAACTTACTACAAAGATACAATAATCAAGACAGTGTGGTGCTGGCATAAGGATAGATGTATGAATTAATGGAATAGAACTGAGAGGGCAGAAATAAACCTTTATATTTGTGGTCAGTTGATTTTTGAAAAAGGTGCCAAGGCAATCCAATGGGGAATATTTTTAACAAATTTTGCTGGGACAACTGGATATCTACCTGCACAAGAAAGATTTTGGACCACTATTTAACACCATATTAAAAAAAATTAACTCAGTGAATCAAAGACCTAAATAGGAGCTAAAACTAAAAAAATTCTTAGGAGAAAACATAGGCATAAATCTTTGTGACCTTGGATTAGGCCATGGCTTCTTAGAAGACACCTTAAAGCACATGTAGACAAAGAAAAACAGATAAATTGGACTTTCTCAAAATTAAAAACTTTGTGCTTCAAAGGACACTATCCCTACAGAATGGGAGAAAATATTTGCAAATCAAATATCTGGTTAGGGTCTAGTATCCAGAATATATAAAGAACTCTTACAACTCAACAATAAAAGACAACCCAATCAAAAAATGGGCAAAGGAGATAAATAGACATTTCTCCAAAGAAGTATACAGATGGCCAATAAGCACATGAAAAGATGTTTAACATTATTAGTCATTAAGGAAATGCAAATCAAACCCACAATGAGATACCACTTCACATCCACTAGGACAGTGTCTTAGTCTGTTTGGGCTGCTATAACAAAATACGATAAACTAAGTGGCTTATAACAATAAAAATTTATTTCTCACAGTTCCAAAGGCTGGGAAGCCCAAGATCAAGGTGCTGGCAGATTCCGTGTCTGCTGAGAGCCTGCTTCCTAGATGGCTGTCTTTCCACCGTAACCACATCAGAAGGGATGAGGGATCTCTCTGGGGCCTCTTTTATAAGGGCACTAACGCCATTCATGAGGGTGAAACTAATCACCTCCCAAAGGCCCCACCTCCTAATACCATCACCTTGGGGATTAGGATTTCAGCATGTGAATTTTGGGAAGACATAAACATTCAGTCCATTGCAGATGGCTATAATAATAAAAAAAAAAGACAAATGTTAAGAAGAATTTGGAACCCTCATATGTTGGAGGTGGGAATACAAAATGGGGAAGCTGGTCTGGAAAACAGTTTGGCAGTTCCTCAAAAAGTTAAACATAGAATAACCTATGACCCACTAATTTCACTCCCAGGCTTATATATATCTGAGATAAATGAAAACATATACCCACATGAAAACTTAAACACCAATGTTTATAGCAGCATTATTCATAATAGCCCAAGGTGTAAAAAAGCCTAATATACGTAAACTGAAAAATGGATAAACAAAATGTGGCATATCCATACAATGGAATATTTTTCAACCACAAAAAGGAATGAAGTACTGATAAATACTACAACGTGGCTAAACCTTGAAAATATATGCTAAGTGGAAGAAGCCAGACACAAAAGACCACTTATCATATTGTTCTTTTTATATGAAGCACGTAACCTAGACAAATCCATAGAGACAGAAAGTAAATCGTTAGTTGCCAGGGGGAGGGGGGAAGGAATGGGGAGTTACTCCTAATGTGCATAGGGTTTTTTGTGTTTTTTTTGGTGGGTGATGAAAATGTAAAATTAGAGAGTGTTGATGGTTACACAACTTTGTGAATATACTAAAAACTACTAAACCGTACACTTTATTTTTAAAATTTTTTTTGGCTGCGTTGGGTCTTCATTGCTGCACGCTGGCTTTCTCTAGCTGTGGTGAGCAGGGACTTCTCTTGTTGCGGAGCACGGCTCTAGGAGCAAGGGCTTCAGTACTTGTGGCTCGCGGGCTCTAGAGCACAGGCTCAGTAGTTGTGGCGCACGGGCTTAGTTGCTCCGTGCCATGTGGGATCTTCCCAGACCAGGGCTCAAACCTGCCAATCCCTGCATTGGCAGGTGGATTCTTATCCACTGCGCCACCAGGGAAGTCCCTGAACCGTACACTGTAATAGGGTGAATTTATGGCATATGAATTATATCTCAATTTTTTTTTAAAAGCAAAAAAAAAAAAAAACAAACAAGGAAACGAAAAAGAACATACACTCTCTCAAGAAGCAGCAGCAATTTGCAGGCACAGAGTGGTCTAAATCCATACCTGGAAAATATATTTACCAAAGGAAGCATTCTGCATGCGGAGACATAAGCTATTCTGTTTATATATACTTTCAAACTTTCTTGCTTGTTTAGTGCCTTAGAGCAGTGTTTTTGAGACTCAGCTTATGACCCTTCAGCGGGTCAAGAAATAAATATAATGAGTCACAACTAACTTTTACAGTAATGAAATAGAATGGATTAGAAATTGTTAGAGTGTATCATGTTGATCCTTGACAAGAATCAAGGGCATTGGCAATACTAAGGCTAACTGCATCATGCTGTGGGAGAGAGACACAGATGGAATGTGAAAAATATATACATTGGTTAGGAGCAGATTGTTTTATTCAGTGGACTAGCATCTACTTTGATTTTCTGGTCTATGACTGTCAGTAATATGATCATCACCCTACAATGGGAGAATTGAGTATTGTTTAACTTTATAGCAACATAATTTGAAGTTAGTTGTGAATGAAAGTGTGGGAGAATTTTATTTTTGGCAACATTGCCATGACTTTCAAGTGAGTTTTGGTTAGGAATTTGCAGTGTGGTTTCTCAGAAAGTTCATAATCAGGAAAATCTTGAATGTGTGGAAAAATGTAGCATTTTTTTTATTGCACTAATTCAAATTGCCCTTAAATAATTATTTTAATGCTACAAAAATGAGAATGAGAAGGTGAAAAATATGGAAACAGTGAATAGTGATATTGGGGAAAGTACTGACGTTAGTCAGCAGATGGTGCCTTTATTTGTGCCTCATTAAAAAGAAAGGGTAAGTTTAGTAAGACAGCTCTTAAAAAATATGGCTTTTGGGACTTCCCTGGTGGCACACTGGTTAAGAATCCGCCTGCCAATGCAGGGGACACGGGTTCGAGCCCTGGTCCGGGAAGATCCCACATGCCACAGAGCAACTAAGCCCGTGTGCCACAACTACTGAGCCTGTGCTCTAGAGCCCGCGAGCCACAACTACTGAGCCCACGTGCCACTGAAGCCCGTGTGCCTGGAGCCCATGCTCTGCAACAAGAGAAGCCACTGCAATGAGAAGCCCGTGCACCTCAACGAAGAGCAGCCCCCACTCACCACAATTAGAAAAAGCCCCCATGCAGCAACGGAGACCCAATGCAGCCAAATATATATATGTGTGTATATATATGTATATATATGTATACATATATATATATATATGGCTTTATCAAATGTGCAAAACCAAAAAGTGACATATACTAGTGTGTTATTTGTAATGATATACTTGCCAATGAAAACTTAAAGCCACCAATATTAAAAAGATACTTGGAAACATGATATGCTGACTTAGTCCCTTAAATATTTTCAAAAAAAGAAAAAATATATATATTGTGATGGGCAAATTTTTCTGAGTCATGATGTACCTGTCAGTGAGCAAACCTTGTTATCATTGTATTGGGTTGTATATTATGTGTCTAAAGGGAAAATTGCTCACATGGCTCCTGAAAAAAAATTATTCTTTTGGCATATATATTTTTTTGTTTTTGTTTTTCTTCCAATTTTATTGAGATATAATCGACACACAGCACTGGATAAATTTAAGGTGTACAGCATGATGATTTGACTTAGAAACATCATGAAATGTTTGCCACAATAAGTTTAGTGAACATCCGTCATCTCATATAGATACAACATTAAAGAAATAGAAAAAAATGTTTCCTTGTGATGAGAACTCTTAGGATTTACTCTCTTAACAACTTTCCTCTATAACATGCAGCCGTGTTAATTATATTTATCATGGTGTACATTACACCCCTAGTGTTAATTTATCTTATAACTGAAGGTTTGTACCTTTTGACTGCCTTCATCCAGTTCTCCACCCCTCACCCCCTGCCTCTGGTAACCACAAAACTGGTCTCTTTTCCTGAGTTTGTTTGTTTCTGAAGTATACTTGACCTATAAAACTATGTTAGTTCCTGTTACACAACATAGTGATTTGATATTTCTGTGCACTGCAAGATCCTCACCACACTAAGTCCAGTTACGATCTGCCACCATACAAAGATGTTACATAATTATTGACTATATTCCCCACACTGGACATTTCATACCCCTGACTCATTTGTTTTGTAACTGGAATTTTGTACCTCTTAATCTCCCTCATCTATTTCTTTCCTCCCCTTCCCAATTCCCCTCTGCAGCCACCTGTTTCTTCTCTGTATCTATAACTCTGTTTCTGTTTTGTTATGTTTGTTCCTTTGTTTTCGTTTTTAGGTTCCACATATAAGTAAAATCATACAGCATTCATCGTTCTCTGACTTATTTCACTTAGCATAATACCTTCTACGTCCATCCATGTTGTCACAAATGGCAGGATTTCATTCTTTTTTTTGTGGCTGAGTAATATCCATAGTGTGTGTGTATGTATGTATGTGTGTGTGTGTGTGTGTGTGTATATATATATATATATATATATAATATATATATATATGTCACGTGTTCTTTATTCATTCATGTATTGATGAGCACTTACGTTGCTTCCGTATCTTGGCTATTGTAAATAATGCTGCAGTGAACATAGAAGTGCATATATCTTTTTGAATTAGTGTTTTCATTTTCTTTGGATACCCAGGAGTGAAATTGCTGGATTGTATGGTAGTTCTATTTTTAATTTTTTGAGGAATCTCCATACTCTTTTCCATAGTGGCTGCAGCAATTTACATTCCCACCAATAATGCACAAGGGTTCTCTTTTCTCCACATCCTCACCCACTCTTGTTATTTGTTGTCTTTTTGATAATAGCCATCTGACAGGTGAGAGGTGATATCTCATTGTGGCTTTGATTTGCATTTCCCTGATGATCAGTGATGTTGAGCATCTTTTCATGTGCATGTTGGCCATCTGTATGTCTTTTTTGGAAAAATGTCTATTCAGATCCTCTGCCCATTTTTTAATCAAGTGATTTTGTTTTTTGATGTTGAGTTGTATGAGTTCTTTGTATCTTTTGGATACATCATTTGCAAATATCTTACTGGATATATCATTTGCAAATATCTTCTCCCATTCAATAGGTGACGTTTTGGTTTTGTTGATGGTTTCCTTCCCTGTGCAAAAGCGTTTTAATCTTCTGGTATGTATTTTGGTGTGTACTGTTTTTATGGTACATCAACTGATAAAAATATGTCTTAGCAATAAGATGATTTCTCCTTGAATCTTTGCTGTTGCAGATTTTAGAAGCAATGTTTGTTATGCTATTACAGTCTGGTATAGATTTTGTGATCCAACTTGAGAAAGACAAGTTGCAAATTGCACAACACTTAGTTTATGTCTGATATGAGTGGTAAGGCCATTTTAAGGAGGGTCTTGTTAGGTGTTTAGTTAACCTCTTCACACAAAACTTGATTTAAAATGTTTACAGAATTGACAAGTGCAATTTTGGTCAATGTAAATTAGTCTGGAAAAATGAAAATATAACAAAGGCATTTAAAAATTTTAGAAGCATCTAAAAACAATGTTATTTGGCATACTCTTTTATATGTTGTAAATCTTTGGAAAACAGAGATTCTGCTGAAATTCATGTGTATGTTCTTGTTAAGTTTGTTAAAGGAAGCTGACAAAATAGCTAATTAAAAAAAAAACAACACTTTTTCGGGGCTTAGAGCTGACCTACCACTTAGTTTATCATATCAAAGTTAGTTGGTTGTCTTAAAGGAAAGTCCAAAGCACATTATAGGAATACAAGAGTGAAATTCATATTTTTCTAGCCAAAAAGCAATCTCATTTGGAAAATCTTTTCAAAGTTTTTTTTGAGTAACAATGTTGGCCTATTTGATATATATTTTTAACATTCTTAGTGAATTAAATTAGAAAGTTTTTGGGAAACCCATTCCAACATTTCAAGCCTATCCAAGCATTTCAAATAATATTACTGCTATGGCAACAAGATTTCAATATATATGCCACTGGATCCATGGTTTTCAAATGTGGTCCCTGGTCCAGCAGCAGCAGCATCACCAGAGAACTTCTTACAAATGCAAACTCTTGGGCTCCACCCTGGACCTTCTGATTCAGAAACTCTGGGGTAGAGCCAGCAATATGTGTTTCAACAAGCCTTCCAGGTGATTCTGATACAAGCTTAAGTTTGAGAACCAGGGTATTGGATGTCCCCATCATTGTTGCAACAAATTGATGAGACCTTATTAATGAAAGCAGTTTGAATTAAATGAAATAAAATTAGAGATTTTTATTGCACCTTATCTCCTATGTTGGTGTTAGTGTTATGCTCGCCTCGTAATATCAGTTGGGGAATGTTAACTCTTTTTCTGGTCTTTGGAAGGAATTGTGTATTGCTGGTATTATTTCTTCCTTGAAAGTTTAGTAGATATCACAGCCATTTAGGGCTGGAGTTTTCTTTGTGGGAACGTTTTTAATTTATAGATTCAATTTCTTAATAGATATGGGATTATTCCAATTTTGTGGTGTCCATTTAGGTATGGCTTTTTTTCCTAGAAATTTATTTATTTCATCTAAATTTTCAAATGTCTAGGCATAAACTTGTTCATTATATCCTCTTACAATCTTCTTCTTGTTCATTATATCTTGCTGAAGAATCTGAAATGATGTTCCTCCTTTCAATTTTTGACACTAATTCCTGGTTGGAATCTATTCTATTTTTTTCACAGGGTCTGTTCTAATTTGATTGATTGCTTTCTGGGATTGCAGCACAACAGTCAATGTGGGATTTCTTGTACTGCAGCTTAAAAACAAACAGAAAAATGATGGTCACGTAAGACGTAAATATTTGGGGAAGCTGGGTTACAGGTGTGTTTGTTCCCTTACAAACAGTAAGGGAACTGTTTGTACTATCCTTGCAACTCTTATGTAAATCTAAAGTTATTCCAAATTAGAAGTTTTCTTAATAAAGAACAGGAAAAACCGGTATTAATAATCCACTTATTCATCAAGCTCCACTCAGAAGGACTTTGGGCTGTTTGTAAGACTCGAATCCACCAGAGAATTCGAATTTGTTGCCTGTCAAGAGGTTCCCAAGAATGGTAATAAAGACTCAGAGGCAGTGGCTTTTACTCAGAATTTTCTTTCTTTTTAAAAGAGATTTTTTTGGACTCTTTCCGAAAAGATTTTTTAAAGGGGATAATTATACAAGTCAAGGAAATAAGGCTTTGAATATCTTTTGAACTATATGTGTGTTAAAAGGAGGGGAAAGTAATCTTGTTACTTTATCCTGCTCTTAGATGCAATCTACCTACGAAATTGAAAGAAACCATAAGAACTAAGTATTGAACAATAACTAAAACGGTTTGTGAGCAAGGGTTAAGTTGTGAGAGTCTGACCAGAAATGCTTCCAGAGTTCTGAAAAGGGTAGGAGCTTAGTCTTAAAGAAAACGTGGGATTTGCAGGAGTTGGAGGCTCTCATCCTTAGCATGACAGGAGGTCTCTAAGGATCCCAGTCTGCCTGGAACGTGGAGGGGGATGTGGAAGAACAGTGGGAATCAGGATTGAATACTTAGGGGTAAACATGGATTGTGTAGAGCCTTAAAAATGCCAGTTTAAAGCCACTGAATTTTACATATTTTTGAACAAGAAAATTTATGTGATAAATATAATGTAATAATAATAGCTAATATTTTGTTAGTGTCTACTTTGTGCCAGGTCCTGTGTTATATCTATTATCTCATATAAAACTCAGAACAATCCATTGGGGTTGATGCTGCTATTTTCTCCATTTACACATAAGCAAATTGAGGCTTTAGAAAGTTAAGTAACTTGTTCAAGGTTATAATGCTTGTGTGGATTGGAATTGCTTATCTATCTGTCTTCCTCCACTAGACTCTGGACCCTGGAAGGCACAAACCATGTTTATCTTATTCACAGATATATCTCCAGTTCCTAGGAGAGTGCCTGCACATAGTAAGTTTGCAATAAATATTTGGTGAGTGAATGAAATTTAATGACCATATGCCTTTATTTATAACTGCACGTATTCCATCTTGCTATGACAATTTGTTGGTTAGTTTATTAACTCCCTATTTTATGTCTCTTTGTTGAGATAACATGTATCTAACTTTTGACACAGTGTCTGGAACATACATAGTAGGTCTTTTTTAATGTTAATTTTCTTCCTTTCTTCCCTTTGCATTTCTACCATAATTTCTGATACATAGCAGGTGTTCCATGAACAGCCTTGAGATAACTAGTTTGAAGCCCAAGCCAAGAACCTTGTGGCAAAATTAGTGTGTGTGTGTGTGTGTGTGTGTGTATGCATCTTTTTGGGGAGAAGGGGTTTAAGCTTTCATCATAGAAGGGTCCTCAGCCCCTCAAAAAGTTAGGAAGTGCTGTTGTAGATTAAGGAGTGATTGGCTCTGGAAGTGAGGAAAAAATCTGCATTGGTGGGGATTGGAGCAGAGATCTAGAGTGATTGTATTTTCTGAACTCAGATCAGGTGACAGAGTTGAACAAGTTCAAGTCACACAGGGACCATTTAAAATTAGGATTGTCCCAGAAAATATCAAAAGGACACAGGAACTGGCTTGAAAGGACTACCACTGGTCAAATTTGGGACAATTTGAGCATTAAAAACAATAATGATGTTGGATATTAACCTGTTATTGGACATATTTGCGAATATCTTCTGCCATTCAGTAGGTTGTCTTTTCATTTTGTCCATGGTTTCCTTTGCTGTGTGAAAGCTTTTAAGTTTAATTAGGTTCCATTTGTTTATTTTTATTTGGTTTCCTTTGCTTTAGTAGACGGATCCAAAAAATTATTGCTGTGATTTATGTCAGAGTGTTCTGCCTATGTTTTCCTCTAGTAGTTTTATAGTATCTGGTTTTACATTTAAGTCTTTAATCCATTTTGAGTTTATTTTTATATATGGTGTTAGAGAATGTTCTAATTTCATTCTTTTACATGTAGGTGTTCAGTTTTCCCAGTACCACTTATTGAAGATATTGTCTTTTCTCCATTGTATATTCTTGCCTTCTTTGTCATAGGTTACTTGACCATATAAGTGTGGGTTTATTTATTTCTGGGCTCTCTATTCTGTCCCATTGATCTATGTCTCTGTTTTTGTGCCAGTACCATACTGTTTTGATTACTGTAGTTTTGTAGTATAGTCTGAAGCAGAGAGCATGATTCCTCCAGCTCTGTTCTTCTTTCTCAAGATTGTTTTGGCTATTTGGGGTCTTTTGTGTTTCTATACAAATTTTAAAATTATTTTTTCTAGTTCTGTGAAAAGTGCCATTTTATTTTGATTGAGATTGCATTTAATCTGTAGATTGCCTTGGGTAGTATGGTCATTTTAACAATATTAATTCTTCCAGTCCAAGAACACAGTATATCTTTCCATCTGTGTGTGTTGTCTTCAGTTTCTTTCATCAGTGTCTTATATATAGTTTTCCGCATACAGGTCTTTTACTTCCTCTGGTAGGTTTATTCCTAGGTATTATTCTTTTTGATGTGATGGTTAATGGGATTGTTTCCTTAATTTCTCTTTCTGAAAAAATGAAAAGACAACCTACTGAATGGGAGAAGATATTTGCAAATGACATGACTGATAAGGGGTTAATATCCAACATATATAAACAGCTCATACAACTCAACATCAAGAAAAAAAACAACTCAATTAAAAAATGGCCAGAGGAACTGAGTAGACATTTTTTCCAAAGAGGAAATGCAAATGGCTAAAAGACACATGAAAAGTTGCTCAGTATCACTCATCATAAGGGAAATGCAAATCAAAACCACAATGATATATCACCTCACACCAATCAGAATGGCTGTCATCAAAAGGAACCCAAATAACAAATGTTGGCATGGGACTTCCCTGGTGGCACAGTGGTTAATACTCCATGCTCCCAATGAAGGGGGCCCAGGTTCAATCCCTGGTCAGGGAACCAGATCCCACATCATGCTGCAACTAAGAGTTCACATGCTACAACTAAGGAGCCGACCTACCGCAACTAAGGCCCTGTGCAACCAAATAAATAAAAAAAAACAGAAACAAATGTTATTGAGGATGTAGAGAAAAGGGAACTGTCATACACTGAAGAGACAGAAAAATGAAAGGGACTCTCATGAAAGACAGAAAAGATGAGGGGAGTCTTAGAGATTAAAAGACACTAAAGAGACATGGCATTCAAAAGCAATGAGTGATCCTTGATTGAATCCTGAATGTGCGGGGAAGACTCTGTGGGACATTTTGGGGGGCAATTGCAGAAAATTGAATGTAAGGTAATATTATATCAACATTAAATTTCTTGGGTGTGATGGTGTCATGGTTATTAGGAGTATGTCCTTGTTCTCGGGAGAGAGATGCTGAAATATTGGGGTGTAGTATCATGATATCTGTAATTTACTTTCAAATGGTTTGGCAAAAATGTGATATATATGTATATATACACATGTAGATAGAGAAGAAATAGATAAAGCAATGTTAACAATTGGTGAGTTTAAGCAAGGATATATGAGTATTCATCGTATTATTCTTTCAACTTTTCTGTAGATTTGAAAATTTCCCCCCAAAAAGCTGAGGGAAAATAAAATATTGCAAATAAGGTGCTTGGCCAATGGTAAATGCTGAAAGAAGGGTGGGTCTTACACAAGTGTATAAGCTCCATGAGAGCAGGGACTTTGTTTCTTTTATTTAGCACCTACAGTAGTGCCTGGCAGGTGAAATGGTACTCAACAAACATTTTTGAAACAAATCCTTGAGAGATTGTACATTAGAAATGTAATGTGAAAGAATATAACAGTCGGAAATAACACCAAAGGACGATGCATGAACAGCTGTTTCCGTGGTCTGAATATAACTGTGCCAGTTGCTTTGATTAAAATGACTTTTCTATGATTCAAAAATATGATCTAAAAAATTGCCCCAGAAAATCCATCTGCCTAGTTGAGTTTGGTAACTCATTTACAAGAAGTGATACTCTCTGAGTAGTATCAGCATGTTTCGTTAAGCCATTTGGGATTATTGTGGGGGAAGAAATTAGCCTATTAAGGAGCTTCAGTTTTTCTAACCCTGACCTAAATTGACATCAACTGGCCTCTTACGGGAGGGGTGCTCTGCCCTCTGGTGGTGAAAGACACTCATCTGGTTTCTACAGAACGGGCCAGCAGAACAGAGATGAAGTGGAGAGTACCTTTGCCCAGAGGTTTCTGGAAACCTATCTCCTTATTTCCTAGTCAGTAGTGACCTTAGGACTGAACTTGATGTGATCATTTTTGACTCAGTGAATAGCCAGCTTTGGGGAATGCCTGGGCCAGGCTGGGCTGAGGAAGGTTCAAATTTAGGAATATAAAGTGACATTTGTAGTTGGGTCAAAACTGAGGTGGGAAGACTTGTTCCTAGCATCATGAGTGCCAAGGGAAACCTGAAGGGCCATTTGAACTGTAAGGTTTGTCAGGATCCTGTCTCCTTGCTGTGACAAGGATGAGAGTATATTCCACCATATGCCTCAGGAAGAGCTCTGGGTGAAATCCTGGGGCTGTGATTGCCCAGGGAAGGCTGGCTGCTTCACAGACAGCTGACCAATGTCCAGCTTTGTGGCCCTGGAATGGATTTTTTTTCCTTTCTTTTTTTTAAAAATTAATTTATTTATTTTAGTTTTGTCTGTGTTGGGTCTTCGTTTCTGTGCAAGGGCTTTCTCTATTTGCGGCGAACGGGGGCCACTCTTCATCGCGGTGCGCGGGCCTCTCACTGTCGCGGCCTCTTTTGTTGCGGAGCACAGGCTCCAGACACGCAGGCTCAGTAGTTGTGGCTCACGGGCTCAGTTGCTCCGTGGCATGTGGGATCTTCCACAGACCAGAGCTCGAACCCGTGTCCCCTGCATTGGCAGACAGATTCTCAACCACTGCGCCACCAGGGAAGCCCCCTTTCTTTTTTCTTAATTTCTAACATTAAAAGAACTTTTTTTCCTCCCTGAGTGTAAAAATGATACATAGACTATGTAAAAAATTAAGAAAAGTATTAATAAAGTAAAAATTACCTGAAGTCTGTCTACATTGTGATAACCACAGTTGACATTTTTGGTAACATTTCTTTCAGGTAATTCTGTGCATATAACCATATAGAGTATGAATGTCTAATTATACATGAATGGGGTCATAATATACCTCTTCCTTTATAACTTGCTTTATTTTTCTTTCAAGAGTGTGTGGTGAGCACCTTCCTATCCAGTTATAGATATGTACTTTTTTAAATTTATATTTTAAATTATTAAAGTTATCTACGCTTATAATAAAATGAAAGGAATGTTGTGGCCGCTCCCGTTGTGGAGCACAGGCTCCGGACGCGCAGGCTCAACGGCCATGGCTCACGGGTCCAGCCGCTCCGTGGCATGTGGGATCTTTCCGGACCGGGGCACGAACCCGTGTCCCCTGCATGGGCAGGCGGACTCTCAACCACTGCGCCACCAGGGAAGCCCCATGAGCGCTTGTTTTAAACAATTATTTTAAGATTGTTTCTTTCTTGATGTGGACCATTTTTAAAGTCTTTATTGAATTTGTTACAATATTGATTCTGTTTTATATTTTGTTTTTTTGGCGGCAAGGCATGTGGGATCTTAGCTCTTCGACCAGGAATCGAACCCATACCCCTTGCATTAGAAGGCGAAGTCTCAACCACTGGACCGCCAGGGAAGTCCCTCCATGAGCTTTTTTTTTTTTTTTTTTTTGCGGTACGCGGGCCTCTCACTGTTGCGGCCTCTCCCGTCGCGGAGCACAGGCTCCGGACGCGCAGGCTCAGTAGCCATGGCTCACGGGCCCAGCTGCTCCGCGGCATGTGGGATCTTCCCGGACCGGGGCACGAACCAGTGTCCCCTGCATCAGCAGGCGGACTCTCAACCACTGTACCACCAGGGAAGGCCCTCTATGAGCTTTTTTAACTTAACTGTGTCATGAACATCTTCCCATGTCAGTGTGTGTGTGTGTGTGTGTGTGTGTGTGTGTGTGTGTGTGTGTGTGTGTGTCCTATTCGTTTCGGTGACTGTGCAGTATTCTGCTGAGTAGATGAAACGTGGTTCGTTTAACTAGTCACCTATTGATGGCTATTCAGATTTTTCCAATATTTTGATATATAAATATCTCACTGAATATTTTAGTAATATATCTTGGTATACTTGTTTAGCTGTTGCTAAGACATAAATTCCTAGAAGCAGATCAAAGTATATGAATATTTAATTTTATTTGAAATCTTAGTATTTTATTTTGTAAATGATGATGTTCAATGGCTCAAATATTCCATTATATTGAAACACTAGATTTAACCATGATCCTACTTTATTGTTACAGTTTTTTCTATTTTTGCTTTCACAAATAATACAGTAATAAGCATTTTTGCATTAAATCATCATCATACCAAATAATATCATTAGGGAGTAATTATCAAGTCAAAAAGTTTGGATTTCTTTATGATTAATTCATATTGCTAAAAAATTTCTTTGCAGAAAGATATCAGTTTATGTTCTCACCATAAACATTCTACTATTAATAAAATTGAGGGTGGGCATTTTTTACACATTTACTGGCCATTTATTTATCTTTTGTGAATTGCCTCTTCCTTTCTACCTATATTTCTATTGGGTTGTTTGGTTTTTTCCTTGATTTTTTTAAAAAGCATTGATTGATTGATCGATTTTGGCTGCACTGGGTCTTCGTTGCAGCATGCGGGATCTTTTTAGTTGCGGCATGTGGACTTCTTAGTTGTGGCATGCGGACTCTTAGTTGCCGCATGCATGCGGGGTCTAGTTCCCTGATCAGGAATCGAACCCGGGCCCCCTGCATTGGGAGCCCGGAGTCTTACCCGTTGGACCACCAGGAACCCTTTACCTTGATTTTTGTAGGTGTTCATGCATCTGTTCATTAATTTTTTGAACCAATAAACAAATATTTGACCACCTACCGTGTGTCAGCTGAATATTCTATGTGCTGGAGATAAATGCAGCAATGAACAAAGACCAAGATTATACTCCAGTCAAGGGGAGGGGTGCAAAAAGTAAACAACTATGTCATGTGGAGATAGTGCTATAGAAACAAACAAAGCAGGTAATAAGATGGTGAGTTTAAGGAGTGCTGTTTTTATATGGATAGTAGGGAAGATCTCTCCGTGAATAGAAACCTGGAGTTCATGAGGAAGCAAGCCATTCAGAGAGCTTCCTGGGGATGAGAACTTCAGGCAGAGGGTGCAGTAAGTCCTTCATACATTCTGGATATTGACTGTTTCCCAGAATATCACTTGGCTTTTATGGTTGTGCATAGTGTCTTGTACAGAAAATTTTAACATTGTTAAGGTCAAACTTGTCAATCTTTTCCTATCCATGACTTCTGGGTTTTATGATTGAGAAGAACTTTTCTATCCCCAAATCGTAAAAGTATTCCCATAGATTAACTTCTACTTTTTTTTTTTGGTAAATTTATTTATTTATTTTTGGCTGCGTTGGGTATTTGTTGCTATGCGTGCGGGCTTTCTCTAGTTGCGGTGAGCAGGGGCTACTCTTCTATGCAGTGCATGGGCTTTTCACTGCGGTAGCTTCTCTTGTTGTGGAGCACGCGCTCTAGGTTCGTGGGCCTCAGCACTTGTGGCACGTAGGCTCGGCAGTTGTGGCTCATGGGCTCCAGAGTGCAGGCTCAGTAGTTGTGGCGCACAGGCTCAGCTGCTCTGCGGCATGTGGAATCTTCCCAGACCAGGGCTCGAACCCGTGTCCCCTGCATTGGCAGGCAGATTCTTAACCACTGTGCCACCAGGGAAGTCCCCACTTGTACTATTTTTATACTTTGGTTTTTAATATATCAGATAATTTACATATCATAAATGTATGAGGTATAATTTACATATCATAAAACACCCATTTTGAGTATACAGTCTAATGATTTTTAGTCAACTTAAGGTTGTATAACTATTACCACAATCCAGCTTTAGAACTATACTTTGATTTTGTTATACATAGCTTTTAGTATGTCTGAGATGCCTTTTAACTTGGTGTAAAGTTTAAGACCTAACTTTTTTTTTTCTTTGCCCATTGATTTGAAATGTCTCCGTTACCACATGCTAAACTTCCATGTACACCTGGACCTGATCCTGGTCTCCCTGTTCCAGGGGTCATAAATAGGGTTTTATTTGGCCCATGGAGTTTTTTAAATTGAGTGATTTCACATAAAAACCCAGACTTTTGGCCTTTCTGGAAAAACTAGACAATTCAGCAACAATCTGCAGGAGGCGAGTAGAGACCACTCCTTGTAGATGGGCATGGGGATGGTGACCACAATCACAGTTTGCCAGGAACAGTCCCTTTACACGCCTGCTGTCCCGTTGTAATTAATAGCATCCTTTCATTCTTAAAAGTTCTGGTTTGGGCAGTAAGTTATGGGTCACAATCTCCACCATTCCTTATTGCATCACACCCAGCATTCCTCTTTCATTTATGTTACAAGACCCCCTCCCAGGAAGAAAAAAGGAGAGGAGATGCCACGATCCGGGCACAGAAGTTTGCCAAAAAAATGATTACCTGGGCTCAGAGTAGAACAGAACATACTATCTGGTGGGGAGAAATCAGGACAAGAGTCCTCTGACAGAGAATATGATGTCACAATTTACCAATCCTTTTCCCTTCCATTATTTCCATTTAACATCACAACAACCTACCCAGTTACACAAGTTACCCAGTTTGTTACTGTGCGTCTGTGTATGGATGTGCTGTCTTCCCTGTAACCAGCATTTCAAAACAGGGACCTAGTTACTCCGCTCTGCTCACCACGGTCTCAGGGACCGTTCAGTGCTGGGCGCAGAGCTGGCCCCAAGGAACTATTTCCTGGCTGTTTAGGCTCCCAGGAACTACTGACTGAATGAACTAATGAGGAAATTGAGGCTCAGAGAGGTCCGTGGCGAGTCAGAGGCAGAAAGAAGCAGGCGGGAAATCAGACCAGACGGCCTGATTCCTGGTCTGGCATCCAAGATCTTTCCCTAGCCAGTTAGCTGTAACCTCCCCAAATAGGCAAGAAATGGGAGAATGCACACGCGGGGACCTGTCTTCGACCTCGGGGGACCTCACTGAAATGCTGGACTGAGGGGCCAGAAGGACGAGTGGCGCAAGAAACGCCACATCGCTCTCTCGCACCTGCCCTCCTGACAGCAAGACTACATTTCCCAGCAGTCCCCGCGGCGCGCACGGCCCCTTGCCACGCGGCTTGCGCCTCCGCCGTCGGCCTAATGGGGGCGCTGCGGCGACCCCTCCGCCGCCCCGTAGGAATCTCCGCGGCCCCGGGGCCGCTTGCTTCCTGTTTGTCGGACGAGGAGACATGGCGGCGGCGGCGCCGGCGGCTGCTGGGTCTGGGGTCGGCCGAGGGCGACGGGCGGCGGCAACTGTGGCGGCTTGGGGCGGATGGGGCGGCCGGCCGCGGCCTGGTAACATTCTGCTGCAGCTGCGGCAGGGCCAGCTGACCGGCCGGGGCCTGGTCCGGGCCGTGCAGGTACGAAGCCGGCCCGGAGGGGCGGGGCGGGGTGGACCGGGCGGGAGCTGGCGGGGGGGCCGGGCAAGAGGCCTTTCCAGGCCGCCACTGTACGGGCCCGACCCCTCTTGGCTGGCCGCGGGGCCTCCCTGTGGGCTGTCGCGACGCTGTCAGCCGCGGCGGGGCAGTGGGCAGCGGCAGGCTAGAGGCTCCGGCTTAGGGGCCGAGCAGGGCTGGGCTGCATCGGGCACTGATGGCGTGTACGAGTCTTAGGCCCAGCTCCTAGATCCTCCCTTCCTTGCGCCACGTCTGCACGTCTGGGGGACCCTGGGCGAGTTTGCTGTAGCCTCTACGGGCCGCGAGTTTCTTCCCCGTGACTTGGGCGGTGGGTCATCACTGCAAACCCCAAACGGTTCCCAAGCCATCATAAATGTCATTCTCTCAGAGAGGCCTTTCCTCGACACAACCCTCCCTCTTCAAAAGTGGGTCCCCATTGTTATTCAGTTACAGCCCTGAATTCGTTCCGTCCACATTACTTTCTTAGTCTGTAATTACATATTTCTTTGTTGTCTGTCCTTTTTCTCGCGTGTGTCCCACGTTAGGCTGAGCTCCAGCGGGTGCAGGGACTGTATCTGGTTTGCCAGAGTAGAGCGTCATGGTAAAGAGCTAGGGCTCTGGAGTCAGGCCTGGATTCAGAACCCTGCTCTCTCTTGCTTGGGCAAGTTACGTTTCTGTGCCTCAGTTTCCTGATTTGTGTAAAAGCGTTAAATGCATTTCTGGTGCACAGTAAAAAGCTGAAGAGTAATCAGTTAATATTAATGCTATACTTGGTATTTGGCTTAAATAGTGCCCAATATATGATTAGCATTTTTTTTTTTGAATGAATGAAGGACACTGCTTTAGGGTAAAGCGGGATGAATAAACCTAGGCTGCTCGCTGCTCTACTCCCCCCGCCCCCGTGTTCCCAGAACTTACGTTGCAAACACACCTGTAAAGCATTGGCTTAATTTAAGGATAGCTTTTGCGTAAAGAAACTTTTTAAGTAAATACAGGAATAGTAATAAAGTGATTGGTGGGAGTGGAGTGGGAATTGGGTAGATGAGGGAGAGTGTGAGAGTGAGACTTTTCACAGTATAACTTTATATATGAACTTAATTTTGAACCACTTCAATATTACTCATATGGTTAAAAGGACAGAATATAAGATAAAGACCAGGTGGTCTGTGTTTGTAGAGGGTTACAGATGAAGAAGCAGTTCTGGGTGAACAGTATTTTCCTGAACATCAGTTAACCATAGATGAGCAACTTTTTTCCCTTTGCATTCTTCTCTGTCTGCCTTAAGATTCTGGAAATACTTGCTCTATCCTTTAACCCAAAGACCCTTACTGAGCTGGGTATGTAGGAATGGGCAGAAAGGGAACTAACTCACCTTTACTGAGCACATATTTTGGATCAAGCATTGTGCAAGGTATACAGTGTCTTTATTTAATTCTCAATCTTTTGAACCAAGTGTCGGGACTCATCTCAACACAGATGAAGAAACTGAGGCTCAGAAAAATTCGGTAATTTGCTCCTAAGCACTTGTCTTGATAATCCTCTATGTTCTGAGGGCAATAGGGAGCCACGGAAGTTCTTTCACTTAATGAATGGGGAAATTTAGTACACTTAATTTGTTTCCAGTGCTGGATGACTTGAAATGGGAGGAGACTGAAGAAGCTCACCAGATAGAAGGTGCTGGAATGTTCTTGAGCCTGATCTAGTCTGGTTATTGTGGTAATCAGTAGTTGTATACAGACAGGAATGGGAGCTATTTCAGAGGTTGAGATGGATGTACCTTCCCAAAACTATAGTGAAGATAAAGTGGGGAACTTCATCTTTCAGATGTGTCCTTTCTTAGTCACTTTCTTTGATCTCTTCCTTGCTACACCCCCACGTTGCAGAATAAATTATATCCTCACAAGTATTTCCATAGCACAGTAAGCATATCCATTATGGCATGTGGTATACTTGGAAAGACCAGATGAAAATTTTTTTTCTTTATGTTGTAAACACATAAAATTTACCTCCTTAATCATTTTTAAGTGTGCAATCAGTAGTGTCAAGTATTCACATTGTTGTGAAACAGATCTCCAGAATTTTTTCATCTCGCAAATCTGAAACAACCCATTAAACAACTACTTTTTTCCCCTCCCCCAGCCCCTGGTAACCACCATTCTACTACTTTCTGTTTCCATGAATTTGATTACTTTAGATACGTCATATAAGTGGAATCATACATTGTCTTTTTGTGCCTGGCTTATTTCACTTAGCATAATATCCTCAAGGTTCATCCATGTTATAGCATGTAACAGGATTTCCTTGGAAAAGACCAGATTTTGAAGTAAGATGGACCTGGATTGAATGCTAGTTCTGTCACTTATAACTAGGTTATATTATTTAATCTCTCTGAACCTCAGTTTCATTATTTCTAAAATGGCTGTAGTAACATCTACCTCATAGGGCTGTTAGGAGGAGTGAAATAACGTATCTAAAAAGCTTGGCCAGTGTGTGGCACATAGTAAATGTTCAGTAAATAGTTGCCATCAGCTCATAGCCATCAGAGTGGGCTTCCTGAGAGACTGTGTCTTATTTTTCTTTGTGTCTGCAGAGCCTGAAACAGCGCCAGTCACTTGATCTTCAGGACTCAGGAAATTGTTTGACTTGAAATACTGTATGTGAGGGCTCTGTCCTCCTCTTCCTCAGTCCTGTCTCTTTGTGTATCCCAAACAGTCCCATGGCTTTAAGGAGTTCTGGAGTCAGATTACCTAGGTTTGAGTTCCAGCTCTGGTACATACTTGCTGTGTGTCTTTGGACAAGTAGCTTAATCTCTTTGTGCCTCAGTTTCGTCTTCTTTTTTTTTTTTTTCTTTTTGTGGTACGCGGGCCTCTCACTGTTGTGGCCTCTCCTGTTGCGGAGCACAGGCTCCGGACGCGCAGGCTTAGCGGCCATGGCTCACGGGCCCAGCCGCTCCGTGGCATGTGGGATCCTCCCGAACCGGGGCACGAACCCGTGTCCCCTGCATCGGCAGGCAGACTCCCAACCACTGCGCCACCAGGGAAGCCCTCTTCATTTTTAAAATAGAGATAATCATGGGACCTAACCTGCTAAAGCTGTGGTAAGGACCAAGAGCGTTTATACACATAAAGCACTTAAAATGGTGTCTAAAATATAGTAAGCATGCTATAAAGATTAGCAACTATCGTTTTTAGCAAAACTATATTCTGATAGATCCTAAATCTGTTATTTCCATCCTGGTTTCTCTCTTTAGCTCCAGTTGGATATATCCAGATACTTTCTCAGGGTCTCCACCTAGGCGTCTAATAGTCACCTCGAACTTAATATGGCAAATACAATTCCTAATTCCTCTTCCACCAAACCTGATCTTCCTCAAGTCCCAAACAGAACTTGAGAGAAGCCTGGGAGAAGACCCCAGGCCACATGATTTAGAATGGGCCTTGTCCTACTTGGATTTTTTTTTTTTTTTTTTTGCGGTACGCGGGCCTCTCACTGTTGTGGCCTCTCCCGTTGAGGGGCACAGGCTCCAGATGCACAGGCTCAGCTGCCATGGCTCACGGGCCCAGCCGCTCCGTGGCATGTGGGATCCTCCCGGACCGGGGCACGAACCCGTGTCCCCTGCATCGGCAGGCAGACTCCCCACCACTGCGCCACCAGGGAAGCCCCCTACTTGGATTTTAATGTTCCTTATTTTCATCTCTCCCTTTCAGTTTGATCTCTATCAAGGTAATAAAATATGCTGGTATGATGCTTTAGCATTTACAGAGCCTGTTCACATTTATCAGCACATTTGATCCCTAAAGCAAATCAGATCTTATAATCCCTTGCTTAAAACCCTCCAGTGGCATCCCATTGCAGTTGGAATCAAATCCAGATTCCTTTCCAGGGGTGCACAAGACTCTGCACAATCAGTAGGAATTGAGGGAAAGGGATAGACTAGGCAAAGCAACTCACACAGGTCATGACCTACCGCACCTAGAGATACTACTTCAGTTTGGCAATCTGGTGAGAGGCTAGGTTTTGGCATCCTGTTTTTGTTTTGTTTTGTTTTGTTTGCGGCATGTGGGATCTTCCCGGACCAGGGCACGAACCTGCGTCCCCTGCATCGACAGGCGGACTCCAACCACTGCGCCACCAGGGAAGCCCCTAGCATCCTGTTTTGTTTCCCAAATTTCCGGTCATTGCGTCCTTCGTGATTTTTGGCATATCTAAATTCTACTTGAGTGTTACTTCATATATATTTTTTTAGATTGACTCCTCTTTTTTTTTTTTTTAATTTCAGTTGGCACAATTGTTTTAACCTTGTTCTGAGCATTAACATTTGAAACCTAGCGGTTCAAGTCAAATACAGTCTCTTTGCCTGTCAAGGATAATTTGATATTGAAAACCCTGTAGATAGGATAAATTCTCATTAATTAGAAATATGAATAATATTTAAACAGTTTTTGTATTCGCAAACCATAAAATTCATTCTTATATTAAAACAAATCCCATTAAAGTAGACACAAGCATTCATTGGTTAATGTTTGTTATCAGAATAATATAAGTGTATTTAATCTTCATTAATTAAAGGTATTTAATTTTCATTAATTATTCTTTAAGAAGGGTATTTACTTGCACTTAATGCATTTTGAGGCATTAGATATCTTAGGACTAAACAAGTAAGATACACATTTTATGTTTATGGAATTCAGCCTTTAATTATTTAAAAAGAAAAGCAGTAAAGACAAAAATAAGTCAATGAAAACTGTAAATGTCTGGAAGTGTCACATTCACTAAACAGGTTGACAGCTTAGGCAGCATGATGTAAGAGATTATCACTCCTGTAAACTGTTAAACCACAAGTATTCCGAGAGAAGAAACCCATACAACATCTGCCAAAAATTCAACTTTGAAGATGCCTGGATGGTGGCTCTTTTCATCACGCTACTCAGCTGTTCACAAGGAAAACAAAATCCAGATGATTATTTTTATCTTATTTATTTATAAATTTATTTATTTTTGGCTGCATTGGGTCTTCGTTGCCGCGTGTGGGCTTTCTGTAGTTGTGGCGAGTGGGGGCTACTCTACCTGCGGTGCGCGGGCTTCTCACTGCGGTGGCTTCTCTTGTTGCAGAGCGCAGGCTCTAGGCACGCGGGCTTCAGTGGTTGTGGCACGCGGGCTCTAGAGCGCAGGTTCAGAAGTTGTGGTGCACGGGCTTAGTTGCTCCGCAGCATGTGGGATCTTCCTGGACCAGGGCTCGAACCCATGTACCCTGCATTGGCGGGCAGATACTTTTTTAAAAAATTTTAATTAATTAATTTTTATTTTTGGCTGTGTTGGGTCGTTGCTGCACATGGGCTTTCTCTAGTTGTGGCGAGCGGGAGCTCTTCTTTCGTTGAGGTGCACAGACTTCTCATTGCGGTGACTTCTCTTGTTGAGGAGCACGGGCTCTAGGCACATGGGCTTCAGTAGTTGTGGCACACAGGCTCAGTAGTTGTGGCTCGCAGGCTCTAGAGTGCAGGCTTCAGTAGTTGTGGCTCATGGGCTTAGTTGCTCCACGGCATGTGGGATCTTCCTGGACCAGGGCTCGAACCCATGTCTCCTGCATTGGCAGGCAGATTCTTAACCACTGCGCCACCAAGGAAGCCCCAGCAGGCAGATTCTTAACCACTGCGCCACCAGGGAAGCCCCAGATGTTTATTTTTAAATGAGAGTAAATGCCTTGTGAGACAAACTAGTAGTAGTAAAAGAAATTCCATGTGAAGTTGAATATTTTGAATACAATTTGGAGGAGCTCTGGGTATCATGAACCTTGTAACAAATAACAGCAGTGCCCCCACTTTTCACCCCCAAGTTCCACCCTCCCCAGGCAACCACTGCCCACACTGTAGCTGTTTTCTTTTATAGAAGAAGAGTCCAGGAAACAGGAAAGCCAGCGTTCTAAATAACATGCTTATAAGGCTATTTCTTGACTTTACAGTTTTAGAGATTATCTATTTTCTTCCTCTTGTAGAGATTAGGATTTAATTCACAGCACCCTGTGCCACACATTTGGTCTCCATCATTCTCCTTATGTATTTATATCAGTTTTGACTGTTGGTGTTAAGTATTTACATTATGATGATAGTGATGAGATATAATTGTTTATAGCAGAGCCATATAGTATACAACAATTGTATTTGTTCTGTATAATTTGTTTTTCTTAGAGTTAAAAGCTGCCCTTTCTCCCCCTACTTTTTAAATTGAGACACAAATATAGTAGAATTCACCCTTTCAGTGTATAGTTCTACAAGTCTTGACAAGCACACACTGTTGTGTGGCCACCACTACAGTTAGGATTTAGAAATACCCTTGTAGTAGTCACCCCTTCCTCACCGCCCTCCTTTGGCAACTTCTTACCTGTTTTCTATTCTGTTAATGCCATTTTACTATCATAGAAATGGAATCATTCCATATGTAGCATTTTGAGTCTGGCTTCTTTCACTAGTATAATCATCCTTATAAAATTTGCTTTTCTTTTTGTTTACTTACAATTTACTCCCAAATTCTAAAACTCCTACTTTTTTTTTTTTTAAGAAATCTTTCTTGGAACCCTCTGTTCTGCAATTTGCACTAGTTATTTGCTAGAACAGCTGTATAGCTGAATTCTTGGGATTTCCCTTCACCAAATTCAGGGCATTTAATTTATTTTTCTCATGTTTTGGATCTCTGTTTTCTGAATCCTGTTTTCCTTTTTCTTGGAGTACATTCTCTAGTAACATCCTAAGAAAGCCTACATGGGAGGTAACTTTTTTTTAAAGCTTGCATGTCTGAAAATGTCTTTTATTCTTATACTTGAGTATTTAGTTTAGCTGGGTATAGAATTCTAAGTTGGAAGTTATTTTCCCTTAAATTTTTAATGGCATTATATTATTCCATTGTCTTTAAGTATTTGGTGTAGCTGTTGAGAGGTTCTGTTCTGATTCCCTGTCCTTTGTGCATGACCTATTTTCCCACTCCTCACTCCCTAAGCATTTTTAGGATCATCTCTCTTTCTGGTATTCTGAAATTTAACTATGATATGCATTGATGAAAGTCTTTCTTTTTATTCATTGTGGGAACACTTTGTGTAGATATACATTAAAATATATAACAACTATAATAAAGTCATGTCTATCACCAGACATTAACTAACCCCCTCTGCAAAATGATTGCACTAAGTGTTCTCTTAGGATCTTCCTTTTTTTTTTTTTTTTTTTGTGGTACGCGGGCCTCTCACTGTTGTGGCCTCTCCCGTTGCGGAGCACAGGCTCTGGACGCGCAGGCTCAGCGGCCATGGCTCACGGGCCCAGCCACTCTGCGGCATGTGGGATCTTCCTGGACCGGGGCATGAACTCGTGTCCCCTGCATCAGCAGGTGGACTCTCAACCACTGTGCCACCAGGGAAGCCCAGGACCTTCCTATTTTTGAAAGACATTTTCTCTCCTGTGAAGTTCGGGCTGTGATTGCTTTGGAGAGCTTCATGGAATAGGTGAGACTTGAGTTGTTTCTGAAGAATGAGTAGAATTTTAACAGTAGCAGAGGTATTTCTGACACTAAGAACACCACTGAGAAAGTCATCATAACCAGCCATTAGAAGATGGAAGAGAAAGTGAAGTGCTCCTGTGGGACATAGGTGGGAGATAAGTTTAGATATTTGGGAATAGAGTGGGGAGGGTAACTAACTTATTGAGCATACACAGTTTGTCATTGTGCAGATACTTGGGTTTTTTTTTTTTTTAAGTTTATTGTTAAATATTTGACCTATGAAAAGCTGTAATAAGTAATGCCAGTGTGTTACAACAATAAACATGTACCCACGACCAAATTTGAGGAGTTACCAATACATTTAATGCCCCTTTCATGTCAGTCCCTCCCTGCCAGAGGTGCTTCTTTTGAGTAGATAACATATGCACATGTACAAAAGGGTTACAGAGAAAAATAAGTCTCCCTTGCAAACAGCCTATTACCACCTCTACTAGCACGCTCCAGTTCTACTCCCAGAGGCAGCTATGGTTTTGATTTCTTGTGTATCTCTCTATCTAAGCTTCGGAAAGCAAATATGTCTCTATATGTTTGTTCTTACACAAGTGATACTATACACACTGTTGTGCATCCAGCTTTTTTCTCTTAAAATATATTTTAGAGATCCTTCCATAATCAGTACATACAGATTATTTTGTTTTAGGTGTTTACAAAACTTTTTGTGTTGAAATATACAAAAAAAATGCACAAAAAATAAAGAACAGCCCAATGCAACTTCCAACATTGCATTTAGTTGTACTAGTTTTCATGCTTTATGTAAATAGAATCAAACTGTGTACTGAGTCTGCCTTCTTTCAGTCAACATTGTGAAATTCATCCCTGATGATGGGTGAAGCTGTAGTTCGTTCATTTTCATTTCTGTATAGTATTCTGTGGTATTAAACCACAGTTAATTCATTGTACTTTTGATGAGTATTTGGGATCTTTCCAGTTTCTGGCTATCGTGAATAATGCTTATGTGAACATTCTTGTACATGTCTCTTGATGTGTATATGCACAATTTCTTTTGGGTATATACTTAGAAGTAGAATTGCTGGGTTATAGGATATACATAGGTTCAGCATCAGCAGCTGTTGCTGAACAGTTTCCCAAGTGGTTGTATTAATTTACAGTCCCACCAGCAGTGTATATGAGTTGCTGTTGTTCCATGTTCTCGCTAACCTATGGTGCTGCCAGTCTTTTTAATTTTAGTCATTCTAGTGTGTGAGCAGTAGAATCTCATTATGGTTTTAGTTTGTGTTTCCCTCATGACTCATGAAGTTAAGCACCTTTTCAGAAGTTTACTGGCCATTTGGACATTCTCTCTTGTGGATTACCTGTTCAAATCTTTTGCACATTTTTCTGGTGGGGTTTTTCGTTCTTTTTTTTTTTAAATTGATTTGAAGTTCTTTTTATTCGCTAGATAAGAGCCCTTTGTGGTGATGTTTTGCAGATAGCTTCTCTTATTTGGTGGCTTGCCTTTTTAGTCTCTAAAAAGATCTTTTGATGAACAGAAGTGCTTTATTTTAATACGACTCATTGTATAACTATTTTCCTTTATGGTTAGTGCTTTTTGTATTCTGTTTAATAAATCTTTGCCAACCCTTCTATTTATCTTCTAGAAACTTTATTGTTTCGCCTTTTCCATTTAAACATACACTCCACTTGGAATTTATTTTTGGATGTGGTGTGAGCTTTTCAATAGAGATACCAAGTTGACCTGTTATTTATTGAAAAGTCTTTTTTGTCCGTCCAGTGCTCTGTAGTGTTTGTTTTCACATCTGTTTCATGTCTGTTCTGTTTCTCTGGTCTGTCCATTTACCCTTACACTGAAATCACATTGTCCTATTTTCTGTAACTTTATGTGTGTTGATTTTGGTTATAGAATATCGAATCAGAAGAGTAGCTTCTCCTACTTATCTTCAAGATTTCTTTGGCTCTTCTAGCCCCTTTGCCATTTCCGTATACATTTTAGAATGAGCTTGTACATTTTTACAAAATTTTGATTGGGATTGCCTTCAATCTATTCAGTACAACACATTCATTCTCTCTCTCCTGCCCTTACTCCTCTTTTTCTCTGATCTGGTCTCCCTTAATCTCTCTTGATAATGTCTTATGTATGTAGTTTTCTATATAGTGGTCTTGCATAACTTTTGTTAGATTTATTCCTTGGCATTTGACATGATTTGATGGTATCGTAAATAGTGTTTTTTAAATTGCGTCTTCTCACGATAGCTGTAAGATAAAAACAAGATTGATTTTTCTATTGCTTCAGCATTTATATTGCTCTATATTTTAATACTTTACCTTTAGGTTATTTTGGATTGTATATGTATACAGTCATCTGCGAATATCATATCTGCAAATGAAGCTTTTATCTTTTCCAATCTTACATCTTTTTTTTTTTTTCCTTGCCTAAATGTGCTGTTTGGGATGCTCCAGTACAGTGAATTGAATTGGCATGTTCCTGATCTAAGAGGGAGAGCCTTAAACATTTAACCATTAAGTATGATGTTTGCTGAAGATGTTCTGTAGATACTGTTATTAGTTCACTTCTTTTCTGAGTTTGAGTTTATGATGTTGAATTCTATCAGAATGCTTTTTCTGCATTGAGATGTTCATATAATTGTTTTCCTTGTGTTATTAATGTGAATTACATTGAGTACAATTTTCAAATATTAAACCAAATCTGAATTTCTGATTCAAAATTTCATCCTTTTTAGATTGCTAAATTTGATTCACTAATTTTTTTATTAGGATTTTTATCCTTCTGTGTTCATGAGTGAAAGTAGCCTATAATTTTCCTTTCACCGGGTTTTGGTATCAAGTGTATCCTGGCCACTAGTCATAGCTTTAGTTGGACCCCACGAATTTTGATCTGTAGTGTTTTCAGTGTCATTTATTTCAGAATATTTTCAAATTTCTACTTTGATTTCTTCTTTGACCTATGCGTTTTTTAGAAGAGGTATTTCTTAATTTCCAAACATTGGAGTTTTATAATTATCCTTCTGTTACAGATTTTAGGCTGACTGCACTGCAGTCAGGGAACATAGTTTGTATTTCAGTTCATTTAAATATGTTGAATTTTGCTCCATGGCCTAGCAACTGGTCATTTTGTAAACATTCTGTGTACTTGCAAAGAATGTGTAGTGAGTAGTTATTAGATGTAGTGTCAATTTCTGCAGTGAAGCCATCTGGGATTTTGATAGGAACTGCAATGAATCAATATTGAGGGTATTGCCATATTAGAAATATTAAGTCTTCCAATCTTTGAACATGGATGACTTTCCATTTATTTAGGTTTTCTTTACTTCTTTAATTTCTTTCAATGATGTTTTGTAGTTTCATTGTACAAGTCTTGTATCCCTTTTGTTAAATTTATTCGTAAGTACTTTATTCTTTTTGATGATGTTATAAATGGGATTGCTTTCTCTTTTTTTGAGATTAATTTGTGCTTTTATTTGCCAGTATAAATACAGTAGCTGGCAATTTTTTTAATCTAAAAAGTACATTTCATATCACAGTCCAACACACACACATATATAATATGTATACATATATAAAAGTGAAACAAAATTTTGCCAAAAACGTCTACCCTGTGTGTTAATTCTTTTTAAGACTTTTTTTTTAACCAAGGCTGAACTGCCCTGACACATCATAATCACCAAAGTTCCTAGTTCATCTTAGGGTTCACTATAATGAAGTGAATAGTGTTGCACGTTCTATGGGTTTGGACAAAAGTATGGTGACATAAAATCATTATAATGTCATACAAAGTATTTTCACCACTCATAAAAACATCTGTACTCTGTGTATTCATCTCCCCTCTCCCCCCAAACTCCTGGCAACCATTGATCTTTTTATTGTCTCCATTGTTTTGCCTTTTCCAGGATGGCATATAGTTGGAATCTATTTTTCTTTTTTCCTTGAAGATAGGGGTTCAAAGCCCTAATGCCTATAAGACCACTCATGGCCCACCCATGCATAGACCAGACAGGCTCTAGGTGGCAAACTCCCCCACTAAATACTGTAGATTTCCTTCCAGTACTGAGCCCTGTCCCACTGGTCCTGCCTGGTAGCCACATAAAAGTGCAGGGGGATACATATTGGATATTTGTTCATAGGAAGGCCACAAGTTTTGTGCCCCTTGTCACAGTGAACCCAGGTTCCTGTTGGGTGTGTTGTAAACAGACGAGCCATTTCTTCAGACCCCTGCTCTGAGCACACCCATGGGATTGCTTTCTTATTTTCACTTTTGGATTCTTCATTGCAGGTGTATAGAAATTCACGTGATTTTTCTATATTGATTTCGTATCCTGCAATCTTGCTGAACTTATTTATTAGCTCTAATTGTGTGTGTGTGTGTGTGTGGGTTCCTTAGTATATTCTGTATGCAAGATGATAGCATCTGTAAATATCATTTTACAAATTCCTTTTCAATCTGCATGCCCTTATTTCTTTTTCTTGCCTTGTTGCTCTGGCTAGAATCTCTAGTACAATGTTAAATAGAAGTGGTGAGGGTTAACGTATATGTCATTTTCTTGATCATTTTGGGAACTCATTCAGGCTTTCAGTTTTTTTAAAAGTAAAGTCCATACTTTATTCAGATATCCCCAATTTTTCTTTTCTTTTTTTACTTGAAGTATAGTTGATTTACAATATCATATTGTTTCAGGTGTACAACATAGTGATTCAGTATTTTTATGGATTATACTCCATTTAAAGTTACTCTAAAATAATGGCTATATTTCCCTGTGCTGTACAAAATATCCTTGCTGCTTATTTATTTTATACATAGTAGTTTGTATCTCTTATTGTCTCTCCCCTCTTTCCACTGGTAACCACTAGTTTGTTCTCAGTATCTGTGAGTCTGTTTCTGTTATATTCATTTGTTTTATTTTTTATTAAAAATTTTTTTTTATTGGAGTATAATTGCTTTGCAATGTTGTGTTAGTTTCCGCTGTACAGTGAAGTGAATCAGCTATATGTATACATATATCCCCTCCCTCTTGGACCTCCCACCCCCACCCCGAACCCATCCATCTAGGTCATCAGAGAGCACTGAGCTGAGCTCCCTGTGCTACAGCAGGTTCCCACTAGCTATCTGTTTTACACATGATAGTGTATTTATGTCAAACCTAATCTCCCAATTCATCCTGCCTCCCCTTCCCCCCCATGTCCACACATCTGTTCTCTAGGTCAACCTTTCTATTCCTGCCCTGCAAATAGGTTCATCTGTACCATTTTCCTAGATTCCATATATATGTGTTTTACTCTTTCTGATTTACTTCACTCTGTATGACAGACTCTAGGTCCATCCACATCTCTACAAATGACCCAATTTCATTTCTTTTTATGGCTGAGTAATATTCTGTTATATATGTGTACCACATCTTCTTCACCCATTCATCTTTCAATGGACATTTAGGTTGTTTCATGTCCTGGCTATTGTAAATAGTGCTGCAGTAAACATTGGGTTACGTGTGTCTTTCTGAATTATGGTTTTCTCAGGGTATATGCCCAGTAGTGGGATTGCTGGGTCATATGGTAGTTCTATTTTTAGTTTTTTAAGGAACTTCCATACTGTTCTCCACAGTGGCTATATCAATTTACATTCCCACTAACGGTGCAAGAGGGTTCCCTTTCTCTGCACCCTCTCCAGCATTTATTGTTTGTAGATTTTTTGATGGGCCATTCTGACCAGTGTGAGGTGATACCTCATTGTAGTCTTGATTTACATTTCTCTAATAGTGATTTTGAGCATCTTTTAATGTGCCTCTTGGCCATCTGTATGCCTTCTTTGCTGAAATGTCTATTTAGGTCTTCTGCCCATTTTTTTTTTTTTTTTTTTTTTTGGTGGTATGCGGGCCTCTCACTGTCGTGGCCTCTCCCGTTGCAGAGCACAGGCTCCAGACGCACAGGCTCAGCGGCCATGGCTCACGGGCCCAGCCGCTCCGCGGCATGTGGGATCCTCCCAGACTGGTGCACGAACCCGTGTCCCCTGCATCGGCAGGCGGACTCTCAACCACTGCGCCACCAGGGAAGCCCCCTGCCCATTTTTTGATTGGGTTGTTTGTTTGTTTTTTTTTTTTTGATACTGAGCTGCATGAGCTGTTTGTATATTTTGGAGGTTAATCCTTTGTCTGTTGCTTCGTTTGCAAATATTTTCTCCCATTCTGTGAGTTGTCTTTTCGTCTTGTTTATGGTTTCCTTTGCTGTGCAAAAGCTTTTAAGTTTAATTAGGTCCCATTTGCTTATCTTTGTTTTTATTTTCATTACTCTAGGAGGTGGGTCATAAAAGATCTTGCTGTGTTTTACATCAGTGAGTGTTTTTCCTATGTTTTCCTCTAAGAGTTTTATAGTGTCTGGTCCTACATTTAGGTCTTTAATCCATTTTGTGTTTATTTTTGTGTATGGTGTTAGGGAGTATTCTAATTTCATTCTTTTACATGTAGTTGTCCATTTTTCCCAGCACCATTTATTGAAGAGGCTGTCTTGTTTCCATTGTATATTCTTGCCTCCTTTGTCATAGATTAGGTGACCATACATGTGTGGGTTTATCTCTGGGCTTTCTATCCTGTACCATTGATCTATATTTGTTTTTGTGCCAGTACCATACTGTCTTGATTACTGCAGCTTTGTAGTATAGTCTGAAGTTGGGGAGCCTGATTCCTTCAGCTCCATTTTTCTTTCTGAAGATTGCTTCGGCTATTCGGGGTCTTTTTTGTGTTTCCATACAAATTGTATGATTTTTTGTCCTAATTCTGTGAAAAATGCCATTGGTAATTTGATAGGGATTGCATTGAATCTGTAGATTCCTTTGGTTAGTATAGTCATTTTCACAATATTGATTCTTCCAATCCAGGAACATGGTATATCTCTCCATTTGTTTGTGTCATCTTTGATTTCTTTCATCAGTGTTTTATAGTTTTCTGAGTACAGGTCTTTTGCCTCCTTAGGTAGGTTTATTTCTAGGTATTTTATTCTTTTTGTTGCAGTGGTAAATGGGAGTGTTTCCTTAATTTGTCTTTCTGATCTTTTGTTGTTAGTGTATAGGAATGCAAAATATTTCTGTGCATTAATTTTGTATTCGGCAACCTTACCAAATTCATTGATTAGTTCTAATAGTTTTCTGGTGACATCTTTATGATTTTCTATGGATGGTATCATGTCATCTGCAAACAGTGACAGTTTTACTTTTTCTTTTCCAATTTGTATTCCTTTTATTTCTTTTTCCTTTCTGATTCCTGTGGCTAGGACTTCCAACTGTGTTGAATAATAGTGGCCAGAGTGGACATCCATGTCTTGTTCCTGATCTTAGAGGAAATGCTTTCAGTTTTTCACCCACACCATCACCAGAATGATGTTTGCTGTGGGTTTGTCGTATATTGCCTTTATTATGTTGAGGTAGGTTCCCTCTATGACCACTTTCTGGAGAGTTTTTATCATAAATGGGTGTTGAATTTTGTCAGAATCTTTTTCTGCATCTGTTGAGGTGATCATATGCTTTTTTCCTTTAATTTTTAATATGGTGTATCACATTGTTTTGCACATGTTGAAGAATCCTTGCATCCTTGGGATAAATCCCACTTGATCATGGTGTATGATCTTTTTATATATATGTATATAGATTTATTTATTTGTTTATTTATTGGCTGCATTGGGTCTTCATTGCTGTGTGTGGGCTTTCTCTAGTTGCAGTGAGTGGAGGCTACTCTTCATGCAGTGCGTGGGCTTCTGATTCTGATGGCTTCTCTTGTTACAGAGCATGGGCTCTGGGTGTGCGGGCTTCAGTAGTTGTGGCACTCAGGCTCAGTAGTTGTGGCTTGCAGGCTCTAGAGTGCAGGCTCAGTAGTTGTGGCGCGTGGGCTTAGTTGCTCCGCGACATGTGGGTTGTTCCCAGACCAGGGCTCGATCCCATGTCCCCTGCATTGGCAGGTGGATTCTTAACCACTGCGCCACCAGGAAAGTCCAGTGTATGATCTTTTTAATGTGTTGTTGGTTTCGGTTTGCTGGTATTTTGTTGAGGATTCTTGCATCTATGTTCATCAGTGATATTGGTCTGTAATTTTCTTTTTTTGTGATATCTTTGTCTGATTTTGGTATCAGGGTGATGGTGGCCTCATAGAACGAGTTTTGGAGTATTCCTCCATCTGCAGATTTTTGGAAGAGTTTGAGAAGGATAGGTGTTAACTCTTCTCTAAATGTTTGATAGAATTCACCTCTGAAGCCATCTGGTCCTGAACTTTTGTCCATACTTTATTCAGATTTCCGCAGTTTTTCTTTTTCTTTTTTTAATTGAAGTGTAGTTGATTTACAGTATCATATTGTTTCAGGTGTACAACATAGTGATTCAGTATTTTTACGGATTATACTCTGTTTAAAGTGACTGTAAAATAATGGCTATATTTCCCTGTTCTATACAAAATATCCTTGTTGCTTATTTATTTTATACATAGTAGTTTGTATCTCTTATTGCCCCTCCCCTCTTTCCACTGGTAACCACTAGTTCACAGTATCTCAGCCTGTTTCTGTTTTGTTATATTCGTTCATTTTATTTTTTAGATTCCACATATGAGTGATAATATACAGTATTTGTCTTTCTCTGTCTGACTTAGTTCACTAAGCATAATACCTTCTAGGTCCTTTCATCCTTTTTTATTGCTGAGTATGTTGTATATTGATTTTGTATCCTGCAACCTTGTATTCTGTTGTATATATATATACCACATCTTCTTTATCCATTCGTCTGTTGATGGACGCTTAGGTTGCTTCCATTTCTTGGCTATTGTAAATAGTGCTGCTATGAACATTGGGGTGCATGTTTCTTTTTGAATTACTATTTTCGTTTTCCTCAGATATACAGCCAATAGTGGAATTGTTGTATCATGCAGTAATTCTGTTTTCAGTTTTTTGAGGAATCTCTATACTATTCTCTGTACTGGCTGAAACAATTTACATTCTCACCAACAGTGTTCTAGGGTTCCCTTTTCTCCACATCCTCCTGTGAACTGATATCTTACTGTGGTTTTGTATTGCATTTCTCTGATGATTAGCAATGTTGAGCATCTTTTCATGTGCCTCTTGGCCGTGTTTAGTCTTCTTTGAAAAAAATGTCTATTTAGGTCTTCCACCCATTTTTAAATTGGGTTGTTTATATTTTTTTTCTCTATTCTCTTAAAGTATAGTTGACTTACAATGTTAAGCTAGTTTCTGCTAATTGGGTTGTTTGTATTTTTGATTTGAGTAGTATGAACTGTTTATATATTTTAGATATTAATACCTTATCAGTCATATATTTGCAGATATTTTCTCCCATTCAGTAGGTTATGCCTTTTCATGTTGATGGTTTCCTTTGCTGTGCAAAGGCTTTTAAGTTTGATCAGGTCCCATTTATTTATTTTTGCTTTTGTTTCTTTTGCCTTAGGAGACTGGTACAAAAACATACTGCTATGATTTATGTCAACGTGTGTTCTGTCTGTGTTCTCTTCTAGGGGTTTTATGGTTTCCAGTCTTACATTTAGGTCTTTAATCCATTTTGAGTTTATTTTTTATATGGTGTGAGAAAATGTTCGTATTTTTTAAAAATTTATTTTATTGAAGTATAGTTGTTTTACAGTGTTTGTTACAGATTTCATTGTTTATCATGTAGCTGTACAGTTTTCCCAACACCACTTATGGAAGAGACTGTCTTTTCTTATTGTATATTCTTTTCTCCTTTGTTGTAAATTAATTGACCATAAGTGTGGGGGTTTATTTCTGGGCTCTCTATTCTGTTCCACTGATCTGTGTGTCTGCATGTATGTGCCAGTATTGTGCAGTTTTGGTTACTGTGGTTTTGTAGTATAGTCTCAAATCAGGGATTGTGTTATCTCCAGCTTTGTTCTTTTTTCCTCAGGATTGCTGTGGGAATACAAGGTCTTTTGTGGCTCCATATAAATTTTAGGAATTTGTTCTAGTTCTGTGAAAAATGCCATGGGTATTTTCCTAGGGATTGCATTAAATCTGTAGATTGCTTTGGATGTATGGACATTTTAACAATATCATTCTAATCTAAGAACACAGGATATCTTTCCATTTCTATGTATCAATCTTAATTTCCTTCATAAGTGTTTTATAGTCTTCCGAGTATATATGTTTTACCTCCTTGGTTAAGTTTATTTCTAGGTATTCTTTTTGGTATGATTTTAAGTGCGATTGTTTTCTTGTTTTCTCTTTCTGATAGTTCATTATTAGTGTATATAAAAGCAACAGATTTCTGTATGTTAATCTTGTGTTCTGCAACTTTATTGAATTCATTTATTCTAATAGTTTTTTGGTGGAAATTTTAGGGTTTTCTATATATGGTGTCATGTCATCTGCAAATAGTGACAGTTTTACTTCTTTCCTTCCACTCTGGTTGCCTTTTATTTCTTGTCTGATTGCTGTGGGTATGGCTTCCAATACTACATTAAATAGAAGTAGCAAGAGTGGCATCCTTGTCTTTTTCCTGATTTCAGAAGACAATCTCTCAGCTTTTCACTGTTGAGTATGATGTTAGCTGTGGGTTTGTCATAAATGACCTTTATTATGTTGAGATATGTTCTCTGTATTACCAACTTTGACAAGAGTTTTTATCATGAATGTATGTTGAATTTTGTGAAATGCTTTTTCTGTATCTATTGAGACGATCATGTGATTTTTTTATCCTTTTCTTTTGTTAATGTGGTGTATCACTGATTGATTTGCGGATATTGAACCATCCTTGCATCTCTGGAATAAATCTCACTTTATCATGATGTATGATCACATTTATATATTGTTGAATTTGGTTTGCTAGTATTTTGTTGAGGATTTTTGCATCTATATTCATCAGAAATATTGGCCTGTAATTTTGTTTTGTAGTGTCTTTGGTTTTGATATCAGGGTAATGGTGGCCTGGTAGAAGGAATTTGGGAGTGTTCCATCCTCTTCAATTTTTTGGAATAGTTTGAGTATAGGTACTATTTCTTCTTTATATGTTTGGTAGAATTCTCCTGTGAAGCTGTCTGGTCCTGGACTTCTGTTTGCTGGAAGTTTTTTAAATTTTAAATTCAGTTACACTATTAGTGATCAAGCTGTTCAGATTGTCTGTTTCTTCCTGATTCAGTATTGGAAGGTTGTATGTTTCTAGAAATTTGTCCATTTCTTCTAGGTTGTCCAACTTGTTGGCACATAACTGATCATAATATTTGCTTGTGATTTTTTGTATCTCTGATATCAGTTGTTATTTCTCCTCTTTCATTTCTTATTTTGTTTATTTGGGTCCTCTCTCTTTCTGGCTAAAGGCTTAACAGTTTTGTTTTATCTTAAAAAAAAACTAGATCTTGGTTTCATTGATCTTTTCTATTTTTCTTTTTTTGGTTTCTCTTATATATTTCCTCTCTGATTTTTATTATTTCCTTCCTTCTGCGACTTTGGGCTTTGTTTGTTCTTCTTTCTAATTCCTTTAGATAGTAGGTTAGGTTCTTTATTTGAGATTTTTGTTTTGTTTCTTGATATAGGCCTGTATCACTATAAACTCCCCTCTTAGAACTGCTTTTGCTGCATCTCAGATTTTAGAATGTTGTGTTTCCATTTTCATTCTTTGGGTATTTTCTGATTTCCTCTTTGATTTCTTCAGTGACCCATTGGTTTTTTGGTAGTTTATTTTAGTCTCCACCTGTTTGTGTTTTTTCCCCATTTTTCTTGTAATTGGTTTCTAGTTTCATACTGTTGTGGTCAGAAAAAATGCTTGACATAATTATCTATGCACTTAAATTTGTTGAGACTAGTTTTGTGGCCTAGCATGTGGTCTTTCCTGGAGAATGTTCCATGTGCACTTGAAAAGAATGTATGTTCTTTTTTTGGATGGACTGTCCTGTAGATACCTATTAAGTACAACTGGTCTAATGTGTTATTTAAGACCACTCTTTCATTATTGATTTTCTGTGTCAGTGATCTGTCTATTGATGTAAGTGGGGTGTTAAATCCCCTACTGTTATTGTGTTATTGTCAACTTCTCCTTTTATGTTTGTTAATGTTTGCTTTATGTATTTAGGTTCTTCTGTATTAAGTGAATATATGTAAATGAGTGTTATATTCTCTCTTCTGTTGATTCCTTTACTATTATATAATGCCCTTCTTTTTTTGTTATATACTTTGCTTTAAAGTCTATTTTGTCTGATATGAGTATTCTTTCCTGTTATTTCCGTTTGCATGAAATGTCTTTTTCTATCCCCTCACTTTCAGGTGTGTTTTTAGCTCTGAAATGAGTCTTTTATAAGCAACATATAGATGGGTCTTGGTTTTTTATGCAGTCAGCCACCCTATGTCTTTTAATGGGAGCATTTAGTCCATTGACATTTAAAATGATTATTGATAGGTATGTACTTACTGCCTTGTATGTACTTATTGTTACTTTTTTTTTTTTAAACGATCAGGGCCTTCTTTCCTTTTTTAAAAAAATTTATTTATTTTTGGCCACGTTGGGTCTTCGTTGCTGCATGTAGGCTTTTCTCAAGTTGCGGTGAGCAGAGGCTACTCTTTGTTGCAGTGCGTGGGCCTCTCATTGCAGTGGCTTCTCTTGTTTCAGAGCACAGGCTCTTGGCACGTGGGCTTCAGTAGTTGTGGTGTGCGTGCTCTAGATCTCAGGCTCAGTAGTTGTGGCGCATGGGCTTAGTTGCTCCACAGCATGTGGGATCTTCCCGGACCAGGGATTGAACCTGTGTCCCCTGCAATGGCAGGCAGATTCTTAACCACTGTACCACCAGGGAAGTCCCTATTGTTACTTGTTTTCTGGTTGTTTTTGTAGTTCTCCTCTGTTCTCTTTTTCTTCTTTTAGTTTCTTCCTTTGTGGTTTGACGATTTTCTTTAGTGGCGTGCTTATGTTCCTTTTTCTCTAGTGTTTGTGTATCTATTTTAGGTTTTGATTTGTGGTTACTATGACATTCATATATGTTGACTTTTAACTGTATTGACTTGTTTTAAACTAATAGTCATGTAAGTTCAAATGCATTCTAAAAGATCTGCATTTTTTTACTCCTCTCCCTCACATTTTGTTTTTGATGTCATAGTTTTATATCTTTATGTTTATTATAGTTACAGTTGACTTTACAGTTTTTTGTCTTTTAATCTTCATATAGCTTATTTAAGTGGTTGATCCTCAGCCTTTACAATATATTTGCCTTTCAGGCTTTCACCATTAATTATGATGATAGCTGTGGAATTTTGATTAACGGCCCTTTATCAGATTGATTACATTGATTAGTTTTCATGTTTGACCCAACCTTGCATTCCTGACATGCATCTTGCTTTGTCTGTTGTATAATCCTTTTTACATATTGTTGGACTAGGTTTGCTGGCACAGCTGATCCTTGAACAATAGGTTTGAATTCCATGAGTCCACTTATACGTGGATTGTTTTCAATAAATACTTACTGCAGTACTACATGATCTGCGGTTGAATCTGTGGATGTGGAACCGTTCGTTGATACAGGGCTGATTGTAAAATTCAACTGTATGGGCAGTTGTCACCCCTAACCCCCATGTTGTTCAAGGATCAGCTATTTTGCTGGGCGTTTTTGTGTTTATATTCATCAGAGATATTGTTCTATAAGTTTTCTTTTAATGTCTTTGTTTGGTTTTGGTATCAGGATAATAGTAGCCTCATAGAATGAGTTGGGACCTGTTCCCTCCTCTTCTGTTTTATGGAAGAGTCTGTGAAGTATTTGCTAATTTCTCTTTAAATGTTCAGTAGAATTTACCAGTGAAGCATCTGGACTTGGGCTTTTCTTTGTGGGTAGTTTCTTTCCTTCCTTACTTGCTCCCTCCCTCCCTTTCTTCCTTTCCTATTAAATTACTAATTTGATCTCTTTAATTGTTGTAGGTATGTCAGATTTTCTGTTTCTTCTTGAGTCAGTTTCTGTTGTTTGTGTCTTTCTGGGAATTTGTATATTTCATCTAAGTTATGTAGTTTGTTGGCATACAGTTGCTCCTAGTACTTCCTTGTAAACCTTTTTATTTCCTTAAAATTGGTAGTATTGTCCCCTCTTTCATTCCTGAATATAGTTGAGTCAGTGTGAGTTGGTCACTGTAACTATTTTCAATATTGTTGGTTTTTCAAAGAACCAAATTTGATTTTGTTGATTATTCTCTGTTATTTTTCTTTTCTCTATATCACTTATTTTTGCAATGATCTTTTTAATTTCCTTGTGCTTGCTTTGGGTTTGGTTTATTCCTTTTTTCTCCTAGTTTCTTATTGTGGAAGATAAGATCATCTGAGATCCTCTCTCCTTTTTAATATAAATGTTTCTAACTATAAATTTGTCTGTAAGCACTGCTTTTGCTGAGTCCCATGAAACCATTATCGTCTTCTCTTTCTTTCCTTTCAAGGAAGGGAAAGATGTTTTTTCATAGTTCTGGGGCTTGCCTTGATTTGAGCTTGCTTGAAGTATATAAAATTTCTGATAATCATTTAGACCTACGGAAGTGGTAATTTCCTATGGTTCACCCTAATACAAATTACTTTCACAAACATCTCATTACCTCCCATTACCCCTGTATTATCTTATTTTTACATCTAAGAAAACAAGCTCAAGAAGAATAATGGGACTTGCTCAAGGTCATAGGACTGATATGCGTCCGGATAGGCTAAGATGTTATTGAAGACGTGCATGTCCTGTAATAAATTACAGTGAACTTTTGATCTGATTGAGGGACAAGTGTACATGAAAATAATTGACTTCTGGCACCTGATAATGCTGTGTCCCCAAAGTAGACACTGCCATATTGATTAATGAACCTGTCATTAGACTAGGCTATTGCTCATGCCTTCACACATTTACTGAGTGTCTGATCTGTGTCTGGTATTCTTTGAGAGAAAGAAGGTGTGCACAATAAACACAGCTTGGTACCTACTCTGAAGGAGCTTGTGGTCTACAGGAGGGGGGAACAAATGAGCCAGTAATTATGATACAATATGATAAATGTTAGATAAGGCCCCAGACTCTTAGAAAGGAGAGAGGGGAAGGCCTATCAAGGAAAATTTCTGGTTTTTTGGCTTGCATTTAGGAGAAAGAGCTTTCTGGGTAGAAAAGGCAGGGAGGAGAAGGAGCTTTCCAGATAGAAAAGACATCCAAAGATGTTCTGTGGCGGTAGAGTTCACCCTTGAACAATACAGGGGGTCGGGGCACTGACCCTCCACAGTTGAAAATTCTTGTATAGCTTTGAGTCGGCCCTCCATACCTGCAGTTTCCCTGCACTTGTGGATTCAACCAATCGTGGATTGTGTAGTACTGTAGTATTTACTATTGAAAAAAATCCCATATATAAGAGGACCCATGCAGTTCAAACCTGTGTTTAAGGGTCAACTGTATATGGGTGTGTGTAAATAATTATCCACCTTGCCCCGACCTTAGGTTTATTTTCTCCCCACACAGGTACACAGGTACACAGCTCTGTAGGCAGGGGAAAAGCATGTGCAGAGAGGCATAGAGAACATGTACATCTGGAGCCTAGAGCGGGCACTGGGAAAGAGATGAAGCCAGAGAGGAAAGTAGGTGATAGAATAGGAAGGGTGTGTATCATGAGCAAGGAGCTGGACTTTTATCTTGCAGGCTGTTGGGGAACTTCTGAACGTTTCTAGAAAGACTTTTGAATTATTTGTCCTGTGTGGGTTTGGGAGCCAGCTGCTCTCTTTTGCTGTATATGCTAGTAGTTCTTTCCTCACCAGTAAACTTTTCCTCTTTTTTTTTTTTTTTCTTTTGCCTCACAGTTCACTGAAACTTTTTTGACGGAGAGGGACAAACAGTCCAAATGGAGTGGAATTCCTCAGCTGCTCCTTAAGCTGTATGCAACCAGCCACCTCCACAGTGACTTCATTGAGTGCCAGAACATCCTCAAGGTAACTTAGGGGACTTGGAGGGACTGCATTCAGGGTCTCCAGATGATACAAGATGTCTGATTTTTTTCTCTTCTTCCGCCTACTTTTTAAAATAGTCTGTTTTTATTGCATAAGCTATAGAAAATTTGGGAAGTTCAGAAAAAGTGCAAACAAGAAAATAAAAATCCCCAATAATCCCCCACCATCCAGAGATAATCACCATTAAGTTTCCTGTGTATATACTTTTGGGTTTTATTCACATTTGTTTTGTATCAGTGCTTGCTTAATTAAGGAGGCCTGTGCCCTGGGATTAGGTTACCTTCTTTTTCAACAGGATTTAAAAGATCCCATTTTGCTGAAGGTTCAAGAAGTAGCCTTGTGGCTGTTGATAATTATGACTAGCATATAAAAATGAAGGGACTGGGCCTGGTGGTTGGGAGAGGGATGGAAAGAATGCATAGACATCTAGGGCAGTTGTTCTCAATCTTGAGTGTGTATCAGAGTCACCTGGAAGGCTTGTTAAAACAGAGTCCTGGGCCCTACCGGCAGAGTTTCTTATTTAGTAGGTCAGACTTCAGCTTGGGGAGGTGGGTCCAACTTTGAATTTAGATTACTGGCTCTAATGTAGCTAAAACCCATGCAAGTTATATTTGACCATAATGAAACGATATAATGTTTTTCAGAGGTGAAGTTCTGTTTATTATATCGCATAAGAAGTCGTTTAAAAATAGGGCCAGGGGCTTCCCTGGTGGCGCAGTGGTTGAGAGTCCGCCTGCCGATGCAGGGGACATGGGTCCGTGCCCCGGTCTGGGAATATCCCACATGCCGCGGAGCGGCTGGGCCCGTGAGCCATGGCCTCTGAGCCTGCACGTCTGGAGCCTGTGCTCCGCAACGGGAGAGGCCACAGCAGTGAGAGGCCCGTGTACCGCAAAAAAAAAAAAATGTATATATAATAGGGCCAAAAAGTTTAGTCTGTACCTTTGAGAAGAGACGTTTGGGACTTCCCTGGTGGTCCAGTGGTAAAGGATCGGCCTTTACCACTGGCGGGGACACGGGTTCAATCCCTGGTGAGGGAACTAAGATCCCACATGCTGCAGGGCAACTAAGCCCACTTGCCACAACTACTGAGCCCGTGTGCCTCAACTAGAGAGCCTGCGTGCCGCAAACTACAGAGCCCACGTGCTCTGGAACCCGCGTGCCACAACTACGGAGCCCAGGTGCCCTGGAGCCTACGTGCCACAACTAGAGAAGAGAAAACCCGCACGCCACAACTAGAGAGAAACCTGCACACTGCAACGAAAGATCCCGCGTGCCTCAACGAAGACCCTGCATGCTGCAACTAAGACCTAACACAGCCAGAAATAAATAAATTAATTAATAAATAATAAATCTTTAAAAAAATAGAAGAGATGTTTTGTCTATACAACTTTTTTGTAAGTTGAAAATCATTCCCAAATAAAAATTTAATTAAAAAGAAGGCATTTTGTGTTCTTGATCTTCTCACAGTCTGATTAGGATAGAAATAGTGTCTTACACTTGTTTGAAAACCTTTTGCAAGGAATAATGCATTATTTCATTTGATTCCTGCAAAATCTCTGAGATATGAGGTAGATGAAAGAGGGAAATTAATATTTTGAGTGCTTGCTATGTGATCATCATTTCTTTATGCACTCAGCAAATACTTACTTGAAATGTACTGTGTACCAGGCATATTTAATTTTTATGATAACTCTGTGAGATGGGTGGTATTAGTATATTAGTCCAAAATACTTTGATTGCAGGTAACAGTAACCCACTCAGATTAGCGAAAAAGATCTTTTATTGTCTCACATAATCGGAAAGCACAGATGTGAACTGAGGGGCCAAATAGAGTTAGGCTGTCCATTTCTTATCTTGACATCTGTGTGTGGCCTCATGTTCCTCCACAGAAGTAGGGCTATTGCCTGAGGAAGAGAAAAGGAGATACTGAGCAGGCAAATCCAGATGTCTTCTCCGTTCCTTTTTTCAGTTGAGAAAACAGACTCAGCATACCTGCCCAAAGTCACGTGGCTATTATTGCTGTGAGCCCAGATTTGTCTTACTCCTGAAACCAGTTTCCATTGTACCATGTTGCCAGCAGATTTACATTCTAGTTTTATAAATGAGAGAAATGAAACCCAGAGAAAGTAGTTCAGTCACTTACTAATTATGTGATCTTGTACAACTTTGTGATTTTGTTTTTCACCTGTAAAACTACACTCACTTCACTGAATTGTTTTAAAGATTAAATGGGCTAAAGTATAGAAACCCAGTGCTTGGCATATAATAGGTTATCCATAAGAGAGGGTTCTGCTTTTTCTTTTTCTTTTTTTTTTGCTTTTTCTTGATGTGTGGTACCTGGACCAACATCAGCATCACTTGGAGACTTACTATGAATGCACATTCTCAGGCCCCACCCCAGACCTATTAAATCAGAAACTGCAGGTGGGACCCAGCAGTCTGGGTTTTAACAAGCCCTTCAGATGATTCTGATGCTCATCACTGTGTGAGAACTGCTGCTCTAGCCCACTGTGTTCCATCTTCCCTCGAGGTTCCTGAGAAGGGAGCATAACGAGTAGGGCCCTATTATATTCTTCCTATCCTATCTCCTGTTTCACCCCAAATAGTTCTGCTTTCTTTTGTAAGCACAGACTCAGGAGCCAGACTTCCTAGGTTTAAGTCCTGACTCTGTCACATACCCTGTATGACATTGACAACTTCTTTGTGTCTCAGTCTCCTTATCTGTAAAATTGGGCTGATAAATTACTATTATATCATTGGGTTGTGAGGATTAAAATAGGTAATAGATGAAGTACTTAGAACCATGCCTGGTACATAATAAGCATTTAATAAGTTAGCTATTACTACTATTACAACAACTTTTATTGTATCAGCTTTTCTGTAAGATTTTTTTTTATGGTTCATTGTCTTCGACCTCATGGGAGTTCAAGTTGTGACTAAAATGCAAACTGGTGTTTTGGTGTGTGGTTTGTGTTGGATGCTAAACTGAATGTCTTTCTGTATCCTTTTTCACTAGGAAATTTCTCCTCTTCTCTCCATGGAGGCTATGGCATTTGTTACTGAAGAGAGGAAACTTACCCAAGAAACCACTTATCCAAATACTTATATTTTTGATTTGTTTGGAGGTGTTGATGTAAGTTGTTTATTATTACTACTGCTACTTAATGGCTTGGGAATTTAACTCTTGAAATGGGAGGTAGGAAACATTTTACAATTTATAGCAAACATTTCAGAATTTTCATCTTTTTTATGATTTTTAAAAAATTTTTACTGAGTTATAGCTTACATACCGTACAGTTCACTTGCTTTACTTGTACAATTCAATGATTTTTGTTGTATTTACAGAGTTACAGAGTAACTATCACTACAGGCCTAGTTTTTTTTTTTTGGCCACGTGGCAGGTGGGATCTTCCTCAGCCAGGGATTGAACCCACACCCCCTGCATTGGAAGGTGGAGTCTTAACTGCTGGACCCCCAGGGAAGTCCCCAGAATTTTCATCTTTAGAAGCTCAGTGGTATTCACATATATTGAAGCACCAAAGCTTTTACACTAGAATAATTGATTTATGTAAATTGATCTGGTGGCGCAGTGGTTAGGAATTCGCCTCCCAGTGCAGGGGACGCGGGCTTGTTCCCTGGTCAGGGAACTAGATTCCACATGCATGCCGCAACTAAGACCCGGCACAACCAAAAATAAATAAATTAATTAAATTAATAAAATTAAAAATATATATATATATATATATATATATCCTCTTTTTTTTAAGGTACAAAGTAACAGGTATGTCTCTCTGGGACTTCCCTGCTGGTCCAGCGGTTAAGAGTCCACATTCCCAGTGCAGGGTGCCCAGGTTCATCCCTGGTCGGGGAACTAGATCCCACATGCTGCAATGAAGATCCCGCATGTGGCAGCTAAGACCCAGTGCAGCCAAATAAATAAATTTATAAAAAAAAAAAAGAAAAAAAATGGAGATCTGCATAAATTAAATGACTTCAGGGACTAGGATGAACTGGAGAGTGCATGCCTGCTTTTATGGGGAAATGGCTTCCGTTCCTATTGACCTTTGCCCTCAGGGATGTAGGAAATATAGATTCTTATGTAGAATCTCCCAGCTTTTCAGTAGATGTAGACCACATGAATTATGTCTGTGGCCCAGGTATGATCCATCACTTGGCATTCAGGGACTTTTAATTTATTCATTGACATAGTCCATCCTCTATTTCAAGAGAATTTATTTTAAATATAATAACCTATGCAGATGAATATCTTATACTTTTCTTGGATGACTGTGAAAAGTGGGGCATCTCTTTTCAAAAGCATTTGTGTAGTATGCTTCAAAACCTTAAAGATCATTACTCATTTTGCCCTGTTGTTTCCATTTATGGGAATCTCTCATGAAGACGTAAGTCAAAATGAGATAAGGCTTTGTATACAAAGATGCTTAGTGTGGCTTTATATATAATAGTTAAAAGTATTCATCAGGAGGAAGGTAGGTCTTGTTTTCTATAAGGTCAATGGTGATCTCGTTGATATTCTCTTGTTATTTTCTATTCTCTGCTAAATTAGTTTCCATTCTAATCCTTATTACTTTTCTTCTGCTTGCTTTGGCTTTGTGTTGCACCTCTTTTTCCAGTGAATTGAAGTGAAAGATTAGGTTATTGGTTTGAGATAATTCCCTTTTTTTCTTTTAAGCGAAATTTATTTTTTGCATTTTTATTGAAGTATAGTTGTTGTACAATATAGTGATTCACAATTTTTAAAGGTTATGCTTTGTTTATAGTTATTGTAAAATATTGGCTGTATCCCCCATGTTGTACAATACATCCTTGTAGGCTATCTTAGACTTACTAGTTTGTACCTCCCACTCTCTCACCTTTATATTGCCCCCCACCGACTGGTAGCCACTAGTTTGTTCTCTGTATCTGTGAGTCTGCTTCTTTTTTATTATAGTCACTATTGTGTTTTACTTTTTTAGATTCCACATACAAGTGATATACAGTGTTTGTCTTTCTCTGTCTGACTTATTTCATTTAGCATAATGTCCTCCAAGTCCATCCATGTTGCTGCAGATGGCAAAATTTCATTCTTTTTTATGGCTGAGTAGTATTCCTCTGTGTGTGTGTGTGTGTGTGTGTGTGTGTGTGTGTGTGTGTGTGTGTGTGTATTCCATGTGTGCTTGAGTAGAATGTGTATTCTGCTGTTGCTGGGCAGAATGCTTTATAGCTGTCAGAGCTTGTTGGTTTATAGTGTTCAAGTCTTCTATATTTTTGGTATTACCTCATTGTCTATCCATTATTGAAAGTAGGGTATTATCCAGCTATTATTTTTGAATTGTCTCCTTCGGTTCTGTCAGCTTTTGCTTCATGTATTTTGAGGTTCTGTTGTTAGATGCATATATGTTTATAATTGTTATATCGTCCCGATGGATTGACCCTTTTATCATTATAAACTGTCCTTTGTTTCAACAGAATGGGTTTTTAAATGCATATTTATTGTAAACAGTTTAAACAGAATTATGTGTTGTATTACAAGTATGTAAAATGAAAAATGAATGCATATACTCCCCAGCCCCCTGTAGAAATCAGTATTAACAGTTTATGGTATACCTTTTGTGATTCTTTTTATAAACTTATGTTTATAAAAAGAACACAAATATTCTAAAAGCAAAAGAGGAATCATAGTGAAAATGTTCTGCAGCTTTAAAAAAATTAAAGCCACGTTGGACCCCAGAGATTAACTAATCTAACATTCTTATTTTTAAAAATGAGAGCCAAGGCCATGGAGGGACACTGACTTGCCCGAGTTTACATGGGGAATAGGTGGCTGAGCTGCAACTAGAACCCAGGTTTCCTGACTCTTGGTACAGTGCTCATTTCCCTGAACTTCACTGCCTTCTGCCTGTGTTGGGACCAAGAGGGTCTTGCAGTACCCTGACAGATATTTGGGCCATGAGTTGTCATGGCAAAGACTGTTTTGTAAGTTGTGCTTTGAATTTTGAAGCTTTTATCCAATTTTTTTTTATAGCTCCTTGTAGAAATTCTTATGAGGCCTACAATCTCTATTCGGGGACAGAAACTGAAAAGTAAGTATACTTATCAGCCACTGGTACTCATTTCCTAACCTGCTGTTATGATGGTAATTCCCAGGAGTTTCTCTTCTTTCCCTTCCTAACTCTTAACAATGAGGACATGCCTTATGTTCGGCTGTAGGACACTCTCCGCCCCTAACTAAGCAGCTCTCTTTATTTTATACTTGGTAGAAATATAAGCCTAGTGCTTTAAAAGAAAAAGTGTGAAAACTACTAAAAGAATTGCATCTTTGTAGTTTCTAATAGTCCTTGGTTTCAGCTTTTATGTTTTCTTTGCAAATTCTTATTTCTCATATAGTTAATTGAGAGAGTAAGGAAAAGCCTGGTAAGATCATTTGTTTTATTTTTTAATTATTGTCTTGTTTTTGTTGTTATAAAAGTGATATAAGCTCTTTGTGAAAAGTTCAGTCATTACCAGAATGTGTAATTTATTTGTGTTTAGGGTAGCACATTATTTCTTGGACTGGGTGGTAGGTATATGGGTATTATTCTATTATTATTCTCTATAACTTACACATGTTGCAAATATTATTCTTAGGTAGTCAGTTGATAATTTAAAAAAGTGAGTAAGTACACTTACTTTGGCATTAAAAGCCAGAGATCAGTTAACATCTGATGAATGCTCTACTACAAATATCACTTTTTTTTTAATTAAAAACTTTTCCTCCCAACATCAACATGACATATTATGTAAGGCCTTGTTTGTATGTGTAGTAGTGGTTAAGAGGATTCATATTCATCTTTTATGTCGCAGCTTTGTATCCTATCTAAATTGGTCTTCATGTCCTCTACCCTCATAGCAGGTAGCATCTTGTAATTACTTGTTGGTGTACTTATTTATTCTCTCTTCCCCCACTAGATTTATAAGTTCCATGAGGCTTTGTCTTTTTTTTTTTTTTCGCTAACCACTGTATATTCTGTATCTGCTCTAGAGTGGATGCTGAATAAATATTTGATGAATGAGTGAATTCCAGTTCCCTTTGAAAATGAAAGGTCTAGAAGTACTGAGATATACTGATTTGGTGTTCCAACCTGCTCTGAAGTCATGAAATAAATAAACCAGAAGCCCCCATAGGTTGAAAAGTGGTGATGAGGGATACAGGACATCTGCATTATCTCAAGATTATGTCAGATAACCCTTCTGGTCAAGCTAGCTTGGCAGGGCTGCCCACTGGGATCTTGGAAGGAAGCCTAACATTTTAGAGTTTGTGGCAGCATAGGAATTAATGCAAACAGTTTTTAAAAATAAAAGTAATGCCAAACAAAACACTTTATCCATGGTTCATACTCAATTTTATCATCTCCCAGTTTTGAGGACTTGAAAATTTAGTTTCCTTTTTGTCGTACTCTCCTGTTCCTGCTCACAGAGAAGTAACTAGTTCTTTATTGGTACCCAACGTAAATAACAACAGAACAAAACACGTTGAGTCTGTAGTAAAAATGACATCCTTGTTTGCTGCTAGTAGAATTTTCAGTGGAAATTTATAACATCAATCCAATTACTTTGGATTCTCGTAATTCTGCTTTTGGAACTGTATCTTAGGGAACCAGTTCAACACAAGCATAAAAGGACTATATGTTATGTTGTTTATTTCTAGTCTATTTAAATAGCAAAATTTTTAAAACCCTAGATATAATTCTAATCAAGCTATAAAGGAACATGGCTTACTAAGTGATAACACCACAACAGGTTGAAATTATAAAGACTATGGGACATAATAAGCATAATACTATATCAAACCAAAAAGCAGTGTACAAATTGGTTTGTAGGCTCTGACGCAGGCACCATGAAACTCTTTGGTGAATAAGGACTGGAAGGAGGTATGCTAAAAGGAAAATAATCATCTTGGAGGGGATTATGAGGAACAATTCTATGTTCAAAAATTTAATTCTGTTACACTATCTTTCCAATGAGAAAAATAACCAGTTATTCCCCTTTCACTTTCAGTAAGTGATGAAATGTCCAAGGACTGTTTGAGCATCTTATATAATACCTGTGTCTGTGTAAGTATGCCTGCCATCAGGGCCTCATTTTTCTCCCTGCCACATCTGCAGTGCTCGAGGAGGGAAGATTTGAATGGGGTGGTAGACATGACAGCTATCTTCAGACATTGGAGAATTGGACTGATATGTGCCTGAGAACCATAACCAACAGGTAGAAATTATGGATGGCAAAATTTCATATTAATTGAGCCATGGCTGCTTCAGCAGGTACTGAACTCCTCTAGCCCTGGAGGTGTCCAAGCACAGACTGAACAAAAAACTTGTTAAATGGATACAAGCATTGAAAGAGTGCCTGTGACCTTTTAGGATTCCTTTAAACTCTATTGTACCTACTCCTTCATTTTTATTGTTAGAAAACCCAGAAGACCCACCATGTGTTGATCAGGACATCCAACTAGGTTGATCACTGAGTGGGAAAGAATGGTGAATAAAAGAAGCAATTTGGTGGAAAGAGCATAGCACTTAGTGCTAGAACTTGGTTTGGGGTTCTAGCTCTTGGCTTCATGCTTATTAATTCTCCTCCCTGTGCTTTAGTTTCTTATCTTAGTAGAGTGTAGTTGGTAATCATACATCATAGGGTTGTTGTGGGATTTAAATGAGATGATAGATGTGAAAGCACTTTGTAAAGCAATATACAAATGTTAATTTTTGTAAGACCCAGTACCTGTCTTTTGGGAACACATGTGCTAAGCTGTAAAGAGTGAATCAAATACAGCAGAATGAAACAAATGCTGTTGTAGAAGTGAAACCTCTATGCAATGAAAGCACAAAGGAACATTTAATTCCATTTCATTTCTTGCCTCATTCAAAAAAAGATTTCGGGCATCGTTAGGAGTATGTAAGATCTACCAATATTATAAATTTAGAAGTAGGTATCCAGGAATTGGGCTGAACATAAAATCATCTGTATCGCGGATGGGGTACAAATTTGGGTTTAAGCTGATATCATATATTAACGCATATATGTGGAACCTAGAAAAATGGTACAGATGAACTGGTTTGCAGGGCAGAAATAGAGACACAGATGTAGAGAACAAACGTATGGACACCACGGGGGGAAAGTGGCGGGCGGGGTGGTGGTGGTGGGATGAATTGGGAGATTGGGATTGACATGTATACACTAATATGTATAAAATGGATAACTAATAAGAACCTGCTGTATAAAAAAATAAAATAAAATTCAAAAAATAAATAAAACAGAAGCAATATTGTAACAAATTCAATAAACACTTTAAAAATGGTCCACATCAAAAAAAAAAGAATAATGCTACTATGAACATTTGTTCATATGTGTAAACTTGACTGAGCTAAGGGACACCCAGATATCTGGTTAAACATTTTTTTTCTGGGTGTGTCTGTGAGGGTGTCTCTGGAAGAGATTAGCATTTGAATCAGTAGATGCCCTCACCAATGTGGGTGACCACCATCCAATCCATTGAGGCCCTGAATAGAGCAAAAAGGTGGGGAGGTTGGGCGAATTCACTCTCTGCCCGAGCTGAGACATCCGTCTTCCCCTGCCCTCGGACTTGGAGTTCCTGGTTCTTGGGCCTTTGGCTCCAACAGGGACTTACACTGTTGGTTCTGATTCTCAGGCCTTCTGTCTCTGACTGAATTTCATCACCAGTTTTCCTGGTTCTCCAACTTGCAGATGGCATATCAAGGGACTTCTCAGCCTCCATTAAAAAAAAAAAAAAAAAAATTTGGGTTTAAGCTTCTTAGCAACCAACACAAATAGGGAAATATGTTTCAACACTTAACACAAAGTTCAGCATCCATAACATTGCTATGCAACAGAAATATAACACTTAGGTTATTTTATTTTACCTTTAGGAATAGCATATTTATTAGTTCAGGATTGATATCTTTTTTTTTTCTTTTTTTTTTTGGCTGCATTGGGTCTTTGTTGCTGTGCGCGGGCTTTCTCTAGTTGCGTTGAGCAGGGGCTACTCTTGGTTGTGGTGCGTGGGCTTCTCACTGCGGTGCCTTCTCTTGTTGCAGAGCACAGGCTCTAGGCGCATGGGCTTCAGTAGTTGTGGCACGTGAGCTCAGTAGTTGTGGCTCATGGGCTCCAGAATGCAGGCTCAGCAGTTCTGGCGCGTGGGCTTAGTTGCTCCGCAGCATGTGGGATCTTCCTGGACCAGGGCTCGAACCCGTGTCCCCAGCATTGGCAGGCAAACTCTCAACCACTGCGCCACCAGGGAAGCTCCAGGATTGATATCTTAAGATAAAAATCAGCATCCACAAAAACCTTGACAACATAAATGATAGGCTGTTTGAATAAAAAGAATTGAAAAGGGATAATGTAAAGCTTTGGACATAACTCTAAATAAACAAATAAGAAATTAATGCTGAGGGCTTCCCTGGTGGCGCAGTGGTTGAGAGTCCGCCTGCCGATGCAGGAGACGCGGGTTTGTGCCCCGGTCTGGGAAGATCCCACATGCCGCGGAGCGGCTGCGCCCGTGAGCCATGGCCGCTGAGCCTGCCCGTCCGGAGCCTGTGCTCCGCAATGGGAGAGGCCACAGCAGTGAGAGGCCCGCGTACCACAAAAAAAAAAAAAAAAAAAAATTAATGCTGAGGTCCTGAGCAAGGGAGATATGTCTTAGGGACATACAAATGAAAAATAGTTTAGGGGCCTAAACTGTCAGTAAGTTCAAAAGGATTCAGCAAAAACTATTGTCACCAAAAAGGCTAATGCAATCTTAGTGTAATAAACCTGCACTTTTAGTCACTGATTAGGCTATATATGGTATTTTGTGTTTGCTTCTGTGTATCACATTTTAAAAAGTATAAGAATGTATTATACCAGTCTCTCAAGAATATTAGAGTATAATATAAAAAGACTCCGAAAACAAGTGAAATAACCCATCACCCCACCATACTAAGGTTATTTTCAATTTCCTTGTAGCCACGTTTTTTAGAAAGTAAGAAAAGAAGTAGGAAGAAATAGGTGAAGTTAATTTTAATGATTTTTTTTTTTTTTTTTTGCTGTACGCGGGCCTCTCACTGTTGTGGCCTCTCCCGTTGCGGAGCACAGGCTCCAGACGCGCAGGCTCAGCCGCTTTGCGGCATGTGGGATCTTCCCGGACCGGGGCACGAACCCGTGTCCCCTGCATCGGCAGGCAGACTCTCAACCACTGTGCCACCAGGGAAGCCCTAATGATGTATTTTATTTAGCACAGTATATCAAGAATGTTATTCCAACATGTCATCAATATAAGTAATTATTAATGGGATATAATTCCTTTTTTTTGTATTAAGGTTTCAAAATCCAGTGTGTTTTTTACTTTCAGAGCACATCTCAGTTCAGACTAGCCACGTTTCAAGTGCTCAGTAGCCACATGTAGCTAGTGGCACAGGTAAGCACAGACAGACCCGTGAGATAAAAATAAACTGATTGTTCAGGTAGTGTACAATTATTCTTATAACTAAGGCCAGTAAGAAATTGTTCTTATAAAAAAAGATGATATATGTGTGATGTAATGACTCCATCATTGTCAGCTTCCATGTAGTTAATAGTCTTATGAGGCAGTCTTAATGAGGCTGTTCGTTAATAATGACACCTAATGTTAATAATATTCCAGCAAAACACAGTTCAGTTAAAAAAAGGAAGGAAGGGAAAGGAAAGAAAGGGAAGGAAGGAAGGAAGGAAAGGGAAAGAAAGAAAGAAAAGGAGAGAAAGAAAAGGAAAGAAAAAGAAAAGGAAAGCAAAGAAAGAAGAAACAAAAACGTAAAGAACATAGGATGATATGGTCCAACTTTGTGCTGATCTGGCTTAAACCCAGGTTAGATGGAAACCTAGGGCTTTTAGAGTTGCAAACACCAGTGCCTCCAAGGATCAGGCAGAAAACAAGAAACGTTTGAAGTTGCCTGTTTTGGAGTGGGGACTTGTGCAAATTGTGACTAACTGGAGTAAGCGTATCCTATCTGAAGACTTAAAGTCAAAATTTAAAAGGTATTGCTGGCCAAATAAAACTTAGCCTACTGGGTGCTGGCTTATAGCTCTTGATTTAGGTACTAGGTTAAAAACCTATGATGGATATTATTTAAAAACTCCTCCCCATAAAAATACATTTGTACACAGTGTTTTATATATAGTTTTAGGGAATTAAGGGCTCAGCTAACAGTTCCTGATGTAGCGTGGAATTGCTTTTCCAGTGTCTGGAATGGATATTTTGCCCTTCATATTTTATTTTGGGGTTATAACCTATTCTGCTTTTTCTCTTCTTCTCCCTTGCGATAGACGGAAGGGGTTACAAAGCGTTTGGCAGAAAAGAATGACTTTGTGATCTTCCTGTTTACACTGATGACGAGTAAGAAGACATTCTTACAGACAGCAACCCTCATTGAAGATATTTTGGGTGTTAAAAAGGTGAGCTGTATCCTCTAGCAGGTGAATGACCAGGTGGAGGAGAGTGCCTCAGACAGTTGGATTCTCAAACCTGAATAATGTACAGAACTCCTTTAAAGAAAAACTCTGCCATACTCCTAGTGTTAAAATTATTTTTTTGTGTTACTTAAGTATATTCACTAGGTTATACTACTTATACTAATAGATCTTAAATGATTATAAAACCTAAACAAATAGATTGAAATCAAACTACTTATAAAACTCAAAAGCTCAGATTGACTTTGTGAATTTAATGTGTTAGCTAATGTTACTTTGCTGAAATCAAATTGTCCCTCAATTATTATGGTGCAAGATCTTTTTAGCATAGCTCTAGTGCTGTATGCTGTATAATAACTCCATTCTCCTACCACTTTTCTATATTTGAACTGTTGTGAAGCTTTCTTGTGAGGATGTTTGACTTTCACTTATTACGTTCACCTCTATTTTTTCTCATTAGTTTTCAACAAAGTTTAATTGACACCAACATAGGAAATAACAAATATGAGCACTGAAATCCTGCCAGTTGGTCATAAGATGGACATTCAAATGATCCAGGATATGCTTTAAAAAACAAAAACTAAAGGACTATGATCGAAGTGAAAGCACTAAATTAAATATTTGTCATCGAGAATTCACAGACCGCGCCCCCCCCCAACAGATCTATAGGCATGTTAGAGAATCACTATATTAGATTTTTGGTGTAATGCTTGTTAGGACCTGGCTTACTTCCCCAAGTCCTTGTCCCATGCCTCCACGTCAGTTGCAGGTTTGCAGATTCCTTCCTTTTACTACCGAGGAGGTAGGAGCAGCCTCTTAGATTTTCTATTGCAGTGAAAAGAGTACCCATGTGCATTGTGGTGACCCCAGCTTTCATTTCTGTGTTTCTGCTGGCACTTTCCCCAGGCTCTGCTTGTTATTGCCCAGGCAGAAGATGCACAAGTGACCCATTGTCTGTAGGAAAACATTGGAGATGTGTGCAGGCCCCAGACAGACCCTTTGTGCCCTTTGATGAAAAGGCTTTGTTATTTTTCCAGTAATTGTATGCACCAGTGTGTGAGAAGGGGCTTCCAGGGCGGAAACTCCAGACTCCCTGGCAGTCTTAGCATAAGACTCTAGGATTCCTCCTTCATAACTTTTCCTGCTTGTCCCTCATGCCCTCTTCCTCCCTCTCATACCTTTCTGTGTTGCCAAAAATAGTGATGAGTTCTGCTAGACATTACGGGTACCTTAGTGCAGTTTGAAAGGGGGATAGACACCATAAGAAAGTGGGAACACAAGCCACAAACTGGGAAAAGATATTTGCAACCCATGCAACTAACAAAAGATTGGTATTCAGAATTTATCATGGGGAATTCTCTGGTGGTCCAGTGGTTGAGACTCTGGGCTTCCACTGCAGGGAGCATGGGTTCGATGCTTGGTCAGGGAACTAAGATCCCGCATGTAGTGTGGCACGGCCAACAAACAAACAAAAGCAACAACCAAAATAACCCCCAAAACAACAACAGCATTTATCATGAATTCTTGTGAATCAGCAAGGAAAAGACAAATGGCCCAGTAGAAAAATGGGCAATGATAGGAGCAAGCATTTTACAGAGGAGAAACAAATGATCCATAAAAAGAAGATGCTTAACTTCACTGATAATCAGGAAAATGCAGATAAGACCACAGTGAGAGAGCTCGAGAATGTGTATCACTGGAAACACCTACATTACTGCTGATACCTTTTTATATCAGCAGAATATATCTATTTTGTTTTCTAGTTGAACGTGGGCATACCCTGTGACCCAGCACCTAAGGAAGCACTGACCTGTGGCCTGGGTAACCTGTAACCTATGACCAGGCACACTCGTGGGGAAGCTCAATTCCAGAACAGTGATTCTTAGAAATAAAAACACTAAATTGAAGCCAGGAGGGTGTGAAATGAATTCAGTGGATCTACCAGCTAAATAGAAAAGATCAAAATGTATTGTGTAAGGGTATTGTTTAAGTTTTTGTTTCATATTTATACACATACATTCACCTGTGTATATTTACTGTGTTGTGATGGAAATTTTATTTTTTATTCTTGGACATTGTCAGAATGGTTTGGAAGCCACTGCCTCAGAAAAACTTCTGCACATGTGCATCAAGAAACACATAAGAAAGGTTATGGCATTATTGGTTAAGGGCAAAAAACTGAAACCAGGTCTCTGATCCATCAACAGGAAAATGGATAAATGTCCTCTATTCACACAATGGGATATTATACAATGACTGTTGCTATAGGCGACAACATAGCTAAATCATAGAAATTATTTTTTTATTTTTTGTGGTACGCAGGGCTCTTACTGTTGTGGCCTCTCCCGTTGCGGAGCACAGGCTCCGGCCGCGCAGGCTCATCAGCCATGGCTCACCGGCGCAGCCGCTCCACGGCATGTGGGATCTTCCCCGACCGGGGCACAAACCCATATCCCCTGCATCGGCAGGCGGACTCTCAACCACTGTGCCACCAGGGAAGCCCCATAGAAATTATTGATAGAAGTCAGTTGCAGAAGATTGTATATAGTATATCTTTTTTAAAAATAGATCTTTATTGGAGTATAATTGCTTCATAATATTGTGTTAGTTTCTGCTGTACACCAAAGTGAATCAGCCATATGCATACATATGTCCCCATATCTCCTCCCTCTTACGTCTCCCTCCCATCCTCCCTATCCCACCCTCTAGGTCATCGCAAAGCACCGAGCTGATCTCCCTGTGCTATGCTGCTGCTTCCCACTAGCTAATTACTTTACATTCGGTAGTGTATATATGTCGATGCTACTCTCACTTTGCCCCAGCTTCCCCCTCCCACCCCATGTCCTCAAGTCCATTCTCTATGCCTACATCTTTATTCCTGTCCTGCAACTAGGTTCATCAGTACCATTTTTTTTTTTAGATTCGTTAGCATACGGTATTTGTTTTTCTCTTTCTAACTTACTTCATTCTGTATGACAGACTCTAGGTCCATCCACCCCACTACAAATAACTCAATTTTGTTTCCTTTTATGGATGAGTAATATTCAGTTGTATATACGTGCCACATCTTCTTTATCCATTCATCTGTCGATGGACATTTAGCTTGGTTCCATGTCTTGGCTATTGTAAATAGTGCTGCAGTGAACATTGTGGTATGTGTCTCTTTTTGAATTATGGTTTTCTCAGGGTATATGCCCAGTAGTGGGATTGCTGGGTCATACGGTAGTTCTATTTTTAGTTTTTTTTTTTTTTTTTTTTTTTTTTTTTTTTTGCGGTACGCGGGCCTCTCACTGCTGCGGCCTCTCCCGTTGCGGAGCACAGGCTCCGGACGCGCAGGCCCAGCTGCTCCGCGGCATCTGGGATCCTCCCGGACCGGGGCACAAACCCGTGTCCCCTGCACCGGCAGGCGGACTCCCAACCGCTGCGCCACCAGGGAAGCCCTATTTTTAGTTTTTTAAGGAACCTCCATACTGTTTTCCATAGTGGTTGTATCAATTTACATTCCCACCAATAGTGCAGGAGGGTTCCCTTTTCACCACACCCTTTCCAGCATTTATTGTTTCTAGATTTTTTGATAATGACCATTCTGTCTGGCATGAGATGATAGCTGTAGTTTTGATTTGCATTTCTCTAATAATTAGTGATGTTGAGCATCTTTTCATGTGCCTTTTGGCCCTCTGTATGTCTTCCTTGGTGAAATGTCTATTTAGGTCTTCCACCTATTTTTTAATTCCGTCCATTTTTTAATAATTTAAAATTGCAAATATTTTCTCCCATTCTGAGGGTTGTCTTTTTGTCTTGTTTATGGTTTCCTTTGCTGTGCAAAAGCTTTTAAGTTTAATTAAGTCCCATTTGTTGTTGTTTTTATTTCCATTACTCTAGGAGGTGGGTCAAAAAAGATCTTGCTGTGGTTTATGTCAAAGAGTGTTTTTCCTATGTTTTCCTCAAAGAGTTTTATAGTGTCTGGTCTTATATTTAAGTCTTTAATCCATTTGGAGTTTATTTTTGTGTATGGTGTTAGGGAGTGTTTGAATTTCTTTCTTTTACATGTAGTGGTCCAGTTTTCCCAGCACCATTTATTGAAGGGGCTGTCTTTTCTCCATTGTTTGTTCTTGTCTCCTTGGTCATAAATTAGGTGACCATAGGTGTGTGGGTTTATCTCTGGGCATTCTATCCTGTACCATTGATCTGTATTTCTGTTTTTGTGCCAGTACCATACTGTCTTGATTACTGTAGCTTTGTGGCATAGTTTGAAGTCAGGGCCCCTGATTCCTCCAACTCCGTTTTTCTTTCTCAAGAATGCTTTGGCTATTTGGGGTCTCTTGTGTTTCCATATGAATTGTAAAATTTTTTGTTCTAATTCTGTGAAGAATGCCATTGGTAGTTTGATAGGGATTGCATTGAATCTGTAGATTGCTTTGGGTAGTATAGTCATTTTCACAATATTGATTCTTCCAATCCAAGAACAATAGTATATTTCTCCATCTGTTTATGTCATCTTTGATTTCTTTCATCAGTGTTTTATAGTTTTCTGAGTACAAGTCTTTCTCCTCCTTAGGCAGGTTTATTCCTAGGTATTTTATTCTTTTTATTGCTATGGTAAATGGGAGTGTTTCCTTAATTTCTCTTTCTGATTTTTCATTGTTGGTGTCTAGGAATGCTGGAGATTTCTGTGCATTAATTTTGTATCCTTCAGCCTTACCAGATTCATTGATTAGTTCTACTAGTTTTCTGGTGGCATCTTTAGGATTTTCTGTGGATAGTGTCATGTCATCTGCAAACAGTGACAGCTTTACTTCTTCTTTTCCAATTTGTATTCCTTTTATTTCTTTTTCTTCTCTGATTGCCATGGCTAGGACTTCCAAAACTATGTTGAATAATAGTGGTGAGAGTGGACATCCTTGTCTTTTTCCTGATCTTAGTGGAAATGCTTTCAGTTTTTCACCATTGAGTATGATGCTTGCTGTGGGTTTTGTCATATATGGCTTTTATTATGTTGAGGTAGGTTCCCTCTATGCCCATTTTCTGGAGAGTTTTTATCATAAATGGGTGTTGAATTTTGTTGAAAACTTTTTCTGCATCTATTGAGATGATCGTATGGTTTTTATTCTTCAGTTTGTTAATATGGTGTATCACATTGATTGATTTGCGTGTGTTAAAGAATCCTTGCATCTCTGGGATAAATCCCACTTGATCATGGTGTATGATCCTTTTAATGTGCTGTTGGATTCTGTTTGCTAGTATTTTGTTTAGGTCTATAATTTTCTTTTTTTGTGATATCTTTTTCTGGTTTTGGTATCAGAATGATGGTGGCTTCATAGAATGAATTTGGGAGTGTTTCTCCCATTGCAATTTTTTGGAAGTATTTGAGAAGGATCAGTGTTTGCTCTTCTCTAAATGTTTGATAGTATTCGCCTGTGAAGCCATCTGGTCCTGGACTTCTGTTTGTGGGAAGATTTTTAATTACGGTTTCAATTTCATTACTTGTCATAGGTCTGTTTATATTTTCTAATTCTTCCTGGTTCAGTCTTGGAAAATTTTACCTTTCCAAGAATTTGTCCATTTCTATGTGGTTGTCCATTTTATTGGCATATAGTTGTTTGTAGTAGTTTGTAGTAGTCTCTTATAATCCTTTGTATGTCTGCAGTGTCAGTTGTGATTTCTCCTTTTTCATTTCTAATTTTATTGATTTGCGTCCTCTCCCTTTTTTTCTTGATGAATCTGGCTAAGGGTTTATCAATTTTGTTTATCTTCTCAAAAAAACAGCTTTTTTTTTTTTTTGACTGGTCTAAATACATAAATTTACTTTCCCCCTTACCTTCCTTTCTTTGGGAAAAGGAAAAAGGAAACATTACTCTGTCTACTCAGAGAGCAAGGAGAACAGCAGAACAGATGAAGGGGGACTGAACTTACTGAGTCTTCTACCCGCTTCTGTTCTCTCTCAGCCTGTGTGTTGTCCTTATAGGTGAGTGAGAGATGTTAGGATTTCAGCATGCTGCTCCGTAACTGGAATGGGGCAAGAAATGCTCCAGCTGTTTTAATCAGTGACGTTTAACACGTTTCAAGTGGCCAGAGTGTGCAGCCATCACAATACCCAAAGCAATTAGATCATTCCTTTTTAAGACCAAGAAACTTTCTGTTGGTTTGATCTACTCTTGGTTTGATCTACTCCAGAATACCAAATACATAGATTTTGGAATAAACTCAAATAAATTGTAATTTACTTTCACCCAAAATTACACATCCTCTACCTAAGGACAAAGTCACTGCTCCTCTAAAGATACTGAGGGGAAGGGGAGTAGCTCAAATGAGTCTGTAATTTAAAATCACAACCAGAGAAGAAACACTTCAAGCACAATGGGGACATTCCATTTGAAGAGCCACATTCATTTGGAATGTTTGCTTTGAAAACAACTCTTCTGGGGAATAAAGAACCAGCTTTTAGTTTTATTGATCTTTGCTATTGTTTTATTCCTTTCTATTTCATTTATTTCTGCTCTGGTCTTTATGATTTCTTTCCTTCTACTCACTTCGGGTTTTCTTTGTTCTTCTTTCTCTAGTTGTTTTAAGTGTAGGGTTAGATTGTTTATTTGAGGTTTTTCTTGTTTCTTGAGGTGAGATTGAATTGCTGTAAACTTCCCACTTAGAACTGCTTTTGCTGCATCCCATAGGTTTTGGGTAGTCGTGTTATCATTGTCATTTGTTTCTGTGTATTTTTTAAATTTCTTCTTTGATTTCTTCAGTGATCTCTTGGTTATTTAGTAGCGTACTGTTTAGCCTCCATGTGTATAGTGTATCATTTTTACAAAGCTCAAAAATAGGCAAACTCAAATCATACAAAACTTTTTTTTAATGAAAAAGCAATAATAAACAAAATTCAGGATAGTGGTTACCTCTGGCCAAGAGAAAGGGAGATGTGATAGGAAAGGCACACATAGCTATTCACTTTGTTATGCTTTATAACATATGTTGTATCAAGTATTAAATAAAAATTAAAATATAACACAAAGAAGTGGGCCTGGAGGGTGGGGGGGGGCGGGACCTGGTTTGCAACCCATACACTAAGTTGGACAGGGCTAAAGGAACAGATGAGCTGGAAGTCCCAGTTTCCAATAATAACAATAGCTAACATTTGTGTACTGGGAAGGCAAAGGTGGAAGAAGCTACTCCCAAATAACCCCTCCACAGCCAACCAGAAATAGGAGTGAGATTCACAAGGGCTTCTAGGAATCATTCATTGGTTCAGTATACATTTACTGAGACCTACGCTACCAGGGTCTATGCACTGAGGCTCTGGAAAGGAGGTAAGATACACTCCTGACTCAAGGCAGTGTCAGTTTATTTGGGAAATTAGATGCAGGAACAGATAATTACAAGATCATGTTATATGTGCAGTGATAGAGAAATACCCAATCCAGTGGGAGTTAAGTACATTAGTGGGATGAAGGGTAGCAGGTATTATCTGAAGAATGTAAAGATGTTTCAGAAGGAGAGAAGATCATGTGATGTACAACATTTGTGGATATTAAGGAAGAAAGAAAATGAGAATATAACCAAATAACAAAAAGCATTTCATAAAATTAAGTACTCATTCATGATAAAAGCTAGGAATAGAAAGAAAATTCCTTAACTTGGTATTGGATATCTATTAAAACTTACAGCAAACATGAAACTAAACCTGAAACTTTGGAAATATTTCTAATAAGGGAAAAGAGGAGAAGGTCTGCTATCACTTACTCTAGGTAATTGGTTACATGGGCATGTACACAAGGAGACACCTATAGGAGTGTTCATTACAACACTGTTTAATAGTGAAAAATTATAGTCCACCTAAACATACACATATTTAAAAAGAATGATTGAATAAATTGTGAATTAAAACAATGAGAAATGATTGAAGTAGACTTAACTTGTATCAGTGTAGTTGAATCTCACTGTTGACCGTGAAGTATCATTCACACTGTGCATGCAGAACAAAACCATGTATTTTTGTTTTATTTTTTATTGAGGTATAATTGATTTACAGTATTATATTAGTTTCAGGTATACAACATAGTGATTCAAAATTTTTATAGATTATACTCCATTTAAAGTTATAAAATATTGGCTGTGTTCCCTGTGCTCTACAATATATCCTTGTAGCTTATTTATTTTATACATAGTAGTTTGTGAACAATACCATTTATTTTTTGTGGAAATATTTGTAAGTGTGAAAACGTGTAAAAATAATAAACAGAGTTCAAAATAATGGTTACGTCTTGAGGGGGAATGAAGTGAATGCAACTAGGTAGGGATACACAAGGACCTTCAGCTATATTTGAAATATTTTGTCTTGAAAACATCTATGGCAATTTCTGATTGATAAAACTTGAGTGGTAGGTGTTTTTTTAGGCAAAATGGGGCATATGAGCAAAGGTGGAGAGTAAGAATAGTGGTCCTCAAAGGGTTTAATCCTCAAACCAATCCTATGAGGTAGATTAGATTAGTCCCATTTGACAGAAGAGCAGACAAAGACTTAGGTTCCATGACTTACCTAGGGTTGTGCAGCTGCGAATTGTGGAGCTGGGATTTGAACCTAAGCGGTCTAGCTACCAAGCCCCATTCTTAGGGGAATGCAAAAGAGCAGCACATTCAATCTCAAATGAACTGAGCATGGGGATTGTTTTATTTGTGTCTTTTGTAGGAAATGATCCGACTAGATGAAGTCCCCAATCTGAGTTCCTTAGTATCCAATTTCGATCAGCAGCAGCTTGCTAATTTCTGCCGGATTCTGGCTGTCACCATTTCAGAGATGGATACAGGGAATGATGACAAGCATACGCTTCTGGCCAAAAATGCTCAGCAGAAGAAGAGCTTGAGCTTGGGGCCTTCTGCAGCTGAAATCAACCAAGGTAAAGTCTCTAAGTTGTCAGAATTTTGACATTGTAGTTCCGAGGTCCCTTCCTAAATCATCTAGCTTTTTCAGTATTTCTAGAGATTTGATCCATGTAAGGGCTCCTTGGGTCCACTTAAGAGTATGTAAAATTTATATCTATGTATCTCTTCATTATTTTGGGGGACCAAGTCCATAGCCATCAGACTTTTTAATAGATCCAGAACCTCAAAAAAGTTAAGAACCATTATTTATCAGAATTCAAATTACATACGTTTTCTTCCACTGAGCCTTCCTTTATCCTATATAATAAATATAGATA